>NW_004797332.1:408317-430832 GCF_000002075.1 Aplysia californica | reverse complement strand
AACTTTTTTATTTATGAACCGATTCTCAAAATTCAAGAAGCATAATTCTTAGAATTGAAAATTCTTTCTTAGGTACCAAAAAAAAAGGGGACAAAAGTGGAAATTTAAATTTTCATTGGCATTGCTAAATTAATTTACTTTTGTGTTTAAACATCATTTTTTTACTTTGCTTTGGTCAATTTGATCGTCCACACCGATAGACAGTATTCAGAAAGAGACAGAGAGTAGAGAGAGAGAGAGAAGAGGGGAGGAGTAGATCTTGCGAGAACTTCCGGGCAAAACAAAATGGCGACCCGTGTAGACGATCAAATTAGCTTACTTTTGTGCTATGACGTAATTTTTTCTTTGCTTTTATCCATTTGATCATCCACACCGATAGAAAGTATTCCGAAATTAGGAATTCTTCTTCTTCTTCCTCGTTCTCGATGACAGCAGCTAAACAGTCAGTCCGATGTCGCGTACAAACTATGTAGTTCGCTTCAACTCTGAAAGACTGCCATAGAGTTTTCTCTCAAGGGGAGCCACATTCTGCCACGCCTGTGAGTGAAGGGTGGCGTAGCGCGGGCAGTGCTGAAGGACATGGTTGGCATCCTCTTGGTCGTGTCCACATTCACAGGTCGCTGTTTCTCCCACTTTTAATTTGGTGTGCATATGGTGAAATTAGGAAAAACAGGTCTTGTTTCACACCGGGTGAGAATAGCCAACGGTGGCAAGTCTCACCCGGGGTGAGAGATCGATCGTATTTCTATTCTCACCCCGGGTGAGAATAGTCACTTCCTTGGTTGTTTCCCTTTGCCTTTACTCCACACACTTCTACACATAGTCTAGATTTCTAGATTTCTAGATTTCTAGATCAAGATAGATCTACAGACTTCAACATAGAAATCTAAGCGCTCAGCGTTTCACCTGAAGTAACCCACCAAGAATACCCCGCTGCCACGGCCGATCGGTTGTAAACATTAAACATGGGGGTTAACTCATTCCGTGTTAGAATCTAGGGATCAATTCCATGTCTATGCCAGGCAAATTTTAGTCTGGCCTACAGACATTAAATGTATTATTTGACTTAATATATTCGATTGAATCGACGCGGTGGAATCACGAGCTTGTCAATTTTGGGGCATGTGGAGTTAGTGGATCACCTGAATGCTGTCTATTTTTGTCTTGTTTTAGGTGAAAAAAATACCGGAAAGACTTCCGTAACGAGCGACCACCCCAACAAACACAATAAATAAAAGACCTAGCCCTAACCCTACCCCTACACCTACCCCTACACCTACCCCTACCCAAAACCTTACCCTTACCCCAAACCCTACCCTTACCCCAAACCCTATCCTTAACCGTAACACTCAATTACTCATGAACTCTATTTCATAGTGATCGCTTTTTATGGAATTCCTCCCAAAATACTTGTCTATGTTGAATAGAAGTCGAGATATTTTGCGATTGAAGGAGGTAGGAATTGCCTGGTTTCAGAGGTAAAATTAGCGAGAAGACGGCGACCAAAGTTTAGTGTCTTCCATAGCTTGAGGGTCCTTGGAAACTGAATAATTTATATTTTTATGCCTTAAATCGAAGTTTTAAAGTAAAAATCCACATTGAAATTATATGTTTACTTAAATACGGCTAGCCGTACTTAAAATAATGATGGCTGAATTGTGAATAAAAATTTTGTTTTGCAATACCTAAAGTTTGTATTTCAGACGAAACCCAAAGGTGCCTTACTGACATGCATGTATTTTAAACCTGAATAATTACTAGATCTAATGAGACCTGTGTACTCAACAGGTTTCGGTCAAAAGGGCCTAACCTGAGTACGGCTAGGCTTGCAGGCTAGCCGTACTTAAGGATGGCTAGCCACTTCGGTGTTTTTAAATGGAGATAAAAGATGTTGAGCCAAAGAACAAAATTTCGAAAAAAATTGCCAGACCGGCTGAAAAATGCAATTTTCTTCGATTTGATTATTTTGACGAGCGCCTTATTTCACCATGTTGCCTCACATGGATACCAAATCGAAGGAAAATGAAAGAGGATTAAAAAGAAGTGAATACAACTGAAATAAATGATGGCGAAAATTATGTACATAATGTCAAAGTTTGACATGAAGCAAATGTTATTATCAACAATACATTTTAGACTGGCACAAGTTGTGGTGATCTGTATGTATATATGTTGTTGGCAGGTGGTTAAAATGTACTGGGCCGTGAAAGCAAAGTCGTACTGGAGAGAGAGTAAAAGGTTTCATGATATTTTTCTAACAGTTGTACATTGTGTATTTTTTCTTGCTTTTTTTCAACATTTATATATGAATTTCAACTAAATATTTTTTGACCACATGCAACCAATACAACAGATCAACTCCTTATCTCCGAAGGGTGTAAACCCACTATGCCGGGGATTTCTTTTGGTACTGAACCTAAAAATGACAAAAACGTTTGTAAATTTGTCATTAAATCAAAACAAGTGGACCTATTTTGATAGATCTTCATCTTGTGAATGAAATTGCCGAAAAGTAATAAAATGTCGAAGTCGCAAGGAGCTGCTTGCTGGGGATAAAGAGTTAAGAAACTGCAATTTTAAAAAAAAACTTCAAAATTTTGGATGAATCATTTTAACAGCTTGCGTACAGTATTATATTCACAATATGTGATGGATTAGTTTGGAATGGGTTAACGTGACCAAGACCAGAAGTGTGTCTTCTTGATCTCAAAATGGTGGAGATCTAGTAGGGAGTATTAGCCAAGAAAAGACTTTAACAGTAGGCAAAGTATTCACATGATCATTTATACCTTTACACTTTCACAAAAGAACCAACTTTCTTTTGATGATTCTAAGCCTTTAGTCATGTTACAATCTGTTCCTGTAGAATGCAATTAAAGTGTAAATTTTATGATATCCATGATTTTGGCTAACGCTTAAAAATTCTTACAAGTTACCCTAAAATTATATTATAATGGTAAAAAGGAAGTGTTTTGAAAGAAATCTACACTTTTGCATTGAGAATTACTGCTGTAACCGGCACTACTCCTACTGTCACGTAAAGACTGGAAACCGGTCATTTGATCACACGGTCATCTCGTCACACCCCAATTATGTGTGACGAAATGATTTCGCTTATCTCTCCAAAATTGTTATGATTGTAGAGTTTATCAGCGCCAGCAGTCTTTATTCTAAATCACCAATTCAAGTGCGTAATCATTGGGCCATGTCGTCTTGTTTTTAAGCCCAAAACTGCCCCCCTCCCCTCTACCAATGAAAACAACTCGTGCAGCTTATCAGGTAAGCACGACGACTCGCAACCCCCCTTCCCCCTCCCCATCCTTCCAGACACCACCTAACCCTCCCCCCAAAATTGTGATTTGCGATTGCCATGACAATGCGCGTTTGATGTTCGCAAGTGTGTGACGAAATGACTGTCTTCATTCAACCGTGTGGATTTGGGGTGTGACAAGATGACTGACGTCTTGAATGCAACGGTGTGACGAAATGACCGTTTGACGAAATGACTGGTTATAAAGCTGACCTCCTGTCCCTAATAGAAACTTAGGGCTTAGAGGGATACAAAGTCCCAACAGAAAGATCATGATACTCTATAAAAATTCTCCACACACAAGAATTGAACTCAGGTCTTCTGTGTATGATGTCGAAGGGCTTTGTTAAAATTGCTACAACAGAAACGCCATTTGATATTTGATGGAGAGTAAAATATAATTTCTCTATAAACACTTTACTGGTGCCGTTAATTAAAGAGAAAAGGAGGCAGGCCAAGTATAACATCTGCCTCTCAGAGAAAGATTCAGAAGAAGTAGACAGGCCTATATATTTAGAGTAGAAGAGCTTCTAGAACTTCTTTCTTCTTTTCTTCTTTTCGAAGGTACTCTGTCTGTTATTTATACTGACGAAGAGTACTAAAAGTATTTTCAGTTTTTATAGGAATTTTAAATTTTGCCCAAGTGGCGACCGAAGCCTACTCTTATCAATTTTAGAACCACCAAGGGATCTTTAATGTGCACAACTTGCACACGTGACTTCTGAGATTTTTCACCTTTGTCCGAGAAGGCTACCTACTCTAAGATCAGGGGTATGGCTGAAAGACATCAGTAAGAAAGAACCAGGAGAACAGTAGAAAGAGCTAAGAGTAAATGGCAGAGAAGCCCAGAGGAGGTTGTTGGTTGGGGTGGGGGGAGAGAGAACAGATAGTGGAGATTTTGAAGCAGGTGACAGAAAAGGAAAGGAAGAGAAAGGAGGAAATTTTAGTGAAGAAAATTTTTTGTCGCTGTCATGTTCCGAACCCGGGACCTATTGAATGAGAGGTAAGGAGACCGTTATTGGTTTGTCCTGAGAGTCGTTCTAAAGTAAATGATGTCACTGAAAGTAAAAAAAAACATCAGGCTATTAATTATTAATAAGATTGTGAGGTGAGTTTTGAAAGATTGTTAAAAGACTGAAGTATCAAGGGAAGATCAGTTAATGGCTAGATTTTTTGATACAAAAGCAAACTGTTGTTTATTCTAAAAGAAACAAGTGATCAGATTTTTCTTCAAAGTAGTGCTTGAGGTCTACATGGCCTATCTAATGGCTGGATATTCATCGTATGTGCATATTTTCTCTTTTTTCTGTCTTTCACAGAGATTAGAACTAAAAAAGTCAAAACAGTAGCTAAAATTTGCTTGGCACTTAGGATTTGTATAATTTCAGACAGTTTTACTTGTAGAGATAAGTGTCGATTGCTGTAAGGCAAATCACCTTGGTAAGCCCCAACATTGTGCCAGTAATGTTTAAGATAGAGATATAATATTATCAGGCCTGGAAGCAGGGTTGGGTTGATTTAAATCAGATTGATTTAAATCAGTTGATTTTTAAAAATTTAAATCAACTTGATTTTTAAAATAAAAATCAGTGATTTAAATCACTTTTTTTTAAAATTATTTTTATTCAGTTTTTACATATTTCAACATTCAGAATTCCCTTCCTTGGTTTCATAAAACAGATATAAGGTTAAGTAGACTAATATAATCATGTTTAAAATTCTGCTTTCCCACCTTTCACTGTAAAATAATACAGTATTCAATTTACTTTTTTTCCCATAATTGAAATCAGAGCTGGGTTGATTTAAATCAGTTGATTTTTTTATATTTCAATCAACTTGATTTTTAAAATAAAAATCAGTGATTTAAATCACTTTAAAAAATGTAATCTGTTTTTACATCTTTAAATATTCAGAATTCCTTTCCTTGGTTTTATAAAACAGTATATAAGGTTTAGTAGACTAATAAAATCATGCTTAAAAGTCTGCTTTCCCCTCTGTCACTGTAAAATAATACAGCATTCAATTTCCTTTTTTTTCATTATTGAAATTAACATTTTCTTTTTCTTTTTAGACAAACACAAGCGCGTGCACACACACACACACTGTAATAAAATGCAAGTTTATCTATGCATAATTACCCCCCCCCCCCCCACCCCACCCCCCAACCCCTTCATTATAGACTGACATTTTCTTCATTTTTTTTTCTGGAACCCTAATTCCCCCTGATATATATATATATATATATATACTATTATATAGCAGATTAAGGCTTTCTTTTGAGGTTGCTTAATTTAATCATTAGTTAAAATAAAGACAATGCATTTTGCACTAAAAGAACATACTTTTAGCAACCAAAAATCCCAAACTGTGTCGACATTTTAAAAAAAATATAAGAAATAAAAAAAATCTGATTTAAATTTTAAAAATCATGATTTTGATTTTTATGAAAAAAATCAAAAAAATCACCAACCCTGCCTGGAAGAAAGTTGCAACCCTGAAAAAGTTAAGAGATTAAGATAATTATTGTTCGGGGATGGAAGAGCATATGACGATTGTGCTTGCCAGTTACGTTTTGTGCAAATTATATTTCTCATACAGTTGACTGATCTTTTTTTTAACCTAGATCTGATGTCCATTCATTTCAGACACAAAGTTTATCACTTCTAGAGGTGTGTCAGACTTGCCTTACCTGTTCAACAAAAAAGATTTGAAGTGAAAGGTCGTTCAAGATGTCTATGAGAAGGAAAACTGTTTTGAAATTTAGTGAAAATGTGGATGAGGAGATAATGTCAAATATGCAAGATACTCTTAGGAACCAAGATGGTGTTCACTCTGTTGTGGTAAGTATTTTTATTTAAACCAATTGTTGTTTATTTTGTTATGTTATGTATCTTTAGATTAATTTTTTGTTTGTTTGGGTATGAACACATGACATGTTTGTCATTTAACAGAAAATTGTGTCCTTGATTATTTTAGCCTGCTGTGCATAGGGTTTTTCACTTTGAAAACGCTTGGGGAAGTTGCTTAGATAGATATATCTAGTGCTGTGATAGAGTATGGTAAAGGGAGGGAAAGTGATTTTTATGAGAGAAAGCTTTTGCCTGTCTGTATCTTCCCAGGGTTCCTGAAGATGCTGAAGAGTGGATTAGAGAGTCTTTTTTGTATGGCTGAAAAAGCCAGCTGACACATTTTTTTCCCATAGGTTGGAAGTTGTTTTTTTTTGTGGAATGCTGAAGTTACTGTCTCTGTTGGCTCTTATGAACAATGATCAGTCCTAGCTATTATATCAGAAATTGCTATTGCTGAAAAATCCGCAAAGGCTACAGCTGTAATTGAAATATGTGCCTCTACGTTTTAGACTTTCTTTTTTGTTTTGTTATCTTGCTTTGTAGCAGTTTACGTCACCATTACCTATGCACCCAGGATATTCGTAGATTAAAAGTAGATTCTGCCTGAAGGAACAGACTCTTTAAAGTTTGAACCTTGGGCCTGTAAAATGCTTTTCTATATTGTTTTTTAAGTTATGTGAGTTACCTGAATACCATATGTTTAACGATACATTTGTCATTTTGTATTTTTCTCTCAATTGCTCACTGTTCTGCAGAACGGTCCTGACGTGTGAGTAAACTCAGAATTACCCTGCACTAATTTTGTTTTGTGGTTCATGCTCATCAACCCAGGCTTTCGAAATGTACATTATTTGTAAATGAAAATTATATAATGGTTTGAGTGTGTGCATGCACATACATGAACTTTTTCTCACCTCACCGGTGTTTGGCTTAGGAAGTCCTTTTTAACCTTTTCTCTCTTTTTTTTCTCTTTTTTTTGGTATCCTATTTTATTATCCTTTTTTAAGGCATATCTTTAACTGAGAAGTTTGCATGATGTACCATTCCCTACTGTTATGGATTGTTGATAAAAAAAAAATTGGTATGTGTTCTACCTTCACTCAAACCTCTTGTCCATATATTTCTTTTCCAGTACCGCTTCATAATTTTTCCTATACTTTCTTCATGTTTTGCTACATTGTTGGTTTTTTTTAATGGCTTGATTGTAACTCTGCTAGCCAATGTTGTGTGCTTTATTTGCTTTGACACGTGAGTAATGCCGGCAAACTGCTTACAAAGATTTTTAAAAAATGCTTTTGTCTCTTGTATATTTCTGTTCCTGTGTTATTCATAACTTCACATGTTATTAACTGTGAATGTTTGTCTAATATGTTTTTATTTCTGTACAAGGTCGTCCTCTTCAAATATCTAATATTGCGTGCCCCAGTTCACTGTGTTCTTTTTGGTTTCTGTGTTTTCCACTCTTGGTTTGATTTTGTTTGCTGCTTTCATTTGTCTAGGCCTACTGTGTATTTTTTTTCTGCATGTGTTTTCCACAGCCTAGTTTTGTTAACTACGTGTATTTGACCGTTACTGTGTGCATCTGTGAACTGTATCTAATTTTGTTTCATACTGCGTTGATATATCACATATTTGTTGCGAGATTTGTTTCATCGCAAACCCTGTGCGATTAATTTTACAGCCTCTTTCATACTATTGCCCTTTTAAATCTCAGTAAAGCTTTCCTTCATTTGTTGTGTCTTCTATTATGACAAATTTATTCTACTATTAATCAATTCAATGCATGAAGTGCAATGTCCAAGTTAATTATTCATGGCCCCACACACTTTCTTCGGAAAAAAGGAAGAATTTTTTCTGTGGTTCAAAAGGACGCGTTTTCAATGGTAAAAAGTACGTAATTTCTACCGTAAAAGGACGCATTTTCTACAGTAAAAAGGACGTACATGTACTTAATCATATTAGGTTAGATTTTATCAGAAGAAATATTTTTGTTTTTATGGCCAGTTAGTCTGGTGCACGTTGTCAAAATTTCAACGTTGCTCTTTCCCAACAAGAACTTGTTCTTTTTCGTCTGTCGACGTTACAATTTTTTTTAGCTCATTTATTGATTTACCTATACCTACAAAATTTGCATTGCACTTCCGCAACTAGCAACCAAACAATTTTTAAAAAAATTAAAGAGTTAATCTATTTTGGGCCCTATTTTAAAAATTTCTCTTGGATCACTACAATAAATGGCTTACAGTAACGTGGCCTGCAAGCAGCAAATTGCTCATTTTGAGACAGCAACACCACACTGCCCCCGTATTACAATGTAAGCTTGTAGATTCCATCTCATGACTGTCTAGACGTCTCCACTTGAGTCACGAAAAGTACTCATCCTGTCCCTTTAATGGTATTTCTTTGGCGTTCATGAAAGTGTGGTTTTGAGGAAAATATGTCCACTTTTTAGTGTTTTAAGTGTGTGCTGTAAATCCCCTAATTTTTCCCCCGCTTTTCGCTAACATCAAAGAAAACTTGTCGGAACCTTAGTTTATTGTGCCTTTATGAATGGGTTTTTAGTTTGTGTTGGTCATCCAGCTTTTAGGCCCGTATGCAAAGATCTGAGATGATTAAACAAAGCGATTTCAATTTACGCTGTTTTTACAGCGGTCAGACGAAAGTGAACAAGCTATGGCTCTTACTCTTTCAAGTGGAACGGACTATTTCTGAATTACTGTAATCTGTCTATAAGTTGAGGTAATTCGTACAATATTGGCATGTTATGCCAGGGTAAGTTGTTTATTATTGTCATTTTTGATTTTTGTTTTGTTTGTTTTGTTTCGTTTTTTGTGATGGGGTTGGGAAGGGGGGAAGGGGGGTTAAAATCTTGTCACGAAAGGGGGATGAAAGAAGAAAGAAAATGTTAATTTCGATGTTCTCTCTCTCTCCCCCCCCCCTCTCTCTCTCTCTCTCTCTCTCTCTCTCTCTCTCTCTCTCTCTCTCTCTCTCTCTCTCTCTCTATCTATCTATCTCTCCCTCCCCCCTCTCTCTCTTTCTCCCCCCCTCTCTCTCTCTCTCTCTCTCTCTCTCTCTCTCTCTCTCTCTCTCTCTCTCTCTCGCTTTCACGATGTCGTCTAATTTATATTTTTGCTACATACACGGTAGATAATCTCTTTCAGACAAAATTTTTGCCAATATGTAGTTTGCTTGTCGTATACTGAAACCTCCCCAACCCCCAACCAGCCCATTTGTTGAAATCATCTTCTTCCTCTTCCGTCTTCCTTACAATTTGACCGCTGTGTTTTCTTCTCCCGCTGGAAATGCGCCAGCACTCTTGTGATAACGAGGCGTTGTTAAGTAAAGTGGCCAGTGATTCAGACTGTTGGCTGTGTCACCGAAAGCGGCTATTCTTCTCCGCATCGTCCAGTCACTTCCGTTGGTATGAACGTGGCGCATGCGCAGCTCTCATTCTTTATCTTGTCATGTCCCTCCTGTTTGTGGTTGGTACGGACATGTTTGATGTTTTCCTTTTAAACGCTACTTCCTCCTCTTCTTAGCTGTTCTGTGGGTGGTTGGCGGGTGCTCTGGTGTGATTTACTTCTTCTTTCCTATCAAGCATCTATCATATTTATCTCTCCTCCTTTTTTATTTATGTAACACATCTATTCTTCGGCACTTATATGTGACCTTATTGTCTTGCAAGTGCCGTAAAACTCTAACGAAAACTATACTGCACTTGACGAATTTTAGCCGTTTTATTATTACTTTTTAATTCCTGACAGAAGTTGGCCTCTATTTACCTGTTCAATGTGAAATCTGGCCGTTGTTTACTTGTTCTGTGGGAATTGTGGCCGTTATCTAGCTTGTCCCAGCCAATTGGGCTAGTTGTTGTCCCAACTCGTAGTAAACTTCTACTAAAGAACAGAGGTGATCAGAAAGTAATGGAAGCGGCTAAGAAATTGACATATGACCAGTAGAAAAATGGCGTTGATGAGTAGGGATCGAAGATAAAAACCTCCTGCACAATTTTCTCCTCCACGACAGTTCAGCTCAGCGCCCTACAAAACAAGGGCCACAACTCTATCCATATAAGAGCGAAGAATCATAGTTTTGCCTCACCCAGCCCACGGTCCTGGACTCCCTTTGACTTGTGGTTATTTCCTATTCTGAAAGATAAGCTAGCTGGCCGAAAGTTTGAACGCATGCAGGGCCAAACAAGATCTGACAATTCAGAACTGCGAAGCGAATCAGAAAGCTGACAATCGCCAGGCGTTGTGCCTTCTTGTACATGATAGTGGTTGTGAAGGCCTGAATCCTCCTTGCATATATAGTGGGAGAGAATATTTCAAGAGACTGAAAATTTCAGGTCCATAGCGTTAAATGTTTTTGAGATCAGACATTACACTACCCCCATTATGTTTTCACCTACCCTCTTTCTTTGTGCTCTTGTGACCGAAGGGCTTCTTCTCGGCGTGCCGCTCTTAAGTACTAATCTAGCTCTCGTGTCGAAGTTTTGGATTGAAATTGTGATCACAGTGAGGTTCGAATTCGCCTCGCGCTTCATGGAATATATGTTTGCTCACAACCTGGTGTTCTGACGGCTTTGGAACTGGCCTAAGTCATTTTTAGAAGCCTGTTTAATTAACTTTAACACACGCAAACAGACGAGGGGAAGGGAGGGGGGGGGGGTTCTCGTGGCCTAGAGGTTAAGGTGGTCACCTCTCTTTCAAAGGTCCCGGGTTCGAATCCGGGTAGCGACGGGAAAAATGTTCTTCTCTATAATTGTCTCCTTTCACCTTTCCTGCTCTCTAAAACAATATTCTGTTGTCTGCTTTACTCTCCACTTTCTGCCCTCACCTCCTTTGCCCCCCTCCTCTGGGCTCCTGACTCTTTCTGCAGCCTTTCTACTGCTACTCCTTGGCTCCTTCTTACTGAGCATGTCTTTCAGCGACACTCCTGATCTTCCGGTATTAAAGATCTACACCTAGCCTTCTCGGACTAGGGCGAAGAATCTCGGAGGTCCCGTGTGCAAGTTGCGCACGTTAAAGATTCCTTGGTGGTCCTACAACCGATAAGAGTATGTTTCGACGCCACCTGGGCAACATTCAAAATTCCTACTAAACGGAACATGTTTAATGTGTCCCGCGCGCTCAAGATATGACCGTATGCAGTTGGGAGCGCCGTAAAACACTTACAACCCCCACCCCCCAAAAAACCCCCCAAAAACCCCCACCAAACAAACCAAACAACAACAACAACAACAACAACAACCATACAAACCGAAAAAAACAACAACAACAGATAACAACAACAACAAACAAACTGACGAACTAACAAAAAGACAAACCTCCAGAAGGCCATGTTTTGTATTTTTTAATTTAAATTTGTTTCCCCACCCGTTGTTTGGTCTCAAAGTTTGGTTAACTTGGTCAGCAGAATGGATGGTTGGCGTGCGCTGTGTTTAGTCCGCCACTTCTACTTCTCTCCAGTTACTATTTTCTTAATCTCTCTGTGGCGATGTGATGTGTTGCAATAATAATAATAATGATAATAATAATAATAATAGTGCTCAGTTGATGTCAGCTGCAATTTGAACTCTGTGAGGGGTCAACCTAAGTGTATGAATTGGTTAAAAACTGTTTTCAAAATGGTTAATTTCATATCACCAATCGATACGGGCACCGGAACAAATCGTGACGCCGAGAAGTTCTTATTCCTTTTTTTACCCTAAATCCAGCAACAGGTAACGACTACATCCAATTCCAACCGACACTAATGTCCTGCACCCGCCAGTCCTATCTCCCTCTCACCATCTCTCTCTCTCTCTCTCTCTCTCTCTCTCTCTCTCTCTCTCTCTCTCTCTCTCTCTCTCTCTCTCTCTCTCTCCCCCCTTCTTTTTCTCTCGCTGTCTTTCTCTTTCGTTCTCTGGCTTTCTCGCTTTCCCTTTTCCTTCTCGTTCACTTTCGTTGTTCCCCACCCTCACTCTCTGATCTGTCACGGAAGAAGTTCAAGTCTTTGTGTCACAAATTCTTTCCTTCGCTACGTATAGTCGCTGCACTGTATCATGGTGTAGAAAGTATGAAGGACAGCTCTGTCGTCTTACAACAGAAAAACGTATATATAGATCTATATGCCAAAAAAGAAATTTTACAGGAGAGGCAAAAAAAAAACAACCCTAAATGTTTGTGTGTGTTTCAACTTAACTAAAATTTGGTCGATCTGATTATTTTATGATTACTTTTTATGTCAATATTCATTGGCCAGTGTGACGTTTGTCTGATTTGCTGAGGTATACAGTAAACAGATATGGAGTAATTGATTAAAATGTATTTTTTCATAACAATATCGATATCCAATTAGGTCACAAATACATATTTTTTTCAAAAGCCCAAAACTTTAATTTTAATTGTACAGCCATGAAACCACGACAGAGAGACGCGCCATGAAAGGGGTTTTCTCCCCCGTATAAAAACGCCTCTTGACCTTATTACATATGCATATTATACAATATTATATACGTCTTTTTTGTCATAAGACGGCAGACGTCATATAGATATCGTTTGAAACAACCGACTGAGCAGCTGACGAGTCGATGTGCTGTCGCCCAGAGCTCCCATTTCCCTGCGAACTGCCCGTCTATCTCTCCTCTTATCACGTAAGTAATTATGTTAGAAGATAACCCGGCAAAACAATTGGGGGACCAGATAAGGCTTATTGATTGTCAGTGTGTAGGTGGTTGTGCTTTGCTCTGGTGACATTCCCTGTCTTTCATCGTGGATTCACAAGAGCGTTTACTGTCTCTTTTTTATCCTTTTTTGTTCCTGCTTATCTCGCTTTCTTTGTTTCCTGAACCTACTTTACCCCTCTCTCCCTTTCTCCCTCCCTTTATATCTTTGTCTCCCCCCCCCCCTCTCTCTCTCTCTCTCTCTCTCTCTCTCTCTCTCTCTCTCTCTCTCTCTCTCTCCTTCCACCCTTTTCTCTCTCTCTCTCTCTCTCTCTCTCTCTCTCTCTCTCTCTCTCTCTCTCCCTCGATCATGCACCCCCCCCTCTCTCTCTCTCTCTCTCTCTCTCTCACACACACACACACACACACACACACACACACACACACACACACACACAGAGAGAGAGAGAGAGAGAGAGAGAGAGAGTCGTGCGCGCACACAGAAACAAAAACAAACCAAACAACCATCCTACAACCCGCGCAACAAAACGAAGTCGCAAAAAAAAAGAAAGAAAAAAAAAGAAAGAAAAAAAAACCCTCCAAAGACTCCGGACGACCTATCCCCAATCCATCAAAGCAAACTTCCGTGTGTGTGCAACGAACGGAGTCATTAGTGTGTGTGTGTGTACGATTTTTTTTTCTTTCTTTCTGTCCTGCAAGCCGATATCCTTGTCTTGTCACATTGATGGGTTTTTGTTTCTTGGTTTAGTTTTGTTTCTGGGTGACAATGAAAGTCCACCACTTTATCAGAAGCAACTAATGTGTTGGCAAGCGGATAATTTGTTGAAATGGCTTCCCCAATCTATAACTGTACGACTTATGTACTACATATAAGTCTGTCCACATTATTATGCGTGCCCAATTTTGAATAGCAATGTCTACAGAACCTTGCGGTGGAATTTGCTGAAATTCTTCATAGCGTTTATTCATTTTACATTACTAACCTAAAGATTTTGTACTATTGAATGTATAAAATGTCTCCGTTTTCAATACAGATTATGTATGTCTATAAAGAAAAGAAATAAATGTGAATGATTTACTGTGATCCACATTATCCATAGTTACTTTAACGCTGGAGGTTTTTTGTGGTTTTTTCCCTCCGCCCAGTAAAACACGTATTCAGGAGTGTATTTCGACACAGATCAAAGTTTGGTATGCTGAAGTTTACTCACTGTTGACGCCTATGACACAAACCCACTTTTCTTATCATCATCCAGTACCAGATCTGCGACAGACATCGGTGATCATGGTTCAGAGGTTCTCCATTCATTCCTTTGCTCGGATGCTCTTTAAAAAGCTACGTTTCCCTGATCTTTCCCCGTTACCCATTTGTTTAGGTTCCTTAAGTAGGTTGCTCTGAGCCTACCCCTGCCTCGTTTGCCTTCAGTTTTGCCAGTGAAAGCTAGATGTTCAAGACCTTTATGTCTATTCAGGTTCCCCAAAAACTACATTTGTCGTTTCCTGATTGTTTTTAAGAATTAGCGTCCGTCGTGGGCTTCATAAAGCACTACCTCATTTGATTTCTTTTCCTTCCACGAAGCAGTCTCCTAAGAAACAACATTTCTGTTGCTTCTAATTTATTTTCACTCTCTTTAGTGATTGTACAACTTTCACAGCCGTTTTTAGAAAGGTTGATAGCATAACATAGCATTTCAGGACTTTCATTTTGGTAGTCATTGAGAATATTGAGATGTTTCTATTTTTCAGGATTTGGCTTATTTTTATTGAAACTAGCCTTAGCCATTGCAATTCTCCATTTTATTTCTAGGGAACATTTGGCATCAGATGTTATTATATATCGTAGTAAAACTGTTGGACTTGTGTGATCTTGTCACCCTTTCTAATGGGATTACAAATAGGATTTACTGCGTCTATTCAATGGTTCTATTCAATGAAATTCACGTTTTCGCATTCTTCTATGTTGTTCAACTCTTAATCCAGTACTGCACTCCCACAAAACAATTGGCCAACGGTTTTGTCAGTGAGTTTTGGACAATAATAAAATTAAAAGTACCGCACCAACATAATACAATTTATTGATAAGCGATCTTCTATTGAAAACACAAAGGCGCGCAATAATTTAAGGAAAGGGAAAGGTACTGCTGTCTATGTCGAGCTGTGGCGAAGTTGCTGTTAATGTTAACTGCTTTACTTCATTATTTATTCTCTTTACCATGTAATGTAAGCTACTTGTGGTAGCGAGCAAGGTGTATAAATTCTCTTCTCCCTTGGATGTCAAAGGCCATCCATTATCATGCTTGTGCGGAGTGCGGGCGGATCAGAGGGAATTTCTTTCAGCTATTTTTCCCGGGGTGTGCTTGAAGAGATTGGTTGAGACACCGGGTCTCTTCCGTATTGGAGAATAAAGAACAGCCCTTGTCTTATAAAAGTGAGCGTATGATCTATGTAGCATCTGCTCTTTGTTGTTGTTGTTGTTGTTGTTGTTGTTGTTGTTGTTGTAAGTGTTTTACGGCGCTCGCAACTGCATAAAAGGTCATATTATGAGGGCGTGGGACACGCATTAAACATTTTCAGTTGGTAGGAAATTTTGAATTTTGCCAGGGTGGCGGCCGAAGCCTACTCTTATCGATTTGGACCACCAAGGGATCTTTAACGTGCACAACTTGCTCACAAGACCTCCGAGATTTTTGGCCCTTATCCAAGAAGGCTAAATGTAGATCTTACCTACCTTAAGATCAGGGGTATGGCTGAAAGACAGCAGTAAGGTTCCAAAGAGTAGCTGTAGAAAGGGTTGCAGAAAGAGTCGGGAGGCAAGGGGAGTGGGCAAAGGATGTGAAGGGGTTGGGGCAGAAAGTCGAGACAAAAGCAGATGTGGAAGGAGAAAATTTTAGAGAAGAAACTTTTCTGTCCCTTGATCTATCCGGGTTCGAACCCGGGACCTATTGAATGAGAGGCGAACACCTTAACCTCTAGACCACGAGATCCCCCTGTATCTGCTCCAAAGTCACGGGAGTGGAATATCGATAATAAAAGTAAAAGGCTAATATCAACAGTTTGTACTTTTTTTTAACCTTTACATTTATGATGTTCCCCTTTGTTTATCGAATTATTTTGTTTTGTATAATTGTATCATCGCTGTGTTGTGCTTTGCTATTGTCAGCTAAATTCTTATCTTTTTTTGTTGTTGTCTGTGATGATAGTATCTCGGACCTTTATGTTAAGTCCGGAGGGTTCTAATCAAGTTTGATTTTACACGCCCAGAAGCATAGGTCTGAAAAAAAAGTCTGGTGTTCTGTGTTGCTTCATGGGCATAAAACGTGATCTTAGCTTTCATTCTGTGGTGTGGTATTCAAATTCACGTGCTCTAGCATCCACCTTGCCTCCCCCTCCCCTCCCCATACATACACAGTAGCATGCTGTTGAGGGGTGCAGGATACACACGCACACACACACACAGGATACACACACATACACGCGCACATACACACACACACACACACACACACACACACACACACACACACACACTCGTTGAATGACGTGTCACGCCGTGGTGCGTGTGTTTTGTTTTTGCGAGCAGCTCGCTTCGTGGTCTCCCTTCCATTAGCTATTAGCTTGTAGATAGGACAGCCTGCCTTGTCTTTGGACAACTCATCGCGCGATCGTTTTCAGCTCTCGGTTTGGATAAGGCCGTGCTGTATGCTTTCTGCCTACGTTTGTTTGCGTCGTTGGCTCTTCTTCGCTTTGGTGGTACACTGTCCTTTGCAGGGATGTTCTTCGGATGTGTGGCTCAATTCTGTGTTTTGATTCAACGCGGGCACGTACAGCCACCAGTCTGACTGTGGAGCCCAGTTTTATATTATAACAGTTAATATTATGTTCTAAAGCTGCGCTTTCCAATTTGGGCGTTTTCACCCACTCGTGGACGGTTTGGTCATTTTGATGTGCAATAGGGATCATTCTGGTTGTGAGAGGTGTTATTTTATGCCCCACTTGGAAATACGAACGTAGGTGGGCAGTGCGAAAACTTCAGCTTCTTAATTTATAAGTGGAAAAAGTGGGAGCTTGTTATAAAACTGTGAGGTATCGCGGTGAAATCAGGCGCTCGTCAGAATTTATAATGAAAACGAAGAAACTGGCATTTTCCCATCGGTCAGGCAATGTTTGCCGAATATTTGTTTTGAATCAGTACCTTCTTATATAAAAGCATTTCTGTGTGAATTTTACTGAGAAAAAAAATTGATCACACGCACAAAAAAATGTAAATATTCAGTTTCCAAGTACTCTCAGGTTTTGGAAGTCACCTGACATAGGCGGCCATTTTCTCGCTAATTTTACCTTTGAAACAAGGCGACCCCCATTTCCTTCATTGGTGAATATCTCGATTTCTAGATCTAGATCTAGATGGGTATTTTTTTTTCATCGGAAAAAAAAGACAAACGAACAAGCTTTAAATGATACCAATAACCCCATATATATGCCAAAAAATTGACCAGCGCCTGATTCCGCCGCGTCGTTACACATCAATAATAAAAAGGTTGACGAGCTGTAAGTTTTATATCTTTAATTTGTTACTGGTGAAGTCACAGAGCCTGCGGTGTTGGATACATTGTAGGTTGTGAGCTGGTGATGAGTGCTCTGGAAAATCCACTTGGCAGACACTCTTGTGAAGTGTTGCTGTCTTACACCGTCTTATCACTCGTTTCCGTTGTTGCCCGTTCCGCTTAGACAGGGCTTTCTTGTGTTCCGGGACATCTCGTTTGTGATAAAGGTTGTTTTTTTTAATAGGGGGAGGGGGTTCTTGTTGCGGACTCGAGCGAAGTCGTTTGTTGGCTCCCTCCTCCCCCCCCCCCTCTTTCTCTCGTTCTCTTTCTCTCTCTCTCTCTCTCTCTCTCTCTCTCTCTCTCTCTCTCTCTCTCTCTCTCTCTCTCTCTCTCTCTCTCTCTCTGTCTGTCTGTCTGTCTCCCTCCCCCCTCTCTGTCTCCCTCTCTCCCTCTCTCCCTCCCCCCCTCTCTCCCTCTCTCCCCCTCTCTCTCTTTCTAGGTCTTATCTATCTTTGTGTTGGTGCTTTTTCTCTGTGATATGTATGTAGCCACTTTATCTGTGCGCGCGCATATGTGTGTGTGTGTGTGTGTGTGTGTGTGTGTGTGTGTGTGTGTGCGTGCGTGTGCGTGCGCGCGCGCGCGTCTTTCCAATTAAAAATATGTCGCCCTCATCTCTGCACCTTTTGACCATAGTATGTTACTCTTTAGGAACACTTGTAATTTCCGGCACTTCAGTGACATATAATTTGTGTTGCAAGTGCGGTTAAACTCTTACATGTTTTAAAAGTGCGAATTAGAAACGGTACATTTATTTAGCACGTTTCACCTTTTTAAGCCGTCTCTCGTCTTCTCACGTTCTTATAAACACTTTTTACGCTTAGGCAGGTGGTTGGAGGGCACCACTGGAAGGTTCTTCTACTTTTCTTTCCCTCTTGTTATTTCTGTTTTCCCGTCTTGCTTGCGTCTTCCGTGTGCTGTATGACCGTTATTGTGTGGAGGTGCTTCTTTTTATTCAAACTGAAACAACAACAAAAAAACATCCAAAAAAACCCTTTCTACCCGTGGAGTGTTGTGGAGTGTCAGGAAAGACTGAACAGCGTGCTTTGATTGGACGAATCTCGGCGTCGTCTGTCAACATTGTGTCAATAGAGCTTCCCTAGCCTAGTTTTCATGGGTTTTTTTTTTTTTAGTTTGGGAAGAAAACACACACACACACACACGCACGCACACACGCACACACGCACACAAAACCAAACCAAAGCGACCCCCCCCCCCCCCCGGGCAGTGCTACTGACTGACTGAAGTATCTTTAGGCCATTCCCAAAAGCGTGGGGGGGGGGGGGGGGGCATTAACCTGTTCTTATGCACAGTATAATTGTAAATGGGCTGATTCACCAATGTCATGCTCATAACTGTACCTGAATTGCAACAGGAAACTGCTGCCTTTTCTTCCCTAATCCTTACTATCGTCATTTTACCTCTACTTCTTTTGTATATGTATGTTTGTTACACTCTTGTGACCCTCTATTTCCGGGGGTGCCTTGATAGCCCCTAGTCGAAGCAGACTTTGTGCTGTTGAAGCTAGATCTAGAGAGGTGAGCAGAGTAAGCCTGATTCCCTGTAAAGAATTCTCTGTTGACAGCCACCCCTTGGCGCTCATATGACCTTATTAAGCAGTTGCGAGCCCCGTAAAAACTCTACTAAAACCAAAACAAAACCACAAAACCCACAACCCCCCTCCCCGCTTTGTACCAAATATGGCGTGAGAATACTGTATTAGTAATACTACAATTATACTATTTGTTTTTCATGCCTTTTGGTGTTTTGCTCTGCGTCAAGATGTTCTAATCTTAAGGTCCTCTGGGTGTGTGAATTTCGTTGCTTCTGCTCAAGTATGCTGCACAGCGTGTCACCCCTGGCTTTCGTGTTGTAGGGGTTACTCGCTTTGCCGCTGCACACAGAAGACCCGAGTTTGATTCGCGTCTGGGGGACGTTGCATTCCTCTCAGCTCGGGGTGTTGTTTTTTTGGGGGGTATTTTTTTTTTTTTGGGGGGGGGGGTATTTTTTGGTATGTGTTTTACGGCACTGGCAACTGTTTAAGGACATGAGCGGACGGGACACATTAAACATTTTGAGTTGGAAGGAAAATTTGAATTTTGCACAGGTGGCGGCCGAGGCGTACTCTTATCGATTTTGGACCACCAAGAGATCTCTAGCGTGCGCAACTTACACATTGGACATCCGAGATTTTTTTGCACTTGTCAGCTCGGTTTGGCCGTGACAGGCAGGGTCAAAATCCGCCTCCTAAATGATCTAAATGGATCGATGCTGGCTTAAAATACACTTAAATTGAACATTGAAGTGTCACTGCATAGTAGTTACTGTACTTTCGTTTTCAGTTCTTCTGTCGTGGTAATGTCTTTGGCAAGGCAAAATTTGATAATCGCTTGGCTTTATGATGTCCTTTTCTTGGTGGATTTTAAAAAAATGATAAAAGCGTAGCAGGCAGTGACTCTAGTAAAACGTCTTTCTTTCCCGAGACAATGATATGAAAAAGATCTGCTTTGCGCAGAATTTCGTTCGTATTTTTCTGTCCAATGATGCTCCAACGGTGTACAACGTAAACACAGCTGTTGAAAGATGCCACGGGAGAATGTGTTCACTTCTTTTCTCTTTTCTTTTACCGCCTATTTTTTTTCCTATTATCCTTATGTATCCTTCTCTGTGTGTGTAACCTTCAATCTTCGGTTTACATGACCTAATTGTGTTGCAAGTGCCGTGAAACTCTTACCCGAACTAAAACCGAACATGTATTAACAGTTTCACGTCTACGTTGGTATGAGTTGTAAACTCTTTCAACTCGCATTCCAATTCTATTGACCCCCCCCCCCCCCCCCCGACCTTGTTGACGGCTTAGAGGGCTAAAGTACGGCGCAAGGCTCAATGCTTTGGCTTTAGTGTTTTAGAGGTGCAACCAGTGTCAGGACGGCAGGGTTTTTTTTGGGGGGGTGGGGGTGGAGTGGATCATCTAGACCAAGACATTAGCTTTATTTTGCCGGCGCAGCCAGATACTGAATGTTTGCGTCGTTATGCTGCAAGGCCGTGTGTAGGCTAGAACGTGTGTGATCTATGAGAGATAAAGCCCACCTTCTTCTCGTGCCTCCAGAGATAGAGAGCCTTCTTGTCTTGCGAAGCACTCCGAGCTAATACTGCGCTCAAGTTCAGACGTTAAGTTTCAGTGGCAATTTGCTGCTATAACTTAACGTTGTTCCTGGGAATACCAGTCTCACTTGCGATGTGTGTATGAACTCACAGCTGTTGTTGGATTACAATTCCGTGTCCTGTTCCTGTAGGTTTTGTCAGGGGAGAGATAATGGTGTACTTGAATTCCGTGGACTCAAAAATTTTCTGGAATCGCTGTTGTTGTGAGAGAAGCCATGATTCAGTCGCAGAAGATGTGTTGTTAATTATATTTTCATGCGTTCTCCCTGCTCTAGAAGTGTCTTTAATTGTGGTTTCTTTCGTCATATATTGCTGCTGCTGGAAGTTTGAAAAAAATTCTGCTAGCCGTTCTAATTTTCCTGTAGGATAGTAGATTACATATATTGTTGTCATTACTCCGGCAGTTTAAAGGCGACCGCTTGGGTCCAAATATATTGATACGTTTATGTATTGTTTAGTCAGGAACGTTGAGGGCGTCGCTCTTCTTATTATAGGCACACAATTCGCCAGCACACTCTTTAGTTGTTATAAGTCCAGTGAGTTGGTTTTTTGGGGGGGTTTTTGGTCGGGATAAAAAAACAAGTTTCCTATTTTCTAAAAGTGCACCTTTGTATCTTTCTTTGCTTTTATAACACACATGCAGAACTTGAATTTCGACAAAATATTTCTTGAGCACACAACTGCTACCATAGATTAAAAAATTGGCATTTTGAAATATTCGAAATGTGTGGCTTAAAATTAATTAATACATTTAAACAGCTGGTCGACGTTGCTGCTCAATACACCGGGTGCGTTTGTTCAACCCAAACTAGCAAATATCTTTTCGTGGTTGTTTATGTATTGCTTTCAGGTATGTGAAAAAATTGGACACGTTGGGAAATGAAAAGGATAGAGTATCAATCCACCAATGATGTGACCCTAATGGGTCCTGCCAATGTCTAAAGAATAGAATTATTCATATAAATTTTTGTTTTCCGTGTGTTATTGTGTCCCCCCTGTGTGCTATTACAACTTCTTTTAATCCCTTTAAAGGAAAATCTCGAACGATTTTTAATCCCACAAAAGCATTTCTCTACACCCCCTCTCCCGCCCTTTCGGAAAAAACAGGTTGTCTATATTTTTCTGTTGAGGACATTTCCTGTATGGTGTGCATTCTTGCTGGTGCCTTTTTCATTCACAATATGTTTTTTGCGTAATTCTCTATGATACATAATAATATGTAGTTATATATAATACGTAATCCTTTCTGAAGTTGACCTCATCACGTCTTAGGCTTAACCGGCTCCACGGTTCAGTGACAGCAAAAGAAATATTTTGACATTCTGGTAAGAACAGATTAGAATTTTGGATCGGGATTTTGAAGCTCAAGAAGGCTAAAAAAAAAAAAGAATACAAAACAAAAAAAAAGAAAGAAAAATAAATCAGAGGAAAAGGATAAAAATCTTGCTCTGACAAGGACGTAGGACCCTAATCATAGTCCACTTCGGAAGCTGCGTTTCTGTTGAACGTTTATTAACCTACTTACACTTACAGTAGCCTTGTCGTGATACGTTACATAAAGCCAGCTGATAAATGACGCGTTTGATAGGCGATGCGACTTCTCCTTCAAAATGACTCACTTTTTTTCCCCACACGTCGAAGTGAAAATCGTAGCTCTGACCTGAGAAGTTAGGTGATAGATCAGATTGGTGCGACACTGGCAGGTGGAAGGTTTTTGCTTTATCTATCTTTGGAAAATAGTTCACGACACTAAAACACCGTCATGATCGAATGCTTATATACATACACTTTCGGCTTAAACAAACCGTTTAACGCTTTTGATATGACAATCCATTATTAATAATAAAAGGGCCGGTCACATATTGAAAAATAAATCTGGTGTTGGTGTTTAAGTTAAAAAGAAAACCCCAAAAGACCCCCCCC
>NW_004797332.1:407035-408217 GCF_000002075.1 Aplysia californica | reverse complement strand
CCCCCCCCCCCCCCCCCCCACACACACACACACTCCTGATAACAACCCCAACAACCAAACAAGTAGAGAACTCCCAAATCTACGAAGATTGTTTTTCGTACTTGAGGCGACGTTTATAATTTGTAGATATAGAAGCAAAAAGAAGGCCGTAGAAAAGAAAGAGTTTGTAAATCCCATTACATAATTGAAGAAAAGAGGCGGCTGAGGTTAGCAGGATGGTGTATTGTTTGTTTTGTTTTATTTTTGTAAATGAAGCGTTGCCCGAGTCTGTCCATTTGCGAGCGACTCCGTTGAATAGAATGACAGTGTCAGGAATTTCAGTTTGTTCAATTTAAAGTATCTGCACCGTTTTACCGAGCTGCTGTTCCACCATCCATCATTCATAGGTTTGCTGATATGTTTTTCTTAAGTGCCAGCCGTCCTGAACGATGCCGGATTGTCCGCCGCGGGCGAATGCTCGAAGAACACAAGGTGAAGTTTGTACTCTATTACAAAATCAGTTTGCCAACGTTTGTTGACCGTGTCCGTGTTTCTGGTTTCTTTTTTTTTTTTTTTTGGGTTTGTGTTTTACGGCGATCCCAACTGCATGAGGTCATATGAGCGCGCGGGACACATTAAGCATTTTCAGTTGGTAGGAAATTTTGAATTTTCCCCGGGTGGCTGCCGAAGCCTACTCTTATCGATTTTAGACCCCCAAGGGATTTTTAACGTGCGCAACTTGCACACGGGCCCTCCGAGATTTTTCGCCCTTGTCCGAGAAGGCTGGGTGTAGATCTTTCCTACCAAAAGATCAGGGGTGTGGCTGAAAGACAGCATTAAGAAGGAACCGAGGAGTAGCAGTAGAAAGGCTGCAGAAAGAGTCAGGAGCCCAGAGGAGGGGGCAAAGGAGGTGAGTGGTGGGGGCAGAAAGAGGAGACGAATGCAGATGACAGAACATTGGTAGAGAGCAGGAAAGGAGGTGAAAGGAGACAATTTTAGAGACGAAAATTGTTCGGTCACTACCCGGATTCGAACCAGGGACCTTTGAATGAAAGCTAAGACCTTAACCTCTTGGCCACGAGAGCCCCTTCTGGTTTCTATGGTGTAACGGTTTGGCGCTTCACAGTCCCACCCAGAAGACCCGATTTCGATTCCCGTCTCGGGAGAATTGTTATCATCTCGGAATATCTGAATTTGGGGGGG
>NW_004797332.1:405484-406778 GCF_000002075.1 Aplysia californica | reverse complement strand
TGTCCTGGTAATGATTCGCTGCCGCTGTGTTCTCATCGAGTCACGCTGATACTTAAAACGTGAGAAGCAGTTTTAGAAGAAGTAATCAGGAAGGTTTTTTTTTTCTCTTTATAAAAAAATAATGTAATCTATTCGATTCGATGTATTCTCCTACTCTTATCTATTCGGGATAAAAAAAAGTGTGATAGTTCTAATCAATACCGGCGAATTGATTTATGTATTATGCATTTCATCGTGCGAAACGAAGTGGATTGGTGAGAATAATGTAAAGACACGGGTACATTAAAGTCACGGAGCATGAAGATCCCAATTTAGTGTTCTGAATGTGTGGATTGTGCGGTCGTAATTCTGGCTTTGATTTGTTTTGGTTTTTGTTGAGGTTTTTAAAAAATTCATTTAGTGACCTGGCCACTTAGATGTCTACATAGTGACGTGGCCACATAATTAATTTAAAACAATTACCGACCTGGCCACCTGAAATGGACTACTGGCCTGGCCACTTAATTGATTTGGCTACTGCAGCATTATCTTGTGCGTGGCCTTTATCAAGCTTGTGAGACCTAGTTGTGACAAAGTTGAGCGAAGAGCATGTCTGCTAGACATGTTGTGTGATTTCTAAGTGACCTGCTGTTAGGACGTGGGGTTTTTTTCTCCCTTCTTCCTTGGAGTATATTACAGTGGAACAGCTTCGCCATGAATAAAAGGAAAGGATACCAGAAGCTCAAGGTAAGAGAACATATTATGTGCAATCTGGTAACTTCTCAGCTCTCCATTTCCCGTATGTTGAGCGTTTTTTTTTTTATCGATTTATAGGTGGTTGGCAGGTGGTCTGATGTAGATCTTCCTAATTTCTCCTGTTTTCTTTTTTATATGTGCTGCTTTCTATTACTATTAATACCTCAACCCTTTGGCACTTATTTGGCCCTTTTATGTTGCAAGTGCTGTATAATTTTGTCTAAAACTAAAAGTTATCCCGTTCGATATACGTGCATTTAAAAAGCCAGTTGAGGGAGGGGGGGGGGGTTAAAATTGATTATCTGCCTCCAAATGTACACCACGTACAAGAGCTTGTTCTTTACAAAATAATACATTCACAGCTATTAGTAAACACGTATCATGTTCGTTGCAGTGTGCTCTCATATTATCATGTTGGGCGGGGTTTTTCTATGTGTAAGCTCAGCTACTGCAGAATAATTTTTTTTCCTCCCCGTTCAGCTGAAGAATATTCACCTTTGGGGTTGTGTGTTAACGCCATTGAGGCATAAATGTGTATGTATTTGTGTGTATTGGGGGG
>NW_004797332.1:401665-403276 GCF_000002075.1 Aplysia californica | reverse complement strand
GCAGACACACGCGTACGCACACATCGAGTTTGTGCGTGTGTATGTGTGTGTGTATGTGTGTGTGCGTGTGTGTGTGTGTGCGTGTGTGTGTGTGCGCGCGCGCGTGTGTGTGTGTACGCCAATAATATATTTAGCCTTGGTCAAATTTTTTCTGATCTACTGTTACCAGCTTTGGTGATGAAAAATGCTCACATTGAGTGTTTTGTCGTTTGCCCTCCTTTGTCGTAATATGCAATTATGTATCCACTCAACGGTGCGCAAAAAAGGGAACAGGGCATGAAAGGAGTCCTTTTCTTATTCTTTTTCCTGTATTTTTAATACACTAATGTGTGTAATCCCTCACGGATGCGTGTAGCTTCCCTCAATACTTCCGCGGCGGACGTTTCCTTTGTAGGGGTGTCGCACGGTGTACCTGCAGTCTACTTGACAATGATTGATCGAGTTGAATCAATCTTTGAGGATGCTGGCGTTTTGTGGGTCGCAAAGTGCATGGTCGTCATGCATTCTTTGTATGGGCCATTCCATAACAAATGAAACAATAATAAGTGGGTGGTTGGCGGGTGCTCTGGTGTGGTTTGCCCCTCCTTTTCTATCTGACATCCTGTCGTTCTTATCTCTCCTCCTCCCTTTTTTGTGTTTGTTACTTTCTTGTAACACCCCTAACCTTCGGCACTGATATATCATATATGACCTAATCGTATTGCAAGTGCCGTAAAACGTTTACTAAAACTAAATGAAACTGCATTGACACCTAAAACGTGGGGATGATGACCCATTTAAAAGGTTCTAAGTAATACCGGTTTTTTTCGGGGGGGGGGGGGGGGTCTATTTTTTTTAAAGAGAAAGGCTGTCTCAAACAAAACCAAATACTAAAATTCACTAGTATTATTAATAAAGAACAAAAATAATGGCTCTTTCACTACTTAGATTTTTTATCACGTCATCAATCATCATCTGTGCGTTTCGTGTGTCGCTGCGGTTTTATTTTACACGGAATGGCCCATTACCAGAGTTCATGCTATAATGTTACGTGATTGCTACACATAAACGTGTATGTTCTCGGGAAAGGGAGCGGAGGTAGCCTATTTGTTTACGTGTGGAAGTCTAGTAGTTAGGAGTTTAGGTCATCAGAATTTCGGTCATTCCAGGTTCTTTTGACGTAACTCCATTCACGATCTCTGGTGTGGTTTCCTTCATATTTCTTATCAAACATATCGTCCATATCTCCCCTCCTTATTTTTTGTGTTTGTTACTCTCTTGTAACTCCTCTAGTCTTCGGCACTTATATGACCTTATTGTGTTGCAAGGGCCGTAAAACTCTTACTAAAACTAAACGATCTTGTAACCGGAATATGTGCATGTGTGGTGTAAAGGTTAGGCGCTTCGCCGTCGCACACAGAAAACCTGACTTCGATTGTAGTGTGGAGATATTTTCTTTTATATCGAGTATTTTGGTCTTTCTCAACTTTCTGTGGTGATGTTGTATCCTTCTCAGTCCTGGTTTGCCGTGATGGGCAGGTCGAAGCCCGCCTCCTAAATTAACAAATCCATGTTGGTGTGGGGCGTAAAGACATCTTGATTTAGATTTTTTAAAATAGATGCACCTGTTTG
>NW_004797332.1:391554-399291 GCF_000002075.1 Aplysia californica | reverse complement strand
TCTCTCTCTCTCTCTCTCTCTCTCTCTCTCTCTCTCTCTCTCAACTCGGCTGCTGTTCCTTTTTTGCCAAACACCCACACAACGTATGCTCCCAGACCCAGTTTGTTTATTTCTCCATTCTTGTACCTCTGCCGTTGACATGCCTCCCTTTGTTCGGGCTTCATTGCTTTTCCGGATCTGATTCCAGTTAATATGTAGCTATATGAAACAGTGGCCCCTTTCTGTTGTCTGGACATTGATCTTGCCTTATCTTTACTGATTGTCTCTGAAATGGCACAGTTAGGACGTTGACTTCCTCAAATTAGTTCAAACTGTTGGACACGCTTTTCAGTCTGAGGAATTTGAATAGTATACATATGCTGTGTACACGAACAAAGAGTTTTCATTTGGAAGAGTGAGAGTGACAGCAAAAGCTATGTTATTACGCGTCAACGCCTTGGCGTTTTCTTTGTTATAGAAGAGTGTTTCTGGTTTATCTTGCGGTCGTGTCCATTTCTACCCGAGAGAGCGAGAACCATCCTTTACTTCTTTCTGTCACAGAGAACACTATTAAACTACCAAGACAAGTGCTAGGGATTGATTCTTTGTTAGGAGGTGCTTCGTTATTCCTATTTTATGATGGCTGAGTGCAACGATGACGTTCGACCGGTAGGTATTTAAACTTCAAAAATAATGCTCATTTGGTTCAATCTTGTTTACCGACGTCTGTGATGTTGGGCTTACGCGCTCTGCCGTTGCAGACAGGAGACCCGAGTCCAGTTCCCAAATGGGGAGGATTTTCATGGAGTATCACGGTCGTTCTGTTGAAATAGTGCACCCGTCTCAGCCTGGGTTGGCCCTGACAGATAGGACGGAAGCCCGCCTCCTAAGTTATCTAGATGGTATCGATGGAGGCGTTAAAAACACCTACATTGAAATACCCCCCCCCCCCCTTTAAAAAAAACCCACAAATACCCAACAACAAAAAAGAAGAAAAAAAATAGCCACTATTTCAATTTTACAATTGTATTGACGGTTTCAACAACGAGCTGGAAACCTCAAAATGTCCCTACCCTTAAAAAAAAAAAATATCATTCGCCTCGCCAGCAGTTCAGGTGGTAACTGCATTTATTCATTTTTGTTGTTTTTGTTGTTGATTTTCGGTTTTGTTATTGTTGATTTTGTGTTTTGTTGTTATCGTTTTTTTATTTTTTTATGTTGACTTAATTACCTGGGGGGGGGGGGGTTGTCCATTTTACCCACTGTGCCACGACAGGACGTGCACCTCCTCTCTCTTATTGCAGTTGCACGCATGAACGCCTTTTCTCAAGTGCGTGTGCACTGTTCCTTGGTGCTTTATTGTAAAATATCGTTCCTACCGATACTTAGTACTTTACTATAGTATATTACTTTATCGTTCCTGCCGATACTTAGTACTTCATTTTGATATATTCATCCCTGCCGATAATTAGTTCGTTAGTATCGTCTCTGCCGATACTTAACACTTAACTTTGGTATGCATTCGTCTCTGCCTTTTGTCTCCTGACTCTTCCTGCAGCCTTTCTACTGCTTCTCTTTAGCTCCTTACTGCTGTCTTTCAGCCACACCCCCTGATGTTATCTATTCTTCTAGGATAAGGGCGAGGCATCTCGGAGGTCCTGTGTGCAAGTTGTGCACATTAAAGTAAGATCCCTTGGTTGTTCAAAATCGAAAAGAGTTGGCTTCGGCCGCCACCCGAGCAAAATTCAAAATGTTCTACCAACTAAAAAATGTTTAGTGTGTCCCGCGCGCCCACATGTCCTTTTGCAGTTGCGAGCACCTTAAAACACTTATAACACCCCCCCCCCCCCTTCCAAAAAAAAAATCTGCCTTTTGTCACCCTGGCCTCTTCTGTATAAGCTCTGGCTAAACTCCATTTTCGAAGTGACGTCTGATAATACATGTAGGATATTTATATGCATGCATAAGGCGTGAGTTCGAATTCCAAGTGGGAAAATGTAATGTATCGAATGACTTTGTCTTTCCGTTGAGATGCTGTACACCGCAGAGCAGCCCACCCCTTGAATGATCCATATTGTTTCGATGGGGGCGTAAAACATGGACACTCGTTCCACAATAACTTTTGAAAGGACTTGGATTTTGTTCCGGAGGGTGTTGGAAACCACGAGAAGCGCAAACAAACACATAAAACGCCAAAACTAAAAGAACTCAAACTTCCTCGTCGCCACCACCCGTTATGCAGACATTATTAGAAACATTCAAGGAGAGAAGTCCGGTAGGCGGCGTCTGCTGTGTAGCGGTGAGGCCATCCACTGTGGCATGCAAAATACCCCCCCCCCCCAAAAAAAAAAAAGAAGAAAAACAACAACAACAAAAACCAACAAAGAAACAAAAAAATCCCAAACCGAGTTCGATTTCTGTGCGGGGAGAATGTTGGTCGAGTTTCTCTGTCTTCCTTCTGGGATGTTGTATTCCTCTAAGCCCGGGTTGGCCCTGACATGCAGGGTAGTAGGCCGCCTCCGGAATGATGGACACGTGTACATGTAAATTGTGTGGATGGGGACGTAAAAAAAACTACATTTTTAATGTCCGACAGTATATTATATCACAGGTATAATATACATTTGAACCTTCTGTAACAGCCACCTGTCCGAGATAATCACCTGTACAAGCAACAACTGTTCCCCATTTCTTTTTTGCGTTAAAAAAATATATAATAATGACACTGTCCAAGAGGTCTTTTTGTCTAAGACAACCACCTTTCTCCCCAGTTGCCACCTTGAACAATTTCGACTGTACGTGCACATAGAATAACAATAATATATAGTTAGTTCATTGATCTCAGAGAGGATAGATGTTGGCGTACGCAATATCTTCCGGGGGCTGCTGCGTGGCGAGGATCTCTCTTGTCCATAAATGCCACAGATGGTTAGACCTACGCTGTGAACCCCGTAAACTTAGTGGTGGTTTTGACGCAGCAGGCATTCTGTTTTTATTGAATGGATGTACGGTACGGGGCCCGTATATATTATGATATTGACTGGACTGTGGCGTTATAGTTATGGTGGATATATTATAGTGTTTGATGAATGTCGACGAGAACGTTTCGAGATTTTCTGTTTGGATTGTCACGGATTTTTATTCTGAGCCTGAGCACGAGTAAGTAGAGTATTTCACTGATAAGTCTCCATGCTTTTGTAGTATCGCCCTATTTCGCACCATACGACGTCATTGCGGTAGACATACTTCTTTTCTGTTCATTTGTTGTTTCTGTCTATCGTCGACCAGCTGTTTAGATGAACGAAGTTCAGAAGTTTGACATTTGTTTTATCACAGTTTCATAATCTGTGAGATTTGTTCCATGTAGGCCTACTCAAGAAATATTTTGTTGAAATTCGGATTATTAATGTTAAAAAGGAGAGATAATTTAGGTACAAATCCTAAAGAAATGAAACCGTGTTTCCCCTCTGCTGAAAAAAAAATGTTGCTTTCTGGGCTTAAAACACGTGAAAAGCTTGCCGACTCTGATATGTCTTGCTTTTCCCCTGCCTTGAAGGACCGTTATTGTGTCGATGTGTTTGTCTTGGCTAAAAAAAAAACCAACAACAGCAACAACAACCTCAAAGCACAACCAGCTTTCTTTAGGAGGACTTGCTTAATTTATACTCGAAATTCGTCGCTTTTTTTCTAATACTTTTGTTTTCATTATTATTCCCATTTAATTAATCAAGAACGATCCAGGGTTACAGAGTTGCATTTAAAAATGGCACGGATATTAGTTCAGGCACAATGTTTTCAATTTTATTTGTTTGTACGGGACAAGTTTGCCCGCCACACCCAACTTTTTCCATCCCCCATGGGGCGTGCAATGTGCTGCAAGTTTTGGCGTGAGACTCGCTTGCTGAATGTACGTTCAGGTTGGCTTGACCAAATGATGTTGGGGGCGAGGAGTAATATCGATTGTGCCAGAGGGTCGAAATCTGTAACTGCCAATGTTGTCATAAATCTTAACTGAACTCACGCGGAGTCGAGTGCATTTCTCATGTGCAAGCACAGGCAAGAATCTGGTAATAAAAGTGGTTGGTTGACAGCCACAATATGGTTTGCCCCTTTGGTCCTACTAAATACCTGTCCCCCTTATCTCCTTCTTGTTTTTGCATGTTACTCATTAGTAATACCTCCTATGATTGGCTCTTAAATAACCCATGTATGTGTGTTGCAAGTGCCGTAAAACTGTTTATTTATTTATTCATTTATTTATTTAATTTTTTTTTGGTTTGTTCATTCAGTTATTTATTAATTTATTCTTCTACTTATTCTTTGGTAGTAAAGAGAAAGACATTGGCATAATACCGGTCATTTACAGCAGGGAAGAACGAGGCAGACAGATTGAAATGGCACTGAGAAAGTAAGGAAATCGGATCTTAAAAGTGGCGCCAACCAGCAACTGAAATGCAGGATTATAACCCTATAATGACGATTTGTAACACGCAAACTTTAGCTGTATTTTGAGAGATTAATGAAGTCACCATCACCAGCATCTGTACCTATACCGAGAACAACAACAGCAGTGACGAGCAATCGGTCGAGGGGCTCCACTGGTGGTCCTACTTCTTTTCTTGCTTCGTTTTGTTTCTGTGAATCATTTTTACTTATCCCTGAATCTATCGGCCGTCATATTAAGCCTCTATGCTATGACCAGTGACCCCTTTTTTTGTCGATGTTCTTCTATTTCTCAAACATACAAACGACAGCAGGAGGTTGTCGGCGGATGCTCAGTTTATGGTTTGCTCCTTCTTTCCTATGGAACATGCATCGTCCGTAATTTTCTCTTTTCCTTCTTTTCTTTCTTTTTTTTTTTTTAATTACTCTCTAGTAACACCTTTAATCTTCTATGTCCTTGGGAAAGACTTTTTACACGAAATTCCCATTTGGCTCTGTCCTTTCGGAGATGGACTTATAACTCGGAGGTGCCTCCTCTTGAATGACCTAACTCAACTGTGTTGATATGGGCGTTAGACCTATACCATTTCACCATTTTCTGATCTTCGGCACCTGTATGACCCAATTGTATTGCAAATGTTGTAAGACTTGTACTTAAACTAAACTGAACCACGACAAGACTATGCATGATGCATACACAGCTGTCACAGGTTGACCACGGTGCAGATAAGAGGGCTATATTCCTGTTGATAAGAGGCTGGACTGGACGAGAACAGCGACTGTGCTTAGCGAATGACTCGGCTTGATGCTGTTCATTGCTATTGATCATGGTGTCGGTACGCCGTGTTTTTGTCGTGATTTTTTAGCTTACAGATAGACTGGTGAATGAACATAGACTCTCAATGGTTGGGCACTGCGCTAGTTCCGTTTTAAAACAAATTCTGCCTAAAAGTTCTTCTTGTGTCTGCTCTTTATAATTGTAGGCAGAGAACAGGTTCTGCTTGCCCTGCTCCTTTGCCCGGATGCATCGACGAGGTATCCTCATATTATTTTCGTTGCTGTTCTCCTCATTACCTCAGTGTATTTCTGCTCCAAGTGCTCCAGGGCGATAGCACATTTTATACACTTAATATTATATTTATGTGTGTAGGACTCTATGTTCGGAATTATCCAGGGGAAAAAATCTATTTAAAAAACACACAAAAAACGAACAAACAAACAAAATCCCTCAATGTCAGTGTGATTCGGCCGAGCTCTAGTTAGGCCTATCAAAACTAGAGGAAATGTAACACACATAAACCTCATCTAGCCTTATTCAATGCTGTAACCGATTACCCTAGACGATGACGCCAAGGTCGCTTTTTCCCTGTGCAGGTGTACTGGGACACGAATGGCTTGGTTGGAGTCCCGTGCTCACGGTTCGGAAAATTTGTAACATTGTTGTCCGATTCAAACGTTTATCCGTAAAATTAGCTCAGACACTTTTTTGGGGGTTAAAAATTGTAATTACTTTCATACATCCTCCTGAATTGCCAAAACGTTATTTATAGTGTTATTTTTTACATGTGCTTATTATAGTATCACCAATTGTAACTGTGGTTGTTAACAACTTAGTTTGAGACCTAAAAAGGGTTTGATCTAATTTGGTGAGTACGTTGACAAAATCACGAACCGACAATTTATTATCATTGTTTGCGGAGTTTTGTTACACGATTTTGTCCCATATCATATCAGGGGGGAATGGTAGGGGGCGCCCCTGGTAAGTCCAGCTTCTTTCCTATTCCTTTGTTGTTTCTGTCGATCTGTCTTAGTTTTCCCCTTACTTTAAATGACCGTCACTGTGTCGATGTGCTTCTCTTTACTCCAGCAAACAAAGCATTATCTTATCACGTCCATGAAATAACCTGCCGTTGTGTCAAACTCTTATCGAAAACCGATACCCTGCTTTGTCGTAGATTTCTTTTAAATACATTGTACTTTAGCATTTTCAGTATAAAAAAGATAGGTTACCAGTATGTATCACCAAAAAGGTAAAGATAATAAGGAAGATTTAATATTATGGGCATACCGTTGCCGTAAAGGCAAGCTGATATTTATGGTAAATGAGGATAATAAGGGGACCAACAACAAAAGAAGCAATAAAGCAGCATCTTGTCAGTAGATTTGTCGACTTTTAAAGAAAAGCACACAGTCAAACTCGAAAGCAGAGGATTGGCGTGTGCCTTCCATATGTGTCCTCAGTTTCTCTGTCGATCAGCGTGTGTGTATGTATATGTTTGTATGTGTGTATGTTTGTTTGTGTTTATTTATTTATTTGTGTGTGTATGTTAATGTGTGTGCGCGCGTCTGTGTATGTGTGTTTGTTGGTTTTGTTTTATTTCTTGTTGCTGTTGGGGGGTTTTTTGGGGGGGGAGGGGGGCTTTTTTTCTAGCAGAGCGATGTCTATGTTAGAGTTTCTGACTTCTTCTGGAGATCCTTATGTCTTATCTGTGTGGACGTGACGTATCTCCTCTGCGTATGGCTGAAGATACAATATTGCTGGTAATCAATTTCACGTACTCCATTTTACTATGCTTGTCATATCCTGACACATATTCTTACTTTTTCGTGTTGGTGGTTTTACTTATGTTTGAGAAGGTGGTTGGTTGACGGGCGCCCAAGAACGGTTTGGTCCCTCTTTCCTATTAGAAAAAATATATATTATATCGTCCTTATCTCTGATCCGTCTTTTCTCTGAATGTTACTCTCCAGTAACACCTCTATTCTTCGGCACGTACGTGTACATGACCTATATATTTTGTGTTGCAAGCGCCGTGAACTCTTACTTAAACTTAAAATAAAAACACCTAAATCTTACTTAGGTTTGACTTTACTAAAGGAGACACAAATTTCAAGTCAGTGTGCGTGATGTAGTAGATTTATTAACAATATTGATTCGTATCGCATACAAAGGATGTAGGAACGATTCTCTGTTTGGGTGGAAATGTCACAGCCTATCCTCTGGTGAGTATCAACCGTACGTATCCAACTTGCCCGACATTCGGCAGGGTTGGGGCAGTCTGCATTAAAGTGTATGGTTTTGATATAACAAACAAGACTGTTCGTCATTGTCGGATTCTACCCAAACTTGCTCTGAAAGCATCGTATATTTGTTGGTGATTGGTTAGTGCTTTGGTGTGGTTTGCTCCGTCTTATCGAACATGTCGTATAGTGCTGTACTTATCTCTCCTTCTTCATTTCTTTGTATGTTGCTGTCTTTTGCACCTGTAATTTTGGCACACACACACACACACACACACACACACACACACACAC
>NW_004797332.1:389524-390746 GCF_000002075.1 Aplysia californica | reverse complement strand
GTGACTCCATTACGCTTTGTCCTAAATCAAGCATTGGCCCCTGGCGTTGTGGGCGAGCCGTCATAATCTAAAAATCTGTCGTTGTTAGGTAGTCCCTCCAACTGATCATGTTGCGTAGGCCCCTCCCACTGTTGACCAATAGGTAACAAAATTAATTTTCAGCTGTTGGGGAGGGAAGCGTGTGATCCCTCATAACCCATAAGCCCCACCCAGATCCCATACACAAATCGCAAGTGAGATGAGTGGTCACTGTTTACCCAGTCTGTAACAAAGTAACAATGGGCGTCAGCATGAACTTGTGACAGAAGCGTCGCTTGTTGTCCGAGTGGTAGTACGGGTGTTTCACTTGGTCCTCCCTGTCTGACATATTTCGTTTTATTGTCACCCGTGCACAAAAGCAGCAACAAAAGAAAATGAAAACAACAACAACAATGCAACTAAATTCGGTTGGGACCGGGTTTGTTTTCTCAGAAAGGAATGTTTTGTTTTCTTCATCTTGATCAGTCCTGCCTGAGACGGCCACCTGTCTTATACGACCACTTTTCTCCTTGACAATGGGTGGCCGTCTTACACAGGTTCGACTGTACTGTGAAACCTGCTCAAGCGACCACGTGTACAAGACAGCCACTTGTGCAAGTGACCAATACTCCATTGCCCCCTTTGCCTGTCCAGATGGTCGTGTGATTTGCTGACACCATTTCAGGGTTTGGTTGGTTGTTTGTTTTCTGGTTGTTGTTTTGTTTTGTGTTTTGTTGTTTGTTTGTTTTGTTTTTTATTGTTTTGTTGGGTTGAGTTGTTTGTTTGTTGTTGTGTTTGTTGTTGTTGTTTGTTTTGTTGTTGTTGTTTTTTTTTTGGGGGGGGGGCTGAGGGTCTCGTTTTTGTTTTGTTAAAATATTATTCTGTTCCGAGGTGGGTGGTTTGAGCTCTATGGCGTTACTGGAAGGTTTTTTCCTTTTCCCCTTCACTAAGTGGGCATTATTATATAAATTTTGACGTGCTTCTCTTTACTCACACACAAAGTCCCGAGGCTTTGTCGTGGGGAGATACAATAGCTCTCTGATACACGCCATTAAGGACATGTTTACTGTTTAATTCTTTTATTTACAAACCGTTTTTAACTGGGTATTAAAATCTTTTAATCCAAAGTGAGTGGTTGGAGGGCGCAGCTTGTTGGTCTGACTTCTTTTCTTTCCCTCTGTTGTTTCTGTCTGTCTGTCTTGCC
>NW_004797332.1:374467-389424 GCF_000002075.1 Aplysia californica | reverse complement strand
CCCCAAATGCCTTAAATGACCATTGTATCGATGTGCTCCATTTTAGTCAAAACAAAACATCTCGACTCAAAATATACCAGAGCGAACCACAATTTGTCGCCTCAGAACTGTTTTGTCTAAAGAACTTAATTAAGTAGGCTTTGGACCAAATTGTTCTTAGTTGACGAATTGTTGACGCCGCAGGTTTCTATGACTGTTGAGAAAGTGTTCTTACCGCAATCACGACCACTTAACACGTCGCGATGTAGAACTTCCAACACCAACAACAGCTTGTTGACGGTTTGTGGTTGGCTCTGGGTGTGGTTTGCTACTTCTTTCCTATGAACGTCTATCGCCTTTGTCTTTTCTCTTTCCGACGTCTTAACTTTTGGTATGTTACTTTCTGGTAACAACTTTGATCTTCGGCACGTGTGTGACCTATTTCTGTTGCAAGTGCCGTAAAACTCTTACTAAACTGTAACTGTAACTCCACATGTTCCTGTGGCTGTTGAGAACTTGATGGTTCCACATAAATCATGACCAATTGACACACCGTTGTTTTGACATAAATCATGACCAATTGACACACCGTTGTTTTGACATAAATCATGACCAATTGACACACCGTTGTTTTGACATAAATCATGACCAGTTCACACGCCGTTGTTTTAACATAAATCATGACAAGTTTAAGAGCTGCGGCCCGTTGTTGATGGGTGCTCTTGCGTGGTTTTATTTTTTTTACTAATTTTTTCGCATCAAATATCTAATTTCCTGATATCTCCACTTCCTTTTTTATGTTTGTTACTCCCTTGTAACCCCTCTAATCTTCGGCACTTATGTGACCTTATTGTGTTGCAAATTTTTGTAAAGCTCTTACTAAAACTGAAAACTTTAAAAGCTTCATTTACACCATTGTTTTGTCACAAATCATGACCAGTTTACACGCCGTTGTTTACATTAATCGAGACCAATTTACTCACAGAAGCCTTTGATTTAACATAAATCATGACTAATTTACGCACTTGTTTTGTTGTTGTTGTTGTTTGGTTTGGTTTTTGAAACATAAATCGCAGCCAATTTACATACAGTGATTTAAAAAAAACCATAAATCACGACCAATTTACACGCTGTGATGAAGAACTCTCAACATCAACAACAGCTTAATGGGATACTTGACACCTACTTGTGTTGTTTTTGTGGCTGACAGAGAGCTCACGCCTCGGGTGAAATTTTGGGGACAGTCATAATAAATTTTGTGTTAGCATTAGTTGTGAATTTTACTCCCCCCCCCTCCCTTTCTCTGTCTGTCTGTCTGTCTGTCTGTCTGTCTGTCTGTCTGTCTGTCTGTCTGTCTGTCTGTCTGTCTCTCTCTCTCTCTCTCTCTCTCTCTCTCTCTCTCTCTCTCTCTCTCTCTCTCTCTCTCTCTCTCTCTCTCTCTCTGAAAGGCGATGAGTTCTATAGTATTATAGGCTAACTGTGGAGGAGAATAAATAGGAACAATTCTATTTATAGAGATGACAATTGACAAATTTTCATAATTACATGTATTTGGCACGTGACGGGAATAATTCAAGGTGTGCACTCAGTTTGAGTTTTTATTTCCGTGGAACCAGCGCGATTGCAACATACACAACTCGTCAAGATTATATATTAATATTAGGCTTTTAAGATTTAAAAAGATATATAGATGTTCTACGCTTCGAACGACACGGTTTAGATCGCGTAGGAGGCGGGCTGCTTCGATCCTGCCTGTCGGGGCCAACCCGGGCTGAGAGGGATACAATGTCCCAAAAGAAAGATCGAGTTGATGAAATTATTATGTACTCGAGAAAAATTCTCCCCACTCGAGAGTCGAAAGTCTCAGTTCTGCGTGCGACAATGGAGTGCCTAACCGCTACACCACAGACGCCGGCTGAATTAATGAGGATGATAACAGGGAAAAGCAGGACACTGCAGCGTAGATAGCTCCTCTGGCATAATAATATTTAGGCCAGCCGATCACAGTGTCCCCGACCTTTCTTTCTCGACCTGACGTGAGGCTTCTTAAAATAGAAATGACGTAATGACCCGCAATGAAGAAGCGTTTGTCGTTTCATGGTGCGTGCTATTGTTGACTATTAATTTGTTAGCCTAGTCGCAATTTGAAAAGCTCACTCGTGTGTAAGCTGTTGTGGCACCCCAGACTCCCTGTTGTAAAGCTCTGCTTCAAAACGTAATGAGACACTCGTAATTCTCTTTAACATTGAGGGGGGAAAAATGGAGCTTTTACATTTATGTAATACAGATGCTTTTCCTGCACATGAGAATAGTAATAGATCTAGATCTAGTAGGCCTAATAATGATAATAATAATAATGATAATGAAAATAATAACGATAATCATAATCATGTATAATAATAATAATGATGATGATGTGAAAGTAATAATAATTATAACAATGATAACAAAACAATAATAAAGAAAATAATGATAATTATGCCAATAATAATAATGATGGTGATGATGATGATAATAGTAAATTGTAAAATGTAGACGAAGAAGAGTATGTAATATAGGCTACCATAATGATTATGTTAATAATAATAGTAATAATGATAATAATAATACCAAGAAGAAAAATAGTAATAGTGTGCATGCAGTGCACACTCCAATTCTTAAGTAAGCTGTATGTAATTTACAATTATTATTAGACCTGACCACCCACTAGAGATAAGATAAGATAATACTTTATTATCTCAGGGGGTATTTGGGGGGGGGGGGGGCTGTACAGGACCGTAAAAGCACATGAAGGTATACATAAAAATATAAATTATGTATTAATTATGTTTTACTCTCATTAAAATTAAATATGAAAGGAGAAGTAAAGCTGACAAAATGTACATATCACATCAGATGCATCATTCAACCACATGCAGGAATTTAATTACATAACCTTTGGAGTTATTTGAATATATACATACTCTAAAAAGCAATACACATCTATGCTTATTCTGACAATAGCCTTATATATGCTAAATGGTAAAAAACTTCTTTTGTACAGGCACTACATAAAAATAAATGTACATTTCTTCCCTCTGAAGACTGCCAAAAAAAAAAAGGTGATTTTACTGGTTCCGTAGAAAAGGCTATCAATGTGTTGACAGTATTCTTCAATGTCAACATTTTTTTTGTTTTATAAGATAAAAAAGGGTTTGTAGAAAATGATTTTAAATACAGGGCAATCTCTTAGAACTTTAAAAGACTACAGTAAAGTATAAACAAAAGAAGAAGAAAAGAAAGGGAATTAAAAGTTTTTGTGTGTTCTGAACGGGGTTGTATGTTTTTTTTTCCTCATGCGCTTATGGTTTATTTTTTTTAAGTCTGCAAATAATTTTGATGAGTGCATTTCTTTTGTTGTTACATCTTCTTCTCCCCAGAATTTCTACTGACACTCATTTAAATTAGATATTTACAACAACAACAACAACAACAACAACAAAAATGCAGTTTTATAGTTATCAGTTTTTAATACAAAACATTCTTTTTTTAATTTAATTATTATTTTAAACTGTTAAAATGTAGGCCAACATAACCGTTTCGAAGCTGGCTTTTTAGATATTAAAGGTAGATGTTTCTCTCTACTGTTTGCTAATGAGTCGAACATTATGTTTTACTTGAATAAAATGCTTGTTTAGAGACTAATATTGTGTGATTATTTATTTATGTTAAAAAAAAATTGGAGGCATTTTACATTTTCTTTTTCCTTAAAAAAACAACTTTGAAGTGTTTTTGTAGTCAAAAGTGTAATATATATCTCAGTTTACATGACAAATTTTTTTAAGTGACCATTTAATCAGTTTGTGTCTTTACTGTTTTTTGGTTTGGTTTTTATTCTTATCCCATTTTTTTTTTTCATTTTTTAAGCGTTTGATTTTGATCTTTTCTGCTTATAACAGGTTGTATGTTTGTATGGTTGTATGGCTTGTTTTCCATTGTTTTCCATCATCATGTCAATCACTACTCTTGCTAGGGTGACTCCTCCTCCTCCTCCCTTAATGTGTTTGTTGTATAATGTGACTTTCGTAATGTTAAGTAGTCATGGAACTTAGTATGGGTGGCTGGAGGGCACCACTGGTAGGTCCTACTTTTTTCTCTTTTTCTTGTCTGTCTTACTCTTACTGAGTGGGTGGTTGGCAGGTGCTCTGGTGTGGTTTGCTCCTTCTTTTCCTTTCAAACTTCTACGATTCCTGTCTCTCCTGCTCCTTTTTTGTGTTTGTTACTCTTTTGCAACACCTCTATTCTTCGGCACTTATTTGACCTGTGTTGCAAGTTCCGTAAAATTCTTACTAAAACTAAAACTTACTCTTAGCACTAAATGACCATTATTGTGAGAATTTGCTTGTTTTTACTCACAAGCAAAATAAATGAATTCCTTGTTATCATCCTGATGTCTATGTTATTCTTTATCGTTGTCATCTTCTTCTTTTCATGATGTTACATATTATTATGGCAATGTAATCCTTTTGCTATAGTTTAAGTACAGTATAAATTTTTGAAAGATATCACTTTAATATCAATTTCCAAAGTCAATCTTTTCTTTATTTTAATTTTAAAATTTCACTTCCTCTTGATTTTCCAAGTTATTTTCTGTTCTTGGTAAATTCAACACTCCTGTCAATTTAAATCTAAAGCAGAGTCACTCACTCTTTGTTGAACTACTTATCCTGCAGAGAAGTTTTTGGTAGTGTACATTGCATGAAGAGAGGCATAGAACTCTTAAATCAAATAGCATTAAGATGGTTTTTTTCGCAAATTTTGTTCTCACTAATCATTATTTCCTCTGTTTCACCCCTTGTCTTTTTTTACATTTCTCTCTGCAGGTGAGCATCGAGACTCACGAGGCCGACATCCAGTACAGTCCGCTTCAGACCAACCCACAGATTCTTGCTGAGGCCGTGACATCTGGTGACGCTCCAGTCATGGTCAAGGACATTCAGGAGGCCGCGCCTCTCATCGAAGGAGGCGATGCGAAGGAGGAGAGTGTCGAGGTGCTGGTGGCTGTGGAGGGCATGACATGCATGTCATGCGTGCGAAATATTGAGGGAAATGTTTCCAAGCAGGCTGGTGTTAAAAGCATCTCTGTATCACTGGAGAAGAAACTTGCTCGTCTTCTCATCGATGTCTCTAAGATCTCACCGGCGGACGCGGCAGAAGCTATTGATGATATGGGTTTTGATGCGACACTCATTTCCCCTCTGACACCTAGTACACCACAGACGAACAATGCAAGAACTCGCATCTCTGTAGAAGGGATGACTTGCCAGTCATGTGTGCGAAATATTGAGGGTAACATAGCCACAAAACCAGGCATAGTAAGCATAACCGTCAGCCTCACAGACAAAGAGGCTCTAGTAACCTTTAACCCATCCCTCACTGACCCAGAAGCAATAGCGGAGCAAATTGATGACATGGGATTTGATGCAGCTGTTGCTGCGGATAATGGCGGGGAGCCTTCAGTTGGAAGCTTTGTAAATCTTATCGGAGTCAACGGCAGCAGCAGTGTGCCTAAGTCCACACAGACCGCAGTGGTCAACATTTACGGCATGACTTGCAATTCGTGCGTGAAAAATATCGAGGGTAACATTGGTCCGAAACCGGGCGTGAAGGAGATCAGAGTGTCTCTGGCTGACCAGAACGGTGTCATTGAGTACTTTCCTGACACGGTCACCCCTGCACAGCTGGTGGAGATGATCGATGACATGGGATTTGATGCATCGCTGTCAACAGGTGAGGTGGCATTTGTTTCTTAGGGGTTCTAGTTGTTTCCGTTGTTATTGTTGTTGTCATTCATCCCGCTGTCCTTGGGTGTATACCCTTTTAAGCTCAATTTCAGTAAGTTCCTCCTTAGATCTCGGGGTTAGTCGACTTTTGGTCCTTCATTCTGCAGTGCATCTGATTTTGAAGTTTGTCACAAATTTTTCTATTTCATAGTTGGCCCCTTTTCTTCAGGCGGCCACATTCCAATTTTGAAGGAACTTTATATTTTTATACTGACTAGAGTATTTTCAATTTTGGTAGGAATTGTACTTTTCTCTCTTTCAGTACAATCCAGCTCTTTAAGTGATGGTTTACAGAGAAATTATTCTTGAGTAGGGGGAAATTGTTTCCAAATGTCTCCTTCAGATGGGTATCTTCTCTCCTTAAACAAGTGGGACAATTTGACAGTCACAAGATGGATGCTGTGTTAAAGTTCGCCTCTGCTCCTGACTAAGGCCTACAGTTGTTTACCCATGGATGAGTCATTGAAATGAGTGCTTTTATTCCTAATTTTTATATACCTGTACTTTGTGGCTGTTTTCCTCAGTTTTTATGTACTTTCTTTCTCTCCATACTTCTCTCTTTCCTCATTTCTTTTCTGACTGTCCTTTTTTCCCTTTTTTTCTCCCTTCACTTCATTCATAATCATCCCTCCACCCAAATTCTTCCTTCTCGGTCTGCCTGGTCCCTCTTTTATCTTGGCCTATTTCCTTTTCGTTACTGTTTTTGTTTCATGCCTCACCTTTTTGTTTACTTCAAGGGTGATTGGTAGGTACTGTGGTGTTGTCTACAATGTGCCATTCCATCCTCATGCCGCAATTCAACAACTCTCTGCTCAAATTTAAGGAACAAAATAGTGCTTATGTCTAAAAATTGTGTTGTCTTTTATTTCCAAGTTCTCATGTTTTAGATCAAATTTGAAATAAAATTTTTTAAAGTTCAAATGAAAGCATTAAAACAAGTTTATATATTCTGTTGTTGTGGGAACAAGTTTGTGTGTGCAGAAGTTTCTATGGGTTGGACTAAGTATCAATTTTCTTCTTATGTGTCACAGGAGTGTGTATTTGAGTTAATGAGTGTATTTTTGACAGCATATGAGAGAAAGTTCCGCAAGTCATTAAATCTGATTGAAGAATTTAAAAAGATATATAGATTGATGGATGTTGGATGAATGGACAGATAAATAAAGAATCTGAATCTGAAAGTACAAGTGATTTCATTGTGATTGTCATTGTGGGTGGTCTGGTGTAAGTTGGTCCTTCTTTTCTATCAATGTTCTATATTCCTCCAGTAATATCTCCGTTCCTTATATGATTTGCTTGTGTTGCAAGTGCTGTAAAACTTTTACTGACACTAATAAAAACTGAATTGTCGTTTCTCAAACTTTTTCAGCTTCTGCAAAGCCTTCACCATCTAAATCTACAAAGGTCAAAGTGCATTTAGCGCGTTCTATCAGTGACAATGAATTGGTGTCACCTGTTGCAGCTGACACCGACGACGTCGCCAAGTGCCACATCAACATCAGCGGCATGACATGTGCCTCCTGTGTGGCGACTATAGAGAAGAACATGATGAAACTGGAAGGTATGGTTCTCCTTATACAGTAAAAATGTGGAGAGTACGTTGGTGGCTTAGTGGTCAAGCTCTCAGACTCGCAACCGTAAGGTCATGGGTTCGAATCCCATCAGGGGCCTGACGTTGTGTCCTTGGGAAAGGCACTTTACCCAAATTTTTCTCATTTCACCCAGGTGGGAATGGGTACCCAGCTATAGACAGTGAGAGATCTTGTCAGTTTGTTAGTGTTTGAGCGCTTAATCAACTGCTTGCACGTATGGTTCCTGGGAAGTTAAGAATGTTGCTGAGTGTTCTATGGTCTTCTAGGGTAATAATATTGAGTGTAAAGCGCATAGAGCTTGCTGTTGAGTGGGGATATGTGCTATACAAATGCTATTTATTATTATTATTATTATTATTATTATTATTATTATTATTATTATTATAAGGTCTGTCTTCTTTAGCATCACTTTACAATCTAACTTGTCCAAGATGACCTGTCATTGTTGTAGAGAAAACCTGTCATCTTAGTCTGTTGGTCCTCTTTGATAGTGTCACTAAAATGTAGAGGTGATTTGTCTTGGACAGGTGATAGTAAGAGTTCAACTGTATTTCTGCTTTTTGCCCTATAGGTGACCTTTTTTTTTAAAGTTTCTATCTCAGTCATGTTAACAAAATGTAGATCAATCAAGTGAAGCATTCTAAGGTCAGATCATTGAGATTCCTTGACCTTACAACTTTGAAAAAAAATTTTTCTCAAAGCCATTCAACCATTTGTAATGGAAGCTTGGAGATATAATATCACATCTTTTATTTTATGTGTTTTCAGAATCTGTGCTTGCATCTTCCTTAAATTTGATATTAAAAGGCCCATGAGAGTTTATTTATATCTCCTAATTTCTGTTTCTGTCAGTTCCTAAATGCTTTTCATGTCCATTACATTATTTGCTGTTATTCTTAAACATAACATATGTTTCTTTTGCAAATTAAGTTGTATAATTAAGTTTTTGCTCCTTGTCTGATCAGGTATAAAAAATGTTCTGGTATCGCTGATGGCTCAAAGGGCAGAGGTGACTTTTGACCCAGCCTACATCCTCCCGAGTCAAATTGCCAATAAAATTGAAGAACTTGGATTCGCTGCCTCTGTGGCTGAAGGGGAATCCTTGGGCAAAGGTTTGGTGGAGCTAACAGTAAGTGATTGTCCATGGATTGTTTAAATAGATGCTAGTTTTTCATTGCACTCTCTCCCATTTCTTAAACATTTTCATTTTCTTGCACGAGCAACTTTTTCACAAATGACAGAAAACAAATTTGCAAAATAATATAATTTGGTGAAGCAGTTGTCTCCTTTAAAAAAAAGTGAAAATACTGGTTAACAATATCATTTTACTGTAGTTTCCAAGAGTTAACATTCAAAAACGTTTGGCTCAGTTGTTTTTTTCTTTTTTTGTTTTTGTTCATGGGAAAGGAGTTCCAGAATTATTGTCTATAAAATTGATTATGTGTGGGGCAAATTTTTCCTCTGAGTGCTAGAAGTGGGCAGAGTGAAGTCAAAAGTCCCCACACATAAACCTTAACTGGTATGTGGGTCAATAACGTCCTAGCCAAAGGTGTGCTTCTGGCTCGTAGCTACATCAGGAGAGTACAGAGATTTTGTGTTTTCTATGGTGCTGAGTTCCCAAACTGACGTTGAAACAAATATTGATATTGATACTGTCAGCTTTGATTTATTTTTAACCTCTATGATAAGGTATGATATAACTGGACAAAGCTGTTGCATCATTTATGGGTATGGGTAGTTTTTGATTGTTTGGATTTTTTTTGTGTGTGATGAGGGCTCTAATGTTTTTTACTCCTTCAATTTATGTTTTCGGGGCTTCATTTTTCCTTGCTTTCAAAATGATTCTGTTGTTGAGCTTTTTCACCATAAAATGCAAACCACAATCAGCATTAATGGGCTGAGTGTACTGTACTTCTACATTTATCTTGTTATGTGGGTTTTTTTGAAAATTTTCTCTGTTGCATTTCAGATCAGTGGCATGACATGCTCTTCTTGTGTCAACCACATTGAGTCTCACCTCAAGAGAAAACCAGGAATCTTGTCGGCATCTGTTGCCTTGGCAACCTCCACAGGGAAATTTACCTTTGACTCTGAGGCTACGGGAGTAAGAGACATAATAGAAGCTATCAAAGTAAGTTGTTTGGAAGGTTATTATACATTTGTGTACAGTGCTTCCTTCTGGTTCAAGTATTGCATATACACGGGCAGTATAGCATACAGATGTATCTCAAAAGTTGCCAAAAATTACCCACATCTGTATGAAATACTGCCCGCATATAGTGTGCACTTATACGAATAATCCTGTCTGTGAAATTGGGTTTGGTTTGTCAAATCTGATATATTAGGTTGGGACTGATAAATCTGTTAGTCAGATCTGTTAAATTGGATGTGATGGGAAGGAAAGTCGCACTTGCCAAGGCTCAAAGTTGGAATGAAAAAGCCAGCTGTTAAGCAAGGTTCAGTTATGACTTCTGATTCTGTAAAAAGAGACTCTTCAGTACCCCCCCCCCCTCCCCCCACCCCTTTCTGACGTTTTTCCTCCTCTTGTTCATTGTCCTGGTGCAAAGAATATTTTTCAGTACCACTGTGTGAATTCTACTCTGATAGAGATTGTACATTCCATTTTTTTAAACCACTTTCTGGGAGAGCCAATACAGTCTTGCAGGGCTGTTTTGTAATGTTAGGATCATCAATAAAAGGAGTGACTCATTTTAAATTGAATGATGATGGTTCTCCTTTGTGATCTGCTGATATGAGAACAAATCAGCAAGATATAATTCTTTGTATGTAGACTCAGTGATTTTTTTTATGCCTTTGGGTATGAAAGGACTGAATTGGACTTGTCTGTAGTCTTAAGTGTTAATTTATCAGCAATGGTGGTTTTTATTTATTGAAGTCTAACCTGAGAATGACTGACAAGATATGGTATTGGTGGTTCGGTCTGCTTAAGATTTCACAGGGTTGCAATCTTTGAACTACCTTTCATTGTATGGGCTATTGAAATGAGCCGTTTTACTCTGCAGTGTTTTTCAGTTGAGAATAACAATGAAGATATCGAAATGAATATGTCTTTGAATTTAATTATGCATTCTTTACAATGATTTCTTTCAGGATTTAGGCTTTGATGCTCATCTCAAGTCAGATGACAATGAAAAGGCATCACGTTATGACCACAGGGATGATATCAAGAGGTGAGATTTCGCTACTGTCTCAGCCTGTACTGAGATTAATATCGTGAATGTCGGACTCTTATTGTGCATCCTCCAAATTAGGTCAAACACTTCCTAAATGAACACTCTTCACAAAACAAAACTTTTGTGCAATACTAGAAGAAGATGAGAAGGAAATCCCATTTTTTTGTCCTTACAAAGTGTTTGACTTAATTTGGTAATTTAGCATAGAGAGTAATGTGTATATATGTTTAATGTGTTTATATGTAACATTTGCAAAGCTGTCTGTCCATACTGTACCGTGCCATGGGCTAGGACTGGAGCAACACTAAGATACATATAAAGAAGCATACATGATGAATACTTTACACCATTTTTTGGGGGGGGGGGTTCATGTGCTCTCGCTTTCCATGTTTTTCCCATTACTTTTTTTTTGGTGAAGGTTTGGAATTCACGATTTGAGTTGCCCAGTGTCTTATGTTCGGTTGTAGTAGTGTTCCTTTTGATATTTCACTAACATTTATTAAAAAATGGCGATTTCAAGTTACATGCAGAAAAAAACCTGCTTACTGTATGTTTGTCTGGACACCTCTTATCTTGTGTTTCCTTTTGATATGCTTCGTCATTAACCTTTTTGTGGATGGGTGTCTAAATGAATTTTCCTGCTCTACTTTCAGATGGCGCACATCATTTCTGTGGTCTCTCATTTTTGGACTGCCTTCCATGATCGCCATGATCTACTTCATGTTTGGAGTCAGCGGAGACGGCGGCCATGCAGGGATGAACCATACCAACTCCTCTGGTCCGAAGAAAGGGGGCAGCCACATTCACTACCACCAGATCATGGTCATGCCGGGGCTCGATGTGCTGAACTTGATCATGTTTTTATTGGCCACGCCAGTGCAGGTTAGTAATGCGGCTAACTGATTTCTCCTTTGATAAAGAATAGTTGCTGTGTCATTGATATATCATCGGCGAGCTGTTTAGATATACTAAGCCCAAAATTTTCAAAAAATTTTTAAATTACAATTTATTAATCTGTGGTATTGGTTGCATGTGCTCAAGAAATATTTTAATGAAATTCAAATTTTAAAAGAAAGAATCAGTTTTGCTCTTTCCTGAAAATTTTGCTCTGGAATTTAAGGACTTTCAAAAACAAACTTTGAACAATTCCACATGCTTTTGTGCAGAAGGGCCGAAGCTCATCAGCTGCTTGATCTGGAACAAATTTTTGCTTCTGTATTTTGTGAGGCGTTTACAGCACATGTTGATAATAGAAACTGTCTTTGGCTATTTTCACTTTTTCAGTTTGTTGGAGGCCGTTACTTCTACAGTCAAGCTTTCAAAGCCATGAAGCACGGTGCCACCAACATGGATGTCCTGGTTGTCATGGCGACCTCCATATCGTACATCTACTCCACTGCAGTTGTGGTTGCTGCCATGGCTATGCGGGAAGATTTCAGCCCAGTGACATTTTTTGAAACAACACCCATGCTCATGGTCTTCATCTCTCTTGGGCGTTGGCTGGAGCACATTGCGAAGGTAGTTACTTGCTGGTGCTTTTCGTAGTGCTTGTTGACTACCACTATTCTAGCAGAACAAAGAGTGACAAATGGTAAAATAATGATAATAGATAATATATGTATAGCGCAGATTCCTGCTCAACAGCAAGCTCTGTGCTCTTTTTAATATACGTTATTATCCCAGCAGATCTGATAGCATTCTGCAACAATCTCACCTTCCTGTGAAGTGTACAGTGCAAACTGCCATTTATAGGCGCTAGCACACTAACATACTGACAAAAGATAATAAATAATAAAAAGATAAAAGAGGACACTAAATTTTAATATCAACTTGAATTCGAAATACAGTCCAACTTGCTCCGACTGCTCTGTCCAAGATAATCACTTGTACAAACAAACACCCCCCCCCCCACTCTTTCTACATAAAATAATACTGTCCAAGACGTCCACCTGGGTAAGACAACTGGTTTTCTCCTGAACAATGAGTTGCTGTTTTGGACAATTTCCACTGTACTGTATGCAGTACTGTTGTATGTTGTCAGAAAGAGAAATGCTAATTGAGGCATCACCCTTTTGAAAAGTAAAATGCTTTTTTTATAGCTTTTATTCAACCCATAGTCTGCTTGACAATGCACTGTCTTGACTTACAGATAAGAAAAGTGGGATTACTTTTGGTTTACCTTTGTTTTTTTGGTTTAACCATGGACTGTTGAATGTGTGAAAGTTGAGTGCAGTTTCTCGACTGTCGCCCAGGGAAAGACCAGCGAGGCTTTGGCGAAACTGATCTCCTTACAGCCATCAGAGGCTGTGCTGGTGGACGTGGACAAGAAGTTCCAGATTCAGTCTGAGCGGGTTATCAACCTTGACCTTGTGCAGCGCGGCGATGTACTCAAGGTAGTGCCTGGCGGGAAGATTCCGGTGGACGCGAAGGTCGTGTTTGGTCACTCGTCTTGTGATGAGTCGCTCATCACGGGAGAGAGCATGCCCGTCCCCAAGAATGTCGGTGAGTTGGTGCTGTATGTTGTTACTGTGTGCTGATGTTGCTGTTGCTGTTTGCTGATTCTGTTGTTATTGTTGCTGCTGTGTGCGGCTGTTGCTGTTGGTGTTTATCCACCACTAGCCCTCATGCTTATTGCCGTCAGCCCGAGGCCTTGTAGTTGAGTGTGAAGTCTTAAATGCAATGGAGTCCTCTTAACCGGAATGTGTGAGTGGTTGGTGGGTGCTCTGGTGTGGTTTGCTTCTTCTTTCCTATCAAATATCTATCATCTTTTTCTCCCTTCCTTCTTTTTTTTTTTTGTTACTCCCTTGTAACACCTCTAATCGTCTGGCGCTCATATGACCTTATGCAGTTGCGAGCGCCGTAAAACCTCTTCTAAAACAAAACAAATAACCTGAATATGTGTAATCTGAAGACAGTGGTAAACAGAAAGAAAATAGAATCTTCAGTCTTTTTCTTCTCCATTTAAGCAATCTCTCTGAACCAAAAACACAGCTCAACCGAAGATAAAATGGCGGTCTCAGAACTTTCGGTTTAAGCTGCAGACTGCAATGTACTTTGCTCTGTATCATCATTTTGCTTTTCCATGCTTTAACCTAGGGGGACGAGGGGGGGGGGGTGATCATTTATGTATGTGATTGTCTTGGACAGGTGACTGTGTTAGAGCAGACTCAACTTTACTTTTGTCTCTCTATCCTCAATGCAGGATCATCTGTCATTGGTGGCAGCATCAACCAGAATGGAATGCTGCTGGTGGAAGCAACCTATGTGGGAGCCGACACAACGCTCAGCCAGATTGTCAAACTAGTGGAGGAAGCACAGACCTCCAAGGTGGGCAGCTGTAGCAAGAATTTTGATAAAACGACAGCTTGCAGGCTCGGCAAATGATACATGACTGGTTCATTGTGTCTTTTGAAAGGATGGGGAGATAAAGATAGATAAAAATATTTTTAGATTCCCCCCATAATTTGGCTATGAAGACTTGTCTTTGATTTATGAGGAAATGAGAAAATGATGGGAAGATTCAACCCAAAAAATGTTACTCATACAAATATAATGGGCCCCCTTTTTTTAGTTCAGTCTTCAGTTCTGTCGAATTATCCAAGACGGCCGTCCATTGTCATGGGGATAAGTCATTGTATTAGACGGATGGACGTCTTGGTCAGTGTCATTGCAATATTTACAAATCACAAGACAGGAAGTAGGAAATGATTATTGGTACAGGTGTCTGTCGTGTACAGGTGGCCATTAAAGCTGGTTCAACTGTACTTCTGTTAATTTGAACTTTAATCAATTAGTTAGTTTTTCAAATTTTGTCTTAATTAATGATGTTGAGGATTATTCTGTGGTCTTAGGGTAGCAATTGTTTTTGATTCATTTGATTTCTTATCGTTTTTAAAAATTTTGTTTCCCAGTGCAATACTTAAATGTGCTTAAGGTGTTCCTGCTGTGGGATATCACTCGAGGGTTGAGATTATTTTTGGCTAGAGGGTAGTTGGCGGGTGCTCTGGTGCAGTTAATTTCTTCTTTCTTATCAAACTTCTATCATCCTTATCTCTCCTTTTTCATTTCTTTTTATGTTACTCTCTACATGTAGTAACACTTCTAATCTTCAACATTTTCATGACCCAGTTGTGTTGCAAGTGCCTTAATACTCTTACACATTTTAACTTTTGAAATATTGTCGACTCCTCTTTTTATGCCTGTCAGGCCCCCATTCAGAACCTGGCTGACAAAATCGCAGGCTACTTTGTGCCGGTGGTATCCCTCCTGTCCCTGACCACATTGGTGACTTGGGTCATTGTCGGCTACTCTGATGTAACACTGTTGGATTCGGACTTTGATGTAAGTGTAGTTTTGTTACAACACTCTCC
>NW_004797332.1:362521-374027 GCF_000002075.1 Aplysia californica | reverse complement strand
TTTTTGTACTTTAAGTGTCTGTAACATTGTATGTAATGTATATTTGTATTTGTTTTTAAATTTTGTATGTCAGCTCATCATGTACCATAGACATAAAGTTCATAAACAGTAAATTTTGTTCTACATCTTTTCTTTCCATTTGTTGTTCCTGTCTGTCTGACTGTTTTTTTCTGGCACTAAATGACCGCTGCTGTGTCGATGGGCTTCTCTTTCCTCAAACAAACTATTCGTCCACATGAACTACAGCCCACTGGACCCACCCCAGCCTCGGAGATCATCTTCCAGAAAGCGTTCCAGTACGCCATCACTGTGCTAAGCATTGCCTGTCCCTGTGCCCTCGGACTGGCCACTCCCACAGCGGTCATGGTGGGCACGGGGGTCGGAGCTGTCAATGGAATCCTCATCAAGGGAGGAGAACCACTGGAGCTCACACATAAGGTAGAAATAAGAAATATCCATCAATGAATGCCATGCCAAATTGTCGGAGGGGGCGATGTCCATCCAGCACACAAGGTTCTTAACTTGCTTTAGTCATTGTGAGCTTAATAATGAATCTGCAGCCATGATACTTCACCACAGATTCATTCAAATGCTGTCCTTCATTATGAGTTGTGTAGTCAAATTACTATTTTCAAAGCCTATAAAAGATATTTTAGATTACTGTCAGTGATTTTATTGTAGCCTGACTTGAGGAAATTACATGGGAGAAACTAGATGTGTTTCAGCCACATTGAACTCTTGTGATGCTTTTTTTTTGCTGATTTGAACAGGAAAAAGTTAGACAGTAGTCATCAGGACTAAGATTTGATCTCTTCTTAATATTGTTTTCTGAGCTGCTGGTTCAGGATAATTATGTACTGTTAACAGTGGCCTTAGTCAAAGGGAAAGATACGAACAGTCAAGCCTAGTTCTTGAGGATTACCATAAATATCATTATTATTATTGAGGGCAAAGAAAGCTGTCCTCATCTTTTCTGTGCGAATTTGGATGTTTTAGTATTTTCCCCATAAATTAGATTCTACTTGAACACAAAAACTCAAACCTAGTTGAGTATATCGATTGAATAGCCTTTTCCCTACTTTCTTTCTTTCACTGTGATGTGTCTGTGTGTCTGTCTTACTGTCTTGCTCTTTTCCTGCACTAAACTACTGCCAGTGTTCGACATCAATTGTCCTTTGTTACTCAAGCTCTTTCCCTTCACTACGCTACCATTGTTGTATTAAAGTGCTGATCTTTGCGCAAATAATCTTCAAAATGTTTCATGTGTGGCTGAAGTGTGGTTTGCTCCTTTTTTCCCTTCAAGCATCTGTGATCTATCGTCTTTACCTCTCCTCCTTCTTTTGTTGCTTTCTAGTAATACCTCTAATTTTCAACACTTGAATGACGTATTTGTGTTTCAAGATCTGTAAAACTTTAACTAAAACTAAAACTCAAATTATTGTTTCATCAGCTTCAAACCGTCGTATTTGACAAAACTGGAACAGTGACACACGGCGTACCGCGAGTCTCACGAGTGTCCATGTTTGTCAGGGACTCCACCTGCTCCTTCATCAAGTTCCTGGCTATTGCTGGCACCGCTGAGACGAGCAGCGAGCATCCTATTGCCTCGGCCATCCTCAAATATGTCAAAGAGGTAATTTTCTTCCAATCATTATTTGGCATTACATTACAAGAGAGAGAAAAGGTAGCATTGTTGCGCCAAATTTTTTGGACTTTTTGTATATACTCACTTATAATATGTGCAATTTTTTTCAAAAGTGAAATGGAAAAGTGTACCCTGCATTATACATGTGACATCCTACCAGGATCAGGCCAAACAAAGGGCAAGTAATTCCTAATAGGATTTTTACAAGTCAAATCTATCATTACGCAACAACATATTTTATGTCTAGTATTTCGCTCATGTTGAGCCCCTTCCAGTATGTCAGAAATTCACCCTGTATTACAGGTGCAAATTATAAAAATTGACGGATTTTGGAGTCAAAAGTATTGTAGCTGTATTTAAACATAAGGTTTTGTTATAGAGTAGTATATACAGTAGGCTATGTTTCTTTCCTTTCATTTTTTGATCAACAGAGCTAAAATTTTATCAGTACCATTAGTGGAAATTGGGGAAAGATTTATCGGCTTTTTTTAGATGGCACCTGTACAGACAGAACAAAAAGTTGTTTGCTTGTTAGTGTAAGACTCATGCTTGTTTATATATTTCAGTACAACACAGTATATTGTCATTGAGTGGGACAAGGTGCATTATAAGTATTTTTACGATTTTCTTCATTTTGTCTTCTTAGTTTATATGTTTAGGGTGTCGGCCTAACCCCATGGGTTTATTTTTGTGAATGTCAATCAAATGTTTACAGGCAATAAAACCCCAGCATTACTCTTTTATTCCCTCACTAAATGTTCTCAGACTCTCGGTGCTGAGAGCATGGGCAAAGTGTCCGAGTTCTCTGCCGTCCCAGGCTGTGGCATCAAGTGCAAGGTGTCACACATTGAAGGCTTACTCTCTCGCACCGACTCGAACGCCGTCAACAGCCGCAAGAACAGGGCCGGCAGTCAGACCATCAGGACAGACAATCTGGTCTATGGAGAGCAGGACTCGGGAACCAACTTTGGTAAGGTTATATTTGTAATTTGTGTGTGTGTGTGGGGTTGGGGGGGGAGGGGAGGGGGGTGGGGGTTTTCCTTTTATTTTACAGGGGGATTGTTTTGGTTTTTTGTGTAGGGGGGGGGGGGGGGGTGTTGTTTGTTGTTTTGTTAGCTCAACTTTATTTATCAGAAAGGTTTGGAAAATGGAGTAGCACAAGACGGTTTGCAGTGTGCACTTAGCTGAAAAGTAATTATACTATGAAAAATTTAGTTATATATTTCCCACTTGCTCATGAAGCCTGGAAGTTGGACATTTACTGTTCAGATGTTGACATGTGAATGTGAAGTGATTGAAATTCACCTAGACAGCCACCAACTGTTGAGGAGAAAAGTGGTTGTCTTGAGACATGTGGACATCTTGGACAGTGTCAGCATTATATTTTTTTAATCAAGGGGGAAAGTGGGAAGATGCCGTTTGTACAGGTGATTGACTTGGACAGGTAGCTGTTGGAGCAAGTTCAATTAAGTACCTTTCATGTGATGAGGAGGAGTGCTGGTGCTTTGCATAGGAGAAGTGATAAAGAAGAGATATTAATGAAAGTTTATTTTACTTATTTCTGCCTTGACAATCTTGACTTTGCTTTTTTTGTTTTTTTTCCCCCCCAGATATGCCAATTGGTGCCGCGGCTAGTGAGAGTTATGAAGTGTTGATTGGGAATCGTGAGTGGATGAATCGAAATGGGCTGATCGTCACCAACACTATGGATGATGTAATGACAGAGCATGAGATGCAGGGCCATACAGCCGTTCTGTGTGCTGTTGACGGTTTGTGCGGCTTTTTTCTTTCATTCTTAGAATTATTCGGGATTTTTAGTGGCAACTTGTTGCTCGTATCATATTGACTTGTATGATGCAGCTCAGTGACCTTCACTTCATTCTTATATTGAATTTGGGGGTATAACAGGTGAAGTGTCACTTTTCTCCCCCTTGGAAATCGTTGAATCTGTTACTTTATGATTCAATTTGCACGGTATGGAAGTTGGACTTCTCAGCCACAGTATTGTGAGCCCTCCCTCTAGGAGTTCAAAATAAAACTTTCTTTTCAGGATTGATTGTTATGTACGTCCAGTGTGCTTCTTTTTTTATGCATTCTCTCCTTTCGAGAACTTTTTTTTAAGCTCTTTAATATGATATAAGAATTGTCTCTGAACTTTTTTTGTAAAGACTTAGGTGTACACCATGCGAGCAAATGAATGTTAAGGTGTTTTCTGTTTCCTTCTTGTTGATGATTGTGAGATTCAGTATAAGGTTTTATATTGTTCCTTTGTTAGTTGGTGTGGGGTTTTTATTTGTTATTGTGTGAGTTTTTAGACTGTTGAAATCAATAGATGGGACCTATTGACCAACTTAAATTGTGGGGATTTCCTATTGGTTAGTGTGTCATTGTTATCTATTTGGACTCAGCCTTTGTTTTTTACGGTTATAATATAAATCTACAAAACTCTAGCAAATCTTTTCTATCTGTAATCAGACAATATTTATTGCATGGATCATTAATTTCTTTTCAGTTTTGGGTTGTTTTTGGCAGATAGCTTTGATAAGGGCGGAGTAACAGGGAAGTTTCTGATGGTGTAAAGTTGGATGACTAGACAGGCTGTGTATAAATGTGAAACAACCTGTCATATACTAATTAAAATCGCATCTGTTATTATTTCTGTGCTCTAGGTAACGTTGTGGGCATGCTTGCTGTGGCTGACACAGTCAAGTCTGAGGCTCACTTGGCTGTTCATGAACTACGCAAGATGGGCCTAGAGGTCATCCTCCTCACAGGGGACAATCAGAAGACAGCCAGGGCTATTGCCAAGCAGGTTGGTCACTGTTTGAACTTCTGAAAAGCTTTTCCATTCTTAATCAGAGTTGAAGCTCTGCTCTGTGCTTTCTGCGCACACTTTTAAACCAGTGCTTGTCAACTTTTGTATAACCAGCGCCCACTTTTGCCACTTTAAAATGTAAAATGTACTTGTAATCAGGGCAGTTGAGTGAATGAAACCTGTCACCTGTAAGCAGGGCAGTTGAGTAAATGAAACTTGTCACCTGTAAGCAGGGCAGTTGAGTAAATGAAACCTGTCACCTGTAAGCAGGGCAGTTGAGTAAATGAAACCTGTCACTACCCAGATGGTCCCTTCCAAAGTTACCAAATCAGAGGCAATATTGCCCAGGTTTTAAACTATTGCACATTTAAAATGTGGTGTTCAAAACTGATTAAACTGTTTACTCATGAATTCCATCACCTGCAGGTGGGCATCAGCAAAGTCTTCGCAGAGGTGCTGCCCTCCCACAAAGTGAAGAAGATCAAGCATCTCCAGGCCATGGGCCTCAAGGTGGCAATGGTGGGTGACGGGGTCAACGACTCGCCGGCCCTGGCTCAGGCGGACGTGGGAATCGCCATCGGCACGGGAACAGATGTGGCCGTGGAGGCAGCAGACATCGTCCTCATCAAGGTTCTGAGTTCTTTCAAATGTGTTTGCGATCTTATGTCGTCTTTTGAAATATTAATTGGAAATGTTAATGCAAATGTTTATGTACGTGCAGTAAGTTTTGGGTGATTTTGTTTTGTTTTTTGGTTGGTTTTTTGGTTTTAAAATATTTTTTTGCAACTTTTTTGTATTGCTAAAACAAATTTTTCATGAATGACTTTGAGCCTAATCTGGTCTGATCTGACCATATTTAATTTATTAATTTTTTCCAAAACTGTATTTTTAGTACTCTTGATTTCTCTGCATCGAAGGGCTCACCGCTGAAGTGTCACAAGAAATTCAGTACTATTATATTGTGTCTATAAATGTTTTGTCAAAATACCAAGTGAGCTAAATTGAGCTTACAATGTAAAACTGAACTAAAAAAGAACCTATTTTGAATATATAAATTGTCCTTATTATTATGTAGCTCAGCTGTCTAGGCTGTACTCAGGCACTCTTTGTTTTTATTTTGTACTCATTGTTCTCTTTGTTTTTATTTTATGTTTTCCTCACCAGAATGACTTGTTGGACGTATATGCCGCGATTAAATTGTCAAAGAAAACGGTGAGGCGGATACAGCTCAACTTTCTGTCTGCATGCATCTACAACATCCTGGGGATACCCATTGCTGCAGGTAAGGGACTTGACCCTTTCTTTGACCCCATGAGGTCCTGACACTGATTGAACTAGTTCCCCTGGGTTCCTGATTCACGAGCTTATACGGACGGTTGAGTTCACGGTATTGGTGGAACATTGATATGTCAGGCATTTGGGGTACAAAGATCGAGGGCCCAGACCGAAATATTGGTCTTTCGGGTTCAAAGAGTTAAAATACATCACTTATCAAAAGTGCCTACGTTTATAAGTCTGTGTATAAAATCATTACTTAAGTGATTATTATACGTGTTCTTACATTTAAGTAGAGTCAATAGCTCCGAGTGGTGCAATTTTTTTTTTTCTCTTTGATCTGAGAAAACAGTTGATTTTAAAAAAAATCTGGACTGTTGTGACATTAACTTATTGATTGTGTGATTGCATTGTTGACTGTTTTGTTTAAGACTCGGCTATACACCTCTATGAAAAGCGAGGATTGAAGAAATCTTACAATGAGCAGGCGATTTGATCTTTTGAAAGTGTTGGCTTCAACAGCTTTAGAAGCTCAAGTAGAGTGTCTATTCTGTTGGTTATAGTCCTGTGTATCCCTTGCCTGCCCATTGGTAGTTTGAAGTTGTACCATTGGGGTCAATGACATTTTTTTCAAGTCTATGGAAACATTTTAGGTTCTTGACATTTTTAGGTTTTATTCTGCTTTTGCGTAACTCTTTGTAGAGAAGAGTGGCTATGATTTACTTCATAAAGTGATGTTCAGGAAGGATGCTGTCAAAATTGGCAGTAACAAGTGAGTCTTTTCCCCACTTTGATTACTTTGTTGGTTCAATCCATCAGGTGTTTTCACGCCCCTGGGAATCTCGCTCCGGCCCTGGATGGCTTCAGCTGCCATGGCAATGTCTTCAGTGTCAGTGGTCAGTGCGTCGCTGCTTCTGAGAACGTAAGTTTACTTTGTCAGATGTGTCTTTTGTGCAGATGTCACATTATTTCTCATTTCTCTTTTGAAAATGCACGATGTGACTGTTAATAAGCTTAAAATTTTTCTGTATCCATTTTTTCAGCGCTTTCAGTGCTCGTTTGAGCTATCTATACATGTGTGTGTGCAGCTTCTTTGTGAAGTGAGCTTGGTGTCTTGTGTTGAGATGGATGATAAAGATTGATAATAGATATTTTTTGTCTGGGTAATGAAATTATGAGAAGTGAAAAATATTCTTCTTGATGTAGAAGTTTGAAACACTGACGTCTTAAATAAAATATCCCTGTAGAATAGTCTAAGCGTGGAAGATAAAGATTTGAGACTGTCAAAACACCATAGTGACCAGTCCTATAATAATAGCTCATCGGTCAATGTCTAATAATGAACAATACATCTGCAGAGAAAATTATATCTGAACTCTTTGAGCCCTGACCCCCTGATGCTACCGTGCCTCTCTGCCTGAGCTTTAAAGAGATATACTATTAACATTCATGTGATCGTCTAAATCACATTCCATATCCCACTCATGGTAGTCCTCATCATTACTAGCATCTAATTCAGAAAGATCTTCAAATTGGTCAGTAACATCCTGTGTAGTAAACAAGGTTTCTTGTGCGTGTTTTGTCCCAGGTGGGCTGGTTTGGGGATATGGTCTTGCTCACCACGTACCCATGGCTGGCCATATGGGCAGTTTTACGTGCCACAGGTATACTGGTGGCAAGGGCTCAAAGGGTTAAGAGTATTAGAAGAAATAGGGATCAAGATGACTTGTGTCTTCTGCTATAGTCCATGAAACTGAGTCTGGCAGTGAAGAGTTTGTCACATTATTAACATTTAAAAGCTTCATTTGCACATGTGGATGTGCACAGCTTGCTGGCTTCTCTTCTGGCATCAGCATTTCCAGTTCTCTAATTCATGAAACCTCAGGTGATTTGCTACCTTCTGTGTTTGCTTTCCCCAACTCGGTCTGTCAGGAGCTTGGCTCTTTTATTATGTCAAAGGGACAGCCTTAATCTTGAACCAAATCAAGTGTTGGAGAAGGAGATGAAGAGTTTAAGAGAATTTTCCAGTTTATTACAAGTTTGACCTTAGTTTTCCATTCCTTCAACCTGTGCCCTTTCAGAAATGAATGATAGTCCAGTGTACTTTTTGAAACGGCAAGATTTTTTTTTTCCATATAAAGAAACCTTATTGACCAAGATCATACCTTACTTTTTGAAGCAGCTCAAGTTCTCATCATTCGCAAATAAAATGGAATTGGCAGAATCTCTATTTGTATTTGGTGCTTTTCTGAACCCTTTCCCTGATTTTTTTTTAGTTCTGCAAAAAGTATAGCAATCTACAATTTAAATAAATAAAAAAAACTGACAGAGATTTATATGCAATAGATGAGGTATGATCATGCAATATTGCTAGCTTTTGTCTTGTGTGTGTACTTGTCTATGCAAAATGCAAGATGTCTTTGAATTCTAACTTTGTCTTCACATTCACACTCAAGGTCAAGGATAAAGGTAGCTGTTTGACTAATCTTGAATAGAAATCTTAGCTCAGGTCTCATTTAGTGGTTTAGCTATCCCTGGGGGATATCGCATTCGTTGCTTCAGCTTGCTGTAGAAAATTAGGGTGATTTATCATTGATTGTAAAATGTATGAACAAGGGTACCTCGACTATCAGATGATCCGAACCATGGCACTTTGCGCTGATACTAAACTTTCACTTTTAGCAAACTCATTCACACAGACATTACTGAATTGGATAAGACCTTTTGTTCATTTGGCCCAATCAAAAGTTATTCAGCAAGCTGAAAAATATGTGTATGACAAAGCTTCTATGTCATCCCTTGCTCATACCCCTTTCCTGTCTTCCTGTCTCTACTTCCTACGACTCCCTCTTTCTGTCTCTCAAAGTATCACATCCACTTGTCTTTCTATGCATCTCCCACATCCCAAGTCTGTCTGTTACTTTTGAAAGTATTGTTTTCAGCATTCATTGTGTGTGGTTATAGAAAGGGGATTTATTTACACCAGTGCTTTTGTGTTTTATTTGCATAGTCCTCAACATATGATTTCACTTTTTCTGAGTGTTATATTCCTGCCTAGACATGCTGATTTCTTTAATTTCTTTCAAAATGAAGTTGAAAGGTCAGTGTAGGTAATCCTTTCTTTGTCCACAAATTTAGAAAAGGGAATTTTTGGAGAGATGTACATAGACAGTTGGGTACTTGCCTCTCATACGATCATTCATTGTTGTTTTATGCCTTGCTAAGTATCATCTGTCATTTTTTCTCTGGTTATGGTAAAATTTGTCAATTCCTTGTTGTCTGCTTCCAGCTATTTTGACAGCAACAAGCATTTTTTTCCCAGATTATCTCTCTCCGCCTCTCTCTGTGGTCTCTGTTTAATGTTGGTTGTTGCTGAAATTTCTTAAATGGTAACTTTTTTTTACATGGTTAATACTTGAAAATATTTTTCTTTCTACTAAATATGGGTTTTTAACAAAATATACAGAGGAGATGATAAAAAAAAGCACAAATGGTAGAACATTGCTGAATTGTTGTGTGGAAAGGTTTTTTTAGTTTTCTTTAAAATTTTGTTCATGGCAATAGAAAAAGCTTTTTAGGGATGAAGGCTTTGAAGAAAGTTTTTGATTGCTGTGTTTCCCGTGAAATGTTGCTTGTTTGTCTTCTGTCTTCATGTTGCCCTGTTGGGTTTTGTTCATGTACATGAAGACCAGGTTTTGGTTTAGTACAGCTTATTCCAGTCTTTTCTTTTGACCCAGACTTGATCATTTTGTTTCATGGTTAAAAGTTTTAATTTAGGTACAACATACAAAGTATTGGGCTTTTTCTATTTTCAGTTATTTTCGTGTGTATTATTATATCTAAATTGACTAACATATAGAGTAGACTCAGAAGCAGTGTGGTTCTTCAGAGAAAATACTATGGTAATAATTTTGGCTTTTTATGGAACAAAATGAACCTAACCTGTTTGAAATAATTAACTCTGTTAGTATGCGAGGGATTCCACAATTTTACTGACCCAGACATAGATGGTGTGTATCCTGTATTGTTACACTAGAGCTGAAGAAAAATCTAGCCTAAAGACTTTGTTTTTGTTAGTTTATTAAAATTATCGTACATTGTTAAGTCATTTTTAACGCTAGCTGTGGCCAAAAATATTTAATGAAGAAAGTGTTTCTGCAACAATTGTATTTCAAGCTTTGTCCTAGATGGACATCGTTGATAACTTTTTTTAAACAGGATTATTTCAAAGTAAAACTGAAAATTTATACTTTAAAATAAGGTTTAAATTACAGTGAGCTATTTCATATTTTGTCTAAGAAGGACATTATCATGTATTAGATCAACAGATGCCCAGAACAAACAAGATGTTTTCTTTCATCAGCTTCTTACCATGAACTGATTCACAAGGTTTTCTTGAGTCAGGTTATGCTTTGGCTAGCATTTTCATGATACTGGTGGCCAAACACTGCATCGCCACATGAGAATGTTTATATACGGTAAACCCAATACACATACATACCACACATCACTGATAACTTACGAAAGATAATGTCTATTTCAAAGGAAAGTTGAAAATTTATGCTGTCAAACCAGATTTATGAGTCCACGAGCTTTGATTCTGCCCAGGGAAATTATTGTTGCCATGATCCTGATGAGAAATGAACAATGTGAAAACAACAGCTTTCTTATATACTTACATTAATCACAGTTTATAACAAGTAGCATTTAACATGCTCTGAGCACTATCTATTCAGTACGCAATGTTTTTACTGATAAAAGAAAACTGTTTATTGGTTTTACTGCCCTCCCCCCCAACCCCATTTCTGTGCAGTCATGATTTCTTTAAAAAATTTCTACTCTAAGAAAAAACAACCCACAAATAGGAAAAAAATATAAATTATGTCACGACGCGGTGGAATCAGGCGCTCGTCAATTTTTGCGAATGTGGAGTTATTGGTATAATCTGAAAGCTGATTTATTTTCCTCGTTTTCAATTATATAAATATCCATCTATCTTGAATAGAACTCAAGATATTTGCGATTGAAGGAAGCCTGGTTTCAGTGGTGAAATTAGCGATAAAATGGCTGCCAAAGTTTGGTAGATCCAATAACTAAAGAGTCTTTGAAAACTGAAAAAGGACGTTTTTTGTGCTTTTATTCAATGTGTTTCAGTAAAATTCACATGGAAATGTGTCTTGATATGGACATAGAAGAGGTTGAGCCAAAAAACAAACAAAAAATTTTTTTAATGTCCAAACTGGCGGAAAAATGCCTGTTTCTCCAATTCCTGTACTTTGACAAGCGCCTGATTTCACCACGCTGCCTCACAATTAATTTTTTTTAAAAACACCTTCCAATTTAAGTGGAGAGAGAAGACACAGAAATGTTGACCCGTTTCTTCCAGTCACACACAGTTTGACCGTGACACTGTCAATATATTTGATTAAAGCTTGTGATTGCTAATTCTTTTCTATTTTTGGTTTCAGCTTCCGAAAACCCAAAAAAGAAGATCTACTTACCCAGGAATACTACAACCGCTACTATCAGGACCAAGATACCGACGATATCTCGATGCACAGAGGGGACGACTGGGAAACTTCGCGGCCGACAGCGAGAGCGCACAGCGGGAACTCCCGATGGAGCTGGCTCAAAGTCACGTCGACGTCGCACCCGCCCACCCCCGACCAGCGCAGTCTCCTGGACAATGTGGACGAGGCGGAGATTGAGATGACGTCGGTAGCCTAGAGAGATTTTATGTGATATAGTGTGTGTGGGTGTGTGTGTGTGTG
>NW_004797332.1:332184-362250 GCF_000002075.1 Aplysia californica | reverse complement strand
GAGAACTATTGTGCATGTGACCAAGAGAGAGCTAGTTGAATGAAGGTATGACTGAATATGGGGAGAAAAAAGGATGTGAGTGTGACTGTGTGATGACAAGAGATACAATATTTGTGGATGTGATTGTCGTGCATGTGTAAATACATACCTATGTATATGTTTATATCTTTTACGCATGTATTTTTGTAATATTTTGGATCTTGCAACATCTAATGTGTTGTCTGAATTTACCTTGAATCAAGAAACGTTTCAGACTATACATTTACTATTCTTTTGAGTAGTTGGTAGTGTTGAGGTATAGCATTGTCCACAACTGTTCACTCTTTGAACAATCAAATTTCTGGGATAGATATATTTCTGGTTCACATTTTTGACAGCATTCAGGAAAAAGCTTCCCTAGTAACCATCTCAGTTTTTCAGCCTCTTCCGAGCATTTGACTTTGATTAAATGGCATTTTGTTATTAAATTTTAAGAAAATATGAAAACAGGTTGTCTATCTTTGTCTGGATGAAAAAACAGTCTGTTTTCGCACAAATATTTTCGCCATCTAAACATACATTGCATATATTATATCCATTGATGAAAACAGATGCTTTTGTTAGTGGGTATAGAGCTATTCAGTCCAGTAAATCAGGGTGTGAATGAATGTGAAAAGCACTGGTGTGTTTTTATTTTTGCTTCATGTGGAGACAGGTAAGGAGTTTGTTCTTTTTCAATTTCTGCTGATGGACGAATAATAAAGCTTATAGTTTTTCCCAGAATTTGAATGTTGTTGGGTTTTTTTAGGTTTTATATTTTTACCTTATATTTTTAATTACTGGTAGTATTGCTTTATAGAACTTAGGGGGGTGGTGGACTAGTCATAGTATAAATAATATAAAGAACAAGTTATATATTCGTTGGCAAGCTGTTAAACTGTTGCTCTAAGCCCAGAAAGCAAAACTTTTTAGGAGAGAGAAAACAAACTTTCATTCTTTCACTAATTGTACCTAAATTATGTAATTTTGTCTTATTGTTTCATCCTTTAGAATTTGAATTTCAACAAAATATTTCTCAAACTTAATAAGAATTTCCAAATTTTGGGCTTAGTACATCTGAACAGGTGACCAATGATATGTGTGTTATAATGCGTGCCTAGATGCGCTTTTGGAGCAGCTAAAATATAGAAAATGTTTCCTATTTCCATCCTCAGGTAGGGAATATATATATGCAAGTATTGTGCACGTTGTTGAGAATGATTTCCTTGGCATCGGTCTGTTAGAAACTGAATATATATTATATATATATTATATTACCCTGCTCCCCCAAAAGGCATGAAGAAAGTGCATGTTCTTGTGTCAAAATGTGTACTGGTGCAAGGATTCCAAATCCCAAGTCTTTCGGTTTTTAAATCATCCTTTCGTCTCTATTATTGAAGTATTTTCTTTGCTAGTAGGGGCCATGTGCATCTGCAGCATTTTATTAAATTTTGATTTAAATATTTTTTCAGCAGTTCCAAGGTTTGAATATGTCATCCTGTAAAGCTACAGTTTCATTTTGAAAGATAAAGCAGTATGTATTGTTACAAATAGAGAGTGTTTATTCTGAGCTAACTCTTTTACTTTTACATAGCTCTCTTTCAGATCATCGGAGGAAAATCTAAAGATTTGTCCCTGTGTGCTTATGCCTCATGCATCTGTTATCATAGTTTGAAGTCAGTGTGGCCATATCCATGTTAATATTATATAATATAGCGTGTTACATATTATATATCTGTTGTAATGTGCATTTGTCTTGAAACGAACTCTGATGAAATTATTTTTCTAACCTAGTGATGCCTTTTTGTTTCTCCTGGTGGTGATTTCTACGGTTTGATCGGTGGAGATTTCTGTTTCCCCCTCTTGATTGTTATGTTGATTTTCGTAGCCATGTCCTTTTTCAACACTGTGTCACTCCTGTATTTGAGAGAACATTATGTCACTTGCAGAATGCAGGTCTAGCTTGTTTTACTTATGATCACAGTTCTTGAGAAAAGGGATGTCCGTCACTGAACCAAGGCAACTTTTGTGTGTTTGTTACTCTCTTGTAACACCTCTAAACTTCGGCACTTATATGACCTTATTGTGTTGCAAGTGCCATAAAACTCTTACTAAAACTTAAACAGAACCAAGGCAATAAGAAAAGAGTCATCTGTAGGACCTAAGTAGTTTGGCCTTAGACCAGAAACTGTGGGTGTGAGTGAGGGGAGTTTGGAATGAATTGAGTTTAGCAAGGAATTAGCAAAGAGGAGGAAGGTCACTGAGGTCCTCTTGTTCCTCTGACCGAAAAGAATTTAAATACAGGTTTGTTCTGTAACTTTTAGCATTAATCCTTGGGAAGTATGTTGTCAGCAAGCTCATCAACTGTTGTAAGTCCAGAAAACAAAATTTTTCAGGAGAGAGGAAAAGCTGGATAATACAAAAAAACAACAAAAGAATTGTAACCATTCTATGTATTTTTTTTCCTTTTTGTAACATTAATAATTTGACTTTCAACAAAATGTATGAATTGGCCTCAAGCAATCTATACCACAGATTAAGAAACTGCAAAAAAAAAACACAAAAAACACACAAAAAATTTTTAATGTTGGGCTTCGTACATCTTAACTGCTGGCTGACAATATATGTTTTCTCTGTGTACCTGTGGAAGTAAAAGATTTGTTTAGAAGCTTTTGCCCTTATGCTCAAGTATTTTGATGGGGTAAAGACCTGCCTTTGGAGGAGAGACTGTGCTCTCAGTTAATTAATTCCGTAGTTTTATGAGCAGTTACTGCTCAGCATCACATTTTTGCAAAGATCCGTTGTGGATCTTTCATAATCCCCTATGTCCAGTCTGTCACTTCCCTGAATTATACACTTCCACCTTTCCCTTACCACCCTCAAGTTCCTCTCCCATTTTTTTTCATGATATGTCGTCAAACTTTGGTTGGTAAGCTGTTCAACTGTTCTAAGCCCTGAAAGCATAATTGTTTCAAGATAGAGAAGAAACTGTTTCATTCTTTTAAAAACTTTACCCAAATTATGTATGTTTTCTTGCTTTTTTTTTTCAAAAATTAGAATTTGAATTTCGACGAATTATTTCAGGAGCTTATGCAACTGATACTGCAGACTAAGAAACTACAGTGAACAAAAATTCCAAATTTTTTGGCTTAGTACACCTGAACAGCTGGCAGATGTTTTTTAGTTACACGGTTTATTTAGCTACTGTTTCCTTTTCACATTATACTCATACTCTCTCTTGCTTTGAATTCCTTAATACATATTATTGGGTGGGAGAAATTTCCAGCAGACACAGTTTGAAAGAATTCACTGTAAAGAATTATTCTTGCTTATACTATAGCTGTAGCTTAAGTTACAAGAAATACATATGTATGACACTTATAATAACTTATATAAGATATAAGTGACAGCAGCTTAGAAAGCATACTTTGAGACTGAAAGAAAAAGACAGACATACATTGCTAACACTTTAAGGCACAGCAAGTAACAGATCAATGCCTCTCTTTTTGCTTGAGTAGCCTTATCTCCAGCAGCATGGATTCCATTAAATTAAACCTGTAATGTTTGACTGTTTAACAGACGCTGTTCTGGAGAGAAAAGAAGAAAAAAAGATGATCAGAGGCAGAATTAACGCTCAGAAAATGGATATTGATCAATTTAATGCATCATTTTACTATTTGCTTCTTGAAGAGGTAGAAAGATTTGTTTACACCTGAATTATATGTATAAAGGGTTACAGAAGAGCTTGATACTATCATGTGAGCGACACAACCCATTTGCCGATGTGTTGTGACCATTTGTGCCGAGTGTGACTCCATTTGAGCAGCGTGACGTAAAAAGGTTATTAGCTGTCTTGTGCTGGTATGACTGTGATGAGTTCATATAAGTTTGTGTTTTTTCAGAATAAATGGTGTTTTTAATTTGCTCGATTTGTATTCACTAGTGCTGATTGCTTCCTTTTTTTTTTTAAAGTCAAAAATAGTTTAGTAATGAAGACCTAACTGTAAATAAATGTTGAACATTGGGGAAAGAAAAATACCCAGTAAGTGTTGAAATGATTCCTGTGACCTTTCTCTTTAGTTATGTCTTCTTTGAAATAGAAGTGTGTCTATGCAGCAGAGAAAGCTATGCCTTTGCAAGTGTTCTCCCAGTGATAGTGGACATGTAGATCAAGGAACTAATGAAATAAAAACTTTTTCTCCACTTCTGTTTATCCACAGATCCAATCCCAGGTCGCTGCATTGCAAACATACTGTTGTAGAAATGGTACTTACATTAATTGTGTGCTATTTTTGCTGTGTACAAAGAATGGGCCACCTGCTGTGGTTCAGTAAACTGTATTTAAAGTTTCTATCATAATCAGACTTCCACTGTTCAAAATGTGGAAGATATTGTTGATCCAAAGCAGGTCTTGTGGCCCTCATTTGTTCTTTTAAGGCTTAAATCTCAATCAGAGTCATCATCGATATAGATGGACAGTGGAAGATTTCAAGTTTTTTCTTTGCCTCATGAAGGAGTAATAATTAGACGGAACTCCTCACTGCAGGTTTGACTCCTTTACAAAATTGATCACAGAAATATATGGTAACAATTTTAGTATTGGTAGAAAACATTCACACCTTGTAGACAAAAACTCTCTATTCCCATCATGCTCACCTACTTAACCCGTACAACAGGGAATCTCACCTAGAAATTTGACCATTAACAGGAAAAAATGTGTTTGGCAAACATAGGTTGGAAGTTTTTCTTGTTCATTTATGGTTTGGTTTTTCTTTTGTTGTTTTTGTATTTGTTCTGTTAGAATTGGATCAGTTGAGCGGGTGGTTAGAGCGTGAACCACGCAAAGACCTTTCTTCTTTTCTTCTCTGTTTTGTTTTTTTCTTGTCTCTTTTTCAGCACTACAGGGCCATTTTTTGTGTTGATATGCGCCTCTTTTCTCAGTTTAAAAAAAAAGGATTGATCGTACTTGTCACTTGTTCAATGGTATACAAACGATAAATTGTCTGGCAATGAATGAAGTTGTGCTCAGTAACAGTTATTTTTTGTCGTTCTCACTGTCCTAATCAGTTGCATTGACACAGGGTACTTTTCAGTTTCCAATTTCATTTGCTTTTTTTTTTGTTTTGTTTTGTATCAATTTTGAAGACTTTGAATTTAGGGTTGTCCAAAGAAAAAAGAGTGGTGATTTGGACAGGCAGAAGCAATGTAAACTTCTGTGAATGTTGCTAGGATATCTTGCTCCACTTTGTTCATACTTTGTAATTGTATACAGTCTATCATGCACATAGCAAAGTGATCGAGATGCGGACAGAAATCTTTTCGTTATTTACAAATTTCGCTATGTTCATGTTTTGAGCACGAAGAATATACCTTTATATATATAAAACAAAATTTAGAAAATGAAAATCTGTTCTCTATGTGTGTGCTAAACATTATAATATAAACCAGTATATATTTCATGACCAAGCAAACACAACAAATCTTGCAAAACAATGCAAGAGTCTGCTTTGGAAAAGCTCAGTAGGTGGACAAATTCTATTTTCAATGCTTTTGTATGTATAATTTATAATAACTTGCATTGTGTATAATCCACATGACACCAGGCTCGTTGCTGCTTGCTGCAGCCATGTACACATTATGTGTCACGACGCTATGGAATCAGGCGCTCGTCAATTTTTGGGCATGTGGAGTTATTGGTATCATCATACAGCTTGTTCTTTTTTCTTGCTTTTGATGAATTACCCATCTATCTTGAATGGAAGTTGAGATATTTGTGTTTGATGGAGGTGGGGGTCACCTGGTTTCTGAGGTAAAAATGGCGAGAAAATAGCTCCCGAAGTTTGGTGACTTCTGTAGCTTGAGAGTCCTCGGAAACTAAAAATTTACATTTTTTGTGCCTTTAATTATTTTCTTTAGAAATCCTCTTCGATTTCGTTATTTTGACGAGCGCCTGATTTCACCACGATGCCTCTCATATGTTTGTGCTATCTTTTGAAAAGTTATCAAAGCTTTGTCTTTGCTATCAGTACCAGTGCCACCAAATTTTGTTGATTAAAAAGAATTTGTGTTTGAATAACCTGTTAAGTGAAGAATGTCATTTGTATATAAATATGTTCTTATGGTCACAAAAATTCTATAAATCACATGGGCATGTCATATAAATGGATTGTTACTTTGTGGTGTTGATTTTGATGTAGATAAATACAAGTTTACGGTGAAGGGTAACGAGGGCCTTAAAAATGTTCATGTTTATTTTTGTATTTTTTGTCTTATAAGGAATTGATAATAAATGTACAAATTTACTGGTTCTCTGTAAATTGATCACATTCATTTTGGCGTTCAGTAGATTCATTCAAGCATGCTCATTGCTTGTCTTCTCAAAGTGTGGAAAAAGTTGTTTTATTAAGCTGTCATGGTCCTTTCTCTTCTTACATTTGAAGTCCTTCCTTAGGCATCTGAGTATGTGATTCGAAAGGCAATCTTGGATATTCTTTAGAAAACATACTGAAATGCTTACATTGTGGCATTGGGAAGAGAAGTAGGCCCTACATTTTCCAAGGAATAGTCATAGATCTATAATAGTATTATTAAATAATTTTCTTCCTGCTTCCCCTTTTCCCTATCCAAAGTGGGTGGTTGGTGGGTGCTCTGGTGTAGTTTGCTCCTTCTTTCCTGTCAAACATCTGTCGTTCTCATCTCTCTTTTTTTTCTTTGTAAGTTGCTCTCTAGTTTTCTAGTAACACCTCTAATCTTCAGCACTTATATAAACTTCTATTTGTGTTTTGCAAGTGCTGTAAAAGTCTTCTTGATTTAAACACCTTCTCCATATCATAACATGAAATCAGGAATGTGATAAAGATGTCATCTAAATGAAAAGTTTTCAGATTTGTCAAAGTTTACAAAACATTGAAACAGAGTATTAGATAGGTTGGCTCCTGCATGCATGTCATTACTAATAATAATATTGAAGGTGCTATATTTAGCCCTATGGATTGTTACTAATGTTACTTTTGTCTTGTACCTTTTGATGATTTACACACATTGAGTTTGAGAACTTGAAACTACCTGAGAGCTGTTATAGTACCGGTACATTATGTATGGATTCTATATATATCATTCATTTTTATTTCTAATCTCATCCATTGCTTTTTATGAGCATTTTTTTTTTCATCCCACCTGCGTCCATTTTACTCAATTAAAATTACCGTCAGTTAATGTATTGATATTTCAGTGCTACTTAATCCATTTGACTCAATCTACACAGCCCAGCTTCGTAACAACTGCAGTCAGGAAAGAGACCACTTCGCATTGTTGTCCCACAAGTGCCTTTGCAGGGAAATATTCTTCTATACCGTACAAAAATCCTGTTACTGTTTCTCTGAAAAAGTCAGTTGTGATTTTTTTTTTTAATTGAATATTCTAAATGGCTTTTTCTTTGAAGAAAAAAAAGGTTGTATGACTTTTTTGGAGGTGAACCCGAGGATGCGGCTGGAAGGACTTTCGTCAAGGTTTCTTCCTGTGGTTGCTACCTCCCTCCCTTCTCGATGTTACACTGTACCGGTAACTTACAAACTTACAGAAGCACTGTTCAGATACATACACAACCTTTTTTTTTGGATGAAAACCACTGAATAGACTTGCCTGCAAGGTGCTTGAACTTGAGTGTATGTATGCAGACCACTAACAAAACCCATTGTTTTAATTTGAATTAGACAAGCAACCCACTACCCAATCTGTCGCACAAATTGTGAGTTGTGTCTCGCATGCGTCATATGAGAATGGATTTTACCATGCTGCAACGTTCTGTTAACTAAGATTAGATTCAAAGAAATATCCCTTTAGTTACACTTTTGAGTGAGAGAGATAACCATGGATTAGATCTATGTGCTGGTTTTCTCCAACCCTGACATTTTTCAGCCACCTAAACATGCATTTGTCAAAATCTACACTAGAAGACATTGTCTGTGGTTTTGTCATAATTATAATTCACTTCCCTACTATAGTCTTGCTCGCACATAGCAGAATCGATGGGACGCAAAAATCTTTTCATTATGATGTATGTTTCGCTATGTATGTGAAATATACAAAGAATATATAGCCCTATACATGTATCATGTATAAGTGTAAGAAAAAAATTGAGACCTGAAAATTTGTTTGTATCATGTGCATGTTCTGCTATTTATATGTTTGCTATGTGCGTACTAGACTGTATGCTAAGTAGGTCATGCGAAAGGGTGGAGCACTTACTTCCCCATCAGACTGTGGACTTAGGGGGAAAAGTGTTCTCAGAATGACAGAAAGATTCCACTGTATGTGGATTCCAACCCCAATTTACCAGTGCCTGTGGTGTAGTAGTCAGGTTCTTTGCCTTGGCATGCAGTGAAAGTGAGTTCAATTTGCAAGTGGGGAAGCTTTTTAAAAAAAAAAATCTCCTCCATCTACCAGGATGCTGTGTATCGTCTGCTTCGCTGCAGCGTGCAGAATTTTTTTAATAGAATGTCCCGGCATTCCAGCAGGCTTGAGCAGGGATGTTGTATTGTATCCCTCTCAGCCTAGGTTGGCCCTGACAGGCAGTGTTGAAGCCCGCCTCCTAAATTGTCTAAATTGTGTCAGCAGGGGCATGAAAACACCTCGACATTTTTATTTTTTTGAAAAGATGCTGTATCCCACTCAACTGAGATGGAAGCAGCCCACTTCATTAATGATCTAAATTGTGTTGATGAGGATGTAAAATATCTCACAGTTACATTTGTAAATTCCAACCCCAACATTTGCTTGTTGGTTACGTTTTATGACCAACTGCACTCTAGGGCCCACAGTGTCCATCACAACTGGGAAGCCGAATAAATTAAAACATATTTCTGCTTAAGTCCTTCACAGTGTGTTTTGCACTTTTGAAGTTTGCATACTTACTTAGGTAGAAAAGCTTATTCTAAAAGTAAAAGCAGGGCATGAAGTTCTCTATCAGAGAGGAGTAGTGGGTGGTTGGCAGGTACTCTGGTATGGTTTGATCGCCCTTGTCTCCCCTTATTTGCTTGGTATGATTCTCCAGTAACACCTCTAATCTTCGACACTTGTATGACCTCTTCATATTGCAAGTGCTGTAAAACTCTACTAAAATTAAACACTAAAGAGGAGAAAAATGTGAACCTCACATGGACTTTCTAAACTTTCATATATTGAGGTCAACATTGAAATTAATTTAATGGATCCCAACAAGTCCAGGAACATGTGACCAGAGACAAAGGTGTATTTGTCAGCGTCTGGTCTTTTGGATAATTCATATGTTGGTTAGAAAATGAAATGCAGCAGGTGTGGCAGGTTTGTTTAAGTTTATATTTACTCAAGAGACCATACACCTTGCATTCCTCATGGTTTTTTAAAATCATATCTCTCCCACATTTTATTTCAAACTTTTAAATGCCAAACATTACACAGTCTAGCATGTACATAGCAAAATCGGCGGGATGCAGGAATCTTTCCGTTATGTATGATTACGCTTTGAACGCGTTTTAAATACAAATAATTTACCGTACATGCATAAGAAAAAGGTTGGGATTGAAACATCTGTCCACTATGTGCGTGTTTGTCTGTATGCGTGTTCGCTATGTGCATGCTAGACAGTACATGTATCATTTTTTAAGTTTCATTTCATCAGCTTCATTATGTCCGGTCATGTCATCAAGCTGTGTTGTTCTTTGTTCATATTTTTCAAAAATGTTCATTTCTAACACAAATGCCACCAGAGTAAGCACTACTTGTGATCAATGTGTACTATTCATGTATAAAGTAGACCAAATAAAGATGCATATTTACTCATCCGTAGTTGTTAGAATCTCCGTCTCTCTCTCTCTCCCTCCCTCCCTCCCTCTCTCTCTCTCTCTCCCTCTCTCTGCGCTGTGGCATCATAAGCGGTCAGTGATGCCGACAGCACGCAGGAACTCAACACTTGCTCAGGATCCTTAAAATGTGCTGAACATGGGTCACTGAAATATCCCAGCAGACGTGTTCTGGCATGATAGTTGGCGGGACATTTCAGAAACTCATGGTCTGGCGCTCATATGACCTTATGCAGTTGCGAGCACCTTAAAACCTCTACTAAAACAAAACGAACACATGGTCCATGGTCTCCTCGTCCTCCCTGCACGCTCCACAGGACGGATCTGGGTAGTCCGCCGGGGCAACTTTGTGTAGATAGGATTTCAGCTTGGGCGATTTTCCACCAGTTCTCATTGTTGTGGGAAGTTGGAGGACTGAATTTACATACAAAGATCCATGCCTTTTTTGGCAATATTGTTGTCTTTTCAGAGGTGGGTATGTATAAAAGTCACCAGGGAGGGATATCACTCCTATCTATCTAGAGTTTCTACCCTATGCCTTGCATATATATATATGCAAATTGACCACAACCTGTAAAATGTGTTTCATTTTGAGTATTCGCTTTTCTTAGTAGATGCAGTGAAGTGGAGGGCTCCGTCAGCTCAATTGGTATTATGCTTGACTACGGAGCGGATGGCCGTAGTTCAAATCCCAAACTGGACGTTCTTGAACTCGGGTCATTTTGTGGAGCTTTCATGGCTCTCAACCCATTTGGCTGGGTCCTATCGGAGATGGACGTCAAATTCAGAAGTCCTGCCTCTTAAATAACCTAATATTGTTGATAGGAGCATTAATCATTACACTTACTTTACCAGTCAAGTGAACATGTTGAAATGACAACTTATCACACCAAACACAACAAGCCCCAACACAAGTACTCTGTGGGAAGTAAAAGTAAAAGAAATGGAAAAGTTCAAGCAAATACATTACATAGTTTTTCTACACAGAAATTCTGGATATATAGGTGGTCCAAATCTAAACAAAAAAATTCAAAACAGCTGGAAATTAAAAATACAAGTTTTATTTAAATTCTGCTTTTCAACACACTGTACAGCATTCTTGATGCACTTTACAATTATTATTACCCCTGCAGACCCTAGAACACTCTGAAACATTCTCAGCTTTTCAGGAAGCATACAGTGCAAGCTGCGGATTTCACACACTCAAACACTCACAAACTGACAAGATCTTTCACTGTCTATAGCCAGGTACCCCATTTCCACCTGGGTGAAGTGAGGAAAATTCGTGCAAACTGCTTTTCCCAAGGACACAACGTCGGGCCCCTAACGGGATTCAAACCCACGACCTTATCATTGCGAGTCCCCACCAACGCCAGTTTACTACTAGTGGAATCAAAGTGTATAAAATGTTACCTCAACAAAGTGTCATTTACGCCCCCATTCTCACTATACCGACAACCTGCTGTTCATATTTACGCAGCCTAAAATTTCTTTTTTTTTTTTCTTGTTGTTTCTTAATCTGTGGCATAGGTTGCATGTGCTCGAGAAATATTTTGTCAAAATTTTCATATTCCAAAAGTTGATAAAAAAAGCAAGAGAAGATACATAATAATGTTAGCAACACTGTTAAAAGAATGGGTTTTTTTCAGTTGCCTGAAAAATTTTGCTTTCTGGGCCTTTAACAGTTGAACAGCCTGCTGACAATCTTACAATCATTCCCTTCAATCTCACAGGCTCAGTCATCATTTCCCTTCTGACGTACATTCCTAGCACCAGATGCAATCTTTCTTTTCTTAAAAGCCACGGGGCCGCTCTGACCGGAGCCTAAGGAAGTAACTGTCTTTTCTTTAAACTTTGGCTTTTCTGGCTTTGTTTCTTTCACAGTTGGGATATCTGGTAGAGGAATGTCTTCCAAATCAGGCGGAGCACTTGACTCGTCGTAAACTGTTGGCTGTCTGAAAATTACAGAGATAATATATATATATATATATTTAACAACTTGTCATTTTTCTCTTGAAAAACATCTAACTTATCACTGATCTTTAGAAAATCATACACACATTGTATATTTCATTTTTATCTTGAAAAAAAAAATAGGTTCCTGATTATTTGACTCCGTAAACTAGTGCATAGGAATCCTCTTAAAATGACATTGTAGGAATTATGCTTCTCTGTTTATTTTAATGATTTCAAAGAAAATACTAAATATAATTTAGCTACCATAGGAACTGAGGTTCTTGTAAGATAAAGATGGGGTAGGCCCATTTATTGCTTTGAGCAAAATAACTCAAATTGGACATCAACATATTGCTTGTAAATGTTTTATGCCCCTATCAATACATCTTAGATCATTGAGAGATGGGCAGTTTGAACCTTTCCGGATCTGGGGTGAACTGGTTAAGCGCTTTGTCATTGCACACAGGGGACCCGAGTGGGGAGAATTTTTATCAAGCATCAGGGTCTTTCCGCTGGAATGTTGTTTCTGTCTCAGCCCCTATTCGCACTGACAGATAGGGTCTAAAAAACCTAAATAATCTGCATTGTGTTGATGTGGGTGTAAAAACATCTACATTTATTTTCTTTTTTTGAGCGTGTGTGTCAGCCTTGCCTCTCAGGGCTAACGTGAGGTGAGTGGAACACAGCATTGGCAGAAAAAGATACTCCATAAATTCCCTCACTGGGAATCCATCCTATGTCTGCGGCATTTAAAACCGAAAAGCCTTACCATAACACCATAGACGTCAGCTCCACCTAAGCGAAAAATTGTAGCAATGGCAGTCTAGACACCATATTTTATAAGAGCTCTTCAAATGCAAACTGCCAGCATGATGAAAACAACAAAATTTTATGCTCATATATTTAAAATTTTTAAAAGAAATTAACTGAAGTCAGACCGATTTCAACCCCAGTTATCTAATACACTATCCCCTTTCCAAATATGTGTTCATTTCTAAGCCTTTGCTTTCCCAAGCTTGACTTTTAAATGCAAACGCAGCATGCACAGATGACCAAGCAGTGAAGGGACTCAATTCTTCTGGCTACCAAAAAAAACTCTGAACTTTGTGCAAATAAAAAATAAAATCTGAACAATTTTAGAAATCCAGAAAATCCAGATAAAATCCTTAAAATCAGCACCTCTGTAGACCTGCATGTTTGCCGACAATCGTCTGAAATCCGACAATCGCGACCCGACCCGCTAGGCGGCCGATGCTATCGCTAGGCCCACCTGTATCAGTCAATGTGCGTAGTGCGAGGCCTGGCCGACTGCCAGCGCCCCCTTTTTCTCCCGTCGGCTTTGTCGGCACTTTCGTTTTCGTGCCGACCGCCGACGCGCGCACAGCCGACTGCCGACGTCGGCGTTTCCGACATAATTGTCGGAACCTGAGTAGAAATGCGAATACGAAAAAAGACGACGACCTAAATTATCTACTTTCAGTTTCGTGCTCGAGCGGCCATTTTGAATTTCGTTTTGTTGACAAATTCAATTGTTCAGATCGTGTGGATTCATTCCAGTCCGACTCACTTAGATAATAGAATCTAGATCTAGATCTAGATTTATATAGATCATTATAGACCTCAATGGAGGATTCATATTCCAATTCTATTTTGTCAAACCCTATCAAAGGTTGTGCTGTAATATTAATGTTGGTAAAAGGCATTTCATCAGGTGCGTGAATTATTTATTTATTTAGAATCTAGACTCAGCTGAGCCCCTCTGTTCGGAATCGGATGCGGATTTCTAGTTTAAGGCCTATTCCTAGATCCTATTCACTTGTTCTTCTAGATCTAGATGTAGATTTATTTAGTTTACTAGACCTAGATCTAGATCTATGTGGAGGATTCGTATTCCAATTCTATTGTGTTATTGTATCAAACCCTATTATTGTAGATCTAGCAATATGTAGATGTAGGCCATTATATTATGCTCCTTGTAAGCCTTGTTTGTTTTGGAGTGTGGTTTTTTAATTTTAAAAATATTTTTCATTTTGGACTCGTGCTGGCCTTTTCACATGAGGCTCGTTGCAGGTTCTTTATTGGGGTAGGCCTAGGGGTAGGGGTAGGGTTAGGTCTCTTCTTTGTTGTGTTTGTTGGGGTGGTCGCTCGTTACTCGGAAGTCCTTCCTTATGACACCAACAAAAGCTCTTTTGGGAGGGGGGGGGGGGGGGGTTGCGCAAAATTTTCAGACAATCTGGTTGAGGCTCACATGCAGGTCTACCTCTGACAAACACTTTAAATTCTTTGATACTTACGATTCTTCCTTGACAACTTCCCACGCACCATACGCAGAGCGACTAAAACAAGGGTCCACTCGACTTGATGTTGCTGCTGTCTCTGTCTCTTTTGAAGAGGTTGCCTTCAAACAAAGAAAAAAATTCCAGCATTTACAAAGAGAAATTCACTTTCATAAATAGCAATGTGACAATATAAAATATGTAGATGTATTATTAAATATGACGTAATTGTTAAAACTAACAAAGGTCTGTAAGCAACATTCTAACTGCAAATAAATTAACAATTAATGTAATGACATATATATATCTCAATCTCATTGTGGTTTTTCCTTCTGTAACGCCACAAACATACATTTATGTAAATAAATCTCAAGATCATTTCCGACAATTAAGGCCAATAATGTTCATACAATTTTCAAGCTTATTCTGACATGCATCATGTTTCTTACTTTCAGTGTGAAAGACAACATTAGCTAAATAAATCTCAGAACTATATTATGCTTTTCAAATACTTAAGCTGCCATATTTCTTTCCAAAAGCTTAAGGGCTGGTGGGGCACCTGAGGTCTATTTTGGCTATTTCAAGGCCTGGAGTGCCCATATTTGGTGTGGGACATCGTGTATTATTGGGGATTTTAAATCAATAGTTCAAAAAGTATATTGTGAATCGGTTGCTATGGAAACGGCGGCCATATTGTATTTTGTACACCTTTTTCAATCCCATTTTATTCCCTTATTTATTAACCGATTCACTTCTAATTTGACATGCCAACAGTAAATATGTAGGTCTTAAATTTGGCTTGTTGAATTTTTGATAAATGCTTTAGTTTTTATTTTATGATACTTACAATTGGGATGTTGAAAAAAAGGTGAAAAAAATGGAAAATTCATGCTTCCTAAGCCCATAAATCAAAACTGCAGCATTAATCAAAAATTCAACAAGCCAAAATTTAGAACTAGGTGTTGTTGGAATCCTGCGAAAGTTACATTAAAATTGAACAAGAAACAGAGCAGAAAAATGGGATAATAGGAGAAAAAAATAAAACTGTGAGAAAACAGCCAATACAGGTAAGAAAAGGCTAGAAAACAAGGGCTTTCGCAGAAAAACCTGACAAAAAAACACAGCTTTAGGATGTAGCAAGGCTTACATCCATTTCTGGATATTGTTCAGGAAATGTCCAGGTACTATAATATGTAATAAACCCAATAAGCAAAATTTCACCTCAAAACACAATTTCTAGGTGCCCCACACAATGAAAAGAGTATAAAACTTCTTTAGCTTCGCAACTTTGCAAGAATTTACCAAAATTGTTTGAAATCAGCAAAGTAAAAAGTTAAACAAAAAGCAAATGTACAGCAAGTGGCATGCACTTTAATAAGAACAAAAGCAGAAGAAAAGGAAAAATATCCAACAGAAAGCAAGTCCAATTTCGCTCTGGTCATGAGACGGAACCCCCAAGCAAAAAATAAACTGCACACAAGTCTCATCATGCTTATACAAAAGTGATATAACTCTAACAAAACATCCACAAGATTACACAACTTTTTGCCACACTAATCCCAGCTTAGCTTCATTTTCTCCTTTCGCTTGCTTCATCCTTATATTTAAAATGAAAGTATGGCATTCAACAACCAACAATTTCAAGTCTTTAATGCCATAAAACAAATTGAATGTACTTTCACAAAATATCTCAAGATAAGACTCACGTCTTTGTCTTCAGCTCCCTCCGTCTTCTCCCCACTTTCCTGTTTAGACACACTGGCCAGCTTTTCTTGGTCAGCCAATGAGACAAAGTCTTCTGGAGCTTCCCATACTGATTCTAGAAAGAAAAAAACCAATAATAACAGTTTTTACAAAATAATAATGATGAAAATAATAACAAAAATAATGATAATAATACAATAACATGTGCAATAATGACACAATAACAGTAGTCATAGTAGTAGTAATACAAATAACAACCAAAAATCTCACAAAGACACAGTCGAACCTACCCTGACAGCCACCTATCCAAGACAAGCACTTCTGCAAAGGACCACATCACACTCCCCCCCCCCCCCTCCATGTATTTTTTAAAATACTATAATGACACTGTCAAAGGGCTGGTGGGGCACCTGAGGTCTATTTTGGCTATTACCGGTACAAGGCCTAGAGTGCCCATATTTGCTGTGAGACATTGTGTGTTATTGGGGATTTTAAATTAAGAGTTCAAAAAGTATATTTTGAATCGGTTGCTATGGAAAACAAGATTTCTTGGTGACCCACCAGCCCTTAATTCTCCACAATGGGTTGCCATCTTGGACAATTTTGATTGGAGTAAGAGTCAAATCATAGTTTACATTAAATCAATACGACTACAACAACGGTCACTGTACCCTTTATGCTTTCTGCTGTTTACTTTCACTAAGTTGTGTACTATTTTCATACAAACAGATGTGACAGCATAGGCTGTGAGCATCAGTAATCAGTAGTCTAGTGGTTAGGCTACTGGACTTGTAATCGTGAGATTGCAGGCTCAGGGGCTCCAGGCTAAGCTAGGTCTGATTTGTGTCCTATTAGAGCTGGACATTAAATTTAGAGGGCACGTGTTGCAAGGAGTGTTAAACATATATACATTTTTGCTTCTATCACTGTGATTTTCATACACTAGAGAATTAGTTTAGTTTTAGTAGAGGTTTTATGGCGTTTGCAACTGCATAAGTCTAGAGAATTAGCAATTCTCACTGATATTGACAGACACGATCAGAGCCTTGATGCTGTGGAAGTCTTTTGTTGTCAGGAGGCTGTCAAGCGAGGACAAACCCTTGATAGTTTGTGCCAGCTGCAGGTTCTGGAGCACTATGAGCTCATCAGGTGGACTGGGTCCCTCACTAGCTGAACCAGTGCTTGCCAACCTGAGCGATATCGCCAACTAGAAGGAGATTTGGATATTTTCGTGGGTGTAGGGATCACCCGGGTGTTAACAGCTATTATTTAATGCTCCACTTGGAAATACATGTGGGTGGACGGTACGAACATCTTAGCCTCCTGAAGCTGGCAAAAGTGGGCGCTGGTTGTACAAAGGTTGACAAGCATCGAGTCAAATCTTAGGTTCAGGTCTGAGGTCACAAGCAAAGTCACTGTTAGAGAGGCTGACTGCCCCAGTCAGAGAAACTTGTCTGCACTGAAGAAATGTGAATCTAAACCCAAAATACTACAAACATGGCAACTGTCATCTGGAATTTCAAAGTTCTTTCTGATATTTTTGGCCGTTTTGACTTACTAAGACCATGGGGTCAGAAAACAAATGTGAGGCATCGTGGCAAAATCAGGCTCTCGTCAAAATGATAAAATCGAACATACATTGCATTTTTCCGCCGGTCTAGCAATTTTTCTCAAATTTTTGCTTTCTGGTTAAATATCTTTTATGTCTAATTAAAAATACATTTCAGTGTGGCATTCACAGGAAAAACTTTGATTAAAGGCACAAATGATGTCAATTTTCAGTTTCCAAGGACACTCAAGTTAAATAACCGAACTTTGATGGCAAATATACTCACTACCATTCAAGATCAATGGTTAATATTTTCATAGATTGATAGACAAATAAACGTGCTTTAAGATGATACCAATAACTCTACAAGGCCAAAAATTGACAAGCGCCTGATTCCACCGTGCCATGACACGAATGTAGTATCTGCTCTATCAAAATCATAAGATAATTCGGAGTCATTACCATGATATTCAAAGAATTGCATTCGAAAAAGCTTGACATGATGCAAAACTCAAGAACTTTTTACGTCCAATTTCTAAAACCTAGGTTCTGGGCAGATAGAACTTTGTAATTCTAGGATAGCCAAATATCTAATCTAAGTACCATAGGCAACGAGCATACCTCCAGTCACAGTGCTCCAGTAGTAATGATAACCCTCTGGAGAAACTGCTTCATACCACTCCTTAACTTCTGGAATCTTCCTTTTCTTTGCTTTACTGGTTTCCCCTGACTTGTCCTTTGACTCATTGTCTTTTGTCTCAGACTCTGAGAAAAAATTGAGACATATCTTTTGGAATATAATAAAAGATCAACAGAAAGCATTACAATATATTCATGTATCCATCCATCTTTCAGAAGAGTTAGTACATCACATGGTGAAGTCAAAGGAGGAATGGCTGAACAACTGAGCAACCAACACAGTAAGAACAGACACCTATGCCACTATGCCAATATAAGCAAGCCAAGCAAAAAAGAACCCTATGAATGATGTCTGGTGAGATTAACCACATCCGTACGTCCAGTTTTACTATCATCATATGATATCCATACGACGCGGAGAACTCTGTGCCACCACTTTCCAAAGAGGACATTTACTCGTTAATCCGATCCGTACGCTTTGCATAGCAGTCTGTCAAAATGATTTTTTGAGAAATACCTAAAGTTTCAAAGAGATCTTCGTACTAAAAGTATTCTAAAATGTGAAGAATACAACCCGGTGCACGGCTGTTCAGTTCTACTATCCTCGCAGAGCACTTAGTTTTAACCCCTCTGCTGACCTCACGGGGTCATAAGTCCCACCTGACAGTCGGGAAACGCATCGTTTCCTGGGCGATAGCGCTGTTAGCCGATTTCGGGTAGAAAGTCTGTTATTTTCTCTTGGTTTAAACCCCTGTAAATGTCCTCTCTTATCTTTCACTATGGGTGTGTGAGGTATCAAATGAAATCCCAGACTCTCCCCAATAAGCCACATCCTTTAGTTTATTTCTAGGTCTGAGCGTGTACACACACTACCTCTGTACTTAACCCTACCTTGTGGCGCACGTATTTCTCGGATTGTTACAAAGATCAGGATTTTTTTCCTTTCATGAAACGCAGATTGTTATCATTTTTTGTTCTGCCGTATCAAGAGTCAGTATGGAAGTTATTTGTGAAAAAATGGTTTAGATTCACTGGAAAACTTTAGCAGGACGGCGACTTTTGTTACTTCACCTTGTTATATTTTCCCGACCGCAGCGTCACCGCGTGCGGTATTCACCCGAGGTCCCGGTATCACTTTTGCGGATTCTTTATGAGAACAAGTGCTAGGACAGTCTGTTACAAGAGTGAAAATGAAACACATCCGCGAATTACACCTTCAGTGTTTAAAAAATTGTGTAGAACATTAAGGGCCAGAATTAAAAAGGCTAAGAAGGCAAACCAGGGCAGATATTTTTGTGTAAATTTTAAAAATGACTTACTCATATTCTATCGCGTAAATGTGGACACGGATAGATCTTGTGCAGACACACGTCCCTGAAAACTGTGCAACAAATGTGTGCAGCGCAATTACTGCTTAAGGAAACAAGTTCGAGAAGCAACTCTATCTGTCTGCCTTTTATTAAAAGATATGGATTTTGCCTGGGTTTAATGGGCGAGCAAGATGACGAACTTGTGCACTCCAGCATCGCAAAACTGGAGAAGAGGACAGTGGGAATAAGGGAAAAGGGACACAGTTGAAAGCTGTTATTGAGACCCACAGACTGCATAATGTGTCCATGCCAGCAGCTTGAAAAGGGAAAAAAGAGGAAGACAACTAGCCTTTGAACTCAAAGACACTTTTGCAATATTGTTATGAGTTATCATATGTTATGTGTTTGTGAATGTGAAAGCAGCTCTAGCTGTGAGAATACAACAAGTAAACTCTTGTGTCATGGAATTGGATAGCAGTGAATCCCCATTTCTGAAAACTGTGAGGAGACAATGAAAAATCTTTCGTTTCATTAATTGGACAGTAGTAAATATTCTACAAGTTTCCCATTTCTGAATGAATCAAGCCAAAAGTAAATGTTTCTGAAAGCTCATCATGTCACTGTTGTATACCACTGATTATTTTAGAGATCTGGTGTACAAATTTTAAAATATCATGATTTTAAAAAGTAGACCCACGTAAAAAATGTTCTCTTAGATGCCCTCTATTGCGCCCATGTTTTAAAAGGTGCCTTGCTAAGAATATCAATAAAAAGTTATTTGCTGTAGTCCAAGAATGCCTCTATTTGTTGATAATAATTTCACATTGATTTGTTTATGGGAAAAGCCACGTTAAAGCAATTGAATTGTAAAAAAATTGTTAAGTCACAACAGTTTACTCGTAGAGCAAAGGTCAAAGTGACCTCCATGACCACCCGGGCACGGCATGGTTGACCAGGTCAGTTCCTCAGGTAACTAAGTGCTCCACTCGGGAACAGCCGTGTGGGGGTACAAAATGACCCAAGGCGGAACGGACAGGGTTAAAGAAAAAAAGGTAGGGTGTTTCATGCATCTATCGACACAATTTAGATCATACATGACGTGGGCTTCGAACTTACCTGTGAGGGCCAATCCAGGTTGAGAGGGACGCAACATCCAAGCAGAAAGACCGAGATACTCAATGAAAATTCTCCCCAAACGAGAATTGAATTGAACTTGGGTCTTCCGCGTGCGACGACAAATGCTTAACTACAACACCACAGACGCCAGTCTGACTCAGCTAAGGATATTGAGCAGTGAGCTTTTACCTTAGAACAAGACAAGGCATGTAAAATTGTCCACAGTATAACATCCACCATCTTCTCCATTGTGAAAAAGTACAAGACATGAGAGCAATTTCTCCAACTCCTCGTGAAATGATTTCAGCCTTTCACGAATTAAAAAAACTTCAAAGACCTCTGCCACTATGAAGGACAATAAATTACACAAATAATAAATCACTCTGTTTAAATATTCATTTAAAAAACTTGTGGACAGACTGTGGTGAGCAAAGCCATGAATAATTTTTTTCGATTTTAAGTAGTGTATATATCAATTATCATAAATTTGTTTCTTTCACAAGAAAACTCAAACTGAAAGTGACTTTTGAACACAGCCACGGATAAATTTTGTAGGAAAATCAAACTGAAATTACTCGCTGAGGGCTTTTGTTCCAGTGACACACCGTACTGAGCAGCCAGAGCTGGGTTCTCTTTCAAATCCTTCTTGAATGCTTCTAATGCAGCCTGTGGAGAAAATTTAATGAAACATAAAAGTCCAAATAGTGTACAATCAAAATTGTCCATTGCCAAGGAAAAAAGTGGTTGTCCTAGACAGGGGGACATTTTAGGAGTCTTTAAAATATATCGATTTTTTTTTAAACAGGGGGAAGTGAGAAGTGTATATTTGTCTTGGACCAGTAGTCATTTCAGCAAGTTTGACTGTAGGTTTAACCATCTGAAACAGGTCACACATTGAAATAGACACACAAATTCAATTTAAAGTATTCGCTCCGAAAAGAGGTTAAATGCACTGGAATGACTTCAACAAAAACATTACACTAACCCAATGTTAGAATTTGGACAGGGAAATAAAAACAGCCCATAACTTGCTTATGGCACTCGTCTCTTCTCTTTTCAGAACCAGCCCCTTCCATTTGCTACCTCCCTTGAAAATATCTTGTTCTTTTTCCACGACAGTGAAGTCTGCTACAACCAAACAAGGTTAATCCAAAAACAGTGGTAAATTGAAAGAAAATAAAATTCCTCTTTTTTTTTCTTCGTCTTTGTAAGAAAACTATCCATGAGCTGAGATGCCCCATTTCTAAACGAATTTCAAGAATTATGTCGTCCTCATCCTCAAAAGCAACCCTCAAGTAATGCAAATAATCTAATCTTACTTACTCAAAGATAGAAAAACAAAAAACCCCAAAAAAACCACAAGAATGCATGTGTAGATTGCCGGCCAAAGAGAGACATCGCAGGAATACTGTTTATCTACGTTTATCACACACATCAAATGGCCTACACACTGCATAGAGGCAAACACAAAGACAGTAAGTGTATATCTGTTGGGCGACCAATGGTTGGTCACGGCCTACTGTCTCTGCAAAGCTAGTCCACGTGGGCCTTACACTACACACGAGCACATTGACAGCAAGTGATGTGTTTCATGACATCATGACATCACTGGCAGTGGGCTTTCTTTCTTGCTTCTCTGTAGGCTCTTTCGTCTGTTCTGTGTGACTGTTCTACAAATTAACTCAAAGAGAAAGCAATGCCTACAGCATACAGCTTAAATTGAAGTTACTGAAAGAACAAGATGAGAAAAAAGTTTCAAAAAGTGAAATTTGCTACAAGCATAGCATTCCCAACTCTAGGCTTGTCAACAGTCATCACTATTTGAGCAGCAGTCTCTAAACCATGAACCCAGCTTAACCAAAGAATAACCCGCCCTCCCACAGATTTTGGTTTCAGCAGACTCCCCTGTATTTTTCGCATCAGTAGCGCAACAGAAACTTAGGAGAAAGAATTGCCTACTGGGCTTCGTACATAATGAAAAAACATCTGTAATTTACATATGCAATAAGTAATTTGCACATTTAACTGAACATTTTTGATTGGATAAAATTAATGAAGCACAGACCTTTTCCATTTTCTCCATTGCTTTGTCCATTTCTTCTTGCTCTGCCGAGTCTTTGAGACTTTTCTTCCGGACCTAAATATTAGCAAAGCACAAAAAGAGACTTCAGTACTTAGTATGATGATTAGACATTAGATACAGCAAAAGTTGTACAATTCAATCAAAATATATCTCCTCAATTAAATAAAATTAAATGCTTCACCAGAGCTGACGTTTACATGAAGGAGCATCATAATGACCCCATTTCTCCAAGAAAGGTTTAAACAATTAGTAATAAAAAGAAGAGGAAGGAGCCAAACACAGGAAAACACCCACCAACCAGCTATTATCGTTTGACAAAAATGTACCATACAATGATTATTTAGGTTTTTTGTTGTGAAATAGATTCTAAATTCTAATTTACAAGTAAGAAATTAGCAAAACTGTTTAAAAAGCATTCTAAATCTCATATTTTTCATAAGATAAAAAGAAAGAAAGCATTAAATGCTTCAAAACATTGTGGTGAATGCCCCCTAAAAAAAGTAAAGACAGATTTAAGTGGCCCATACATGTTTTAAAAATACAAATTTTGATGCACAATTGCCCACACACATTTCAGTGTTTTTTCCATCAAAATTCAGTATTGTCGAAATCTTCGACATGTAAACAAATGGAAATCGAGAGATGTAGGGGAGGGGTGGGGGGGGGGGGGGGGGCTGCTAGGGAAATTATAGGGGGGGGTCTTTTTTTAATTTTTTCTTCACTTAACATTTTGATTAACAGAAAAAAGCAGGAAAAATAGAAAACTCGGTTTGATTTGTGCTATCATATGAGAAAGAAAGGTCACAAAAGAGAGAAAGAGGGAAATATAGGAGAGAGAGAGGAGGCGATTGAGCAGGATGAGAGGTGAACGGAAGAGATTAAGGAAAGAGAGAGAAAGAAGTGGAGAAAGAGAGAGTAAAAGAGAAGCAGATATGACCTTATCTCTTCGGCGGTCACCTGCGAAATATAAAAGTTTGATCAAAATTTTTACAGGAACTACTCACACACGCATAAAAAATTTGATGACTCTTTAAAAAAATATCAAACCGGTTTGACCGTCAAGATTTTGATTCAAATCTTTTTTTAACATCAAAACGCCCTACACACATTGGACCCCATCTTCGATGTTGCTTCTACCTCATTAAGTCCAAGAAAATCTACTGATAAAACCACAAAACATACAGTTACCTCTTTGAGACGTAGTTGAACATTTTCTTGATGGCGCTTTCCACGTTCATGAAATTCTACACTCTGCAACAGAAAACAAGCCAGAGTAAAGTTCTTAGTAGTACACATTCAACCAATAGTATTTCTTGATTTCATACTTCCGAGCTCTTAAGAAATTGTTTTTAAAAAAGTCTCTACTTTAGAGCCCTCCGCGCAGTGTAACTTTTAAAAGAACTATAGATGGGATTTTGTTGCTTGTAAAACATTTGCAACTTCAAATTAATGTACATGATGTATTTTGTTCCCTAATATTACAAACTTTCAAATTTAAGAAAAAGATCAGGTATGAGCATTTGCTTACAATAACAGCACACAAATTTCTCGACATATCATGACCAATTCCAATGACTATCAAAGATTTCTGAAGTTTAAGAAAATCCCAGAAAAAACAACCTCTACTATCAATAATCTAAAGGGTAGCACCCAGATTTAACTGGATTCAAAGACAGCTCATTAATTAATATCATAAAATTACACACAGATATTTTAATATCCATTACGCACACAGTGGAGTCCGCTTAAACTGACATGGATTTTAAACCAAAAACAGCAGTAAACCGAAAGAAAATAAAATCACCCATTTTTTCTCTGCACTATTCAAGCAATCTCTCTAAACCAAAAAATATGGCAGAAATGAAGAAAATCCAGCAGTACTACTGAATTTGATTTAAGCAGACTCCACTATTTGTCATTAAAATCTGCACACAAGAAGCAAGAAAACAAAATAAAAAAGCAGAAAAGACTGTGATGCAGATATGGGTACCGGTTTGTTATCTGTTATCCAGCACTTGCAAAATTCACAAAATTTCCTCGGAACTGACTTCCAGTATTCTGACCTGTGAACAGAGAAAGATCGTTGATGCTTACAAATTCAGTCACAAGTTAGGCTAAAAAATAACACGATTGCATACCTAAAATCAAGTGCTCTTTAGCCATGAATAGTACGTGATATTGTTTCTCACTAAAAAGAACAGAGGCCTAGAGCCCAACACTGAAGTGAATCATTAGGGCAGTATGCCCATCGCGCAGAGATGGAATTAAATGTCCTCAAGGCGATAAGTGGCGTCGGTGGCCTAGTGGTTAGGCTCTCGGACTCGCAACTGTAAGGTCGTGGGTTCGAATCCCGTCAAGGGCCGGACGTTGTGTCCTTGGGAAAGGCACTTTAAACGAATTTCCTCACTTCACCCAGGTGGGAATGGGTATCCGGCTATAGACAGCAAAAGATCTTGTCAATTTGTTAGTGTTTGAGCGCTTAATCGGCTGCTTGCACTGTATGCTTCCCAGGAAGCTGAGAATGTTTCGGAGTGTTCTATGGTCTGCTGGGGTAATAATATAGTGTAAAGCGCATAGAGCCTGCTGTTGAGCGGGGATATGCGCTATACAAATGCTATCTATTATTATTAAATTAAACCTATGCAATTTCACATTTTGTACCCGGTATCAATAAAATGATAGATGGATTGTGCGTGCACCTTTTTCAGGGTCAAAACAAGAGAAAGGAAGGACGTGATGTTTGTGAGCTTTAAGACCAAGAGAAAAAATTGCTCTTACATCAGATCACAATCATGATTATGTAACAAACACTGGTCAGAGAATGTTGCCATCTACCCCTCTTCTGTAATCAATTACAGATCCATACCTACACATTCAAACAACCACACACATATATGCCCACTAACATATTATAAACACCATGGAACTGAATGCAGCATCATACTGTTGGTCTTTGATCCCACCCACTGCCCACCCTCACATGACTAGATTCAAGAAAGTTTGAGCGCCTTATGCACGCTACAGGTGTGTGATAATACATCTTGATTAAAGCAGTGTGAAGTGAGCCTGGTCTGCTTATTTAACCCCATTCTCAATGATGATGGGTGTGTTGTTTTCCATAGTGTGTGCAGGGTGATTTCATTTCAAGACAACAGTGAGGAAAATTTTGATTAGGCTTTTCTAGACGAGCTATTTGACACATCTGTGTGAGTGTTCAAGAATAATGTGTTGTCAATACAAGAAAATATATAGCAGTTCAGTCAGGGAATGGTTTTTATTGCTCAATCTATCTATGCATTTGAGTTTTTCGTATTTGGGTTTAATCTGCGCTCAACTGTATGTAAATTAAATATCAATGTGAATGAAAATAAACTGTGCATTTAGGCTTAGATTTAGATTCGAGCACTGTACAAACAGTAGACAGTTAAAAGCAAAAAAGAATGCACTTCTGAACAGCTACATAAATGTACCAGAAAGTAGGCTATACAGGTTCTTTTTTTTTTTTTTGTGTTCTACGGCGCTCGCAACTGCATAAGGTCATTGAGCGCACGAGACACATTAACATTTTCAGTTGGTAGGAAATTTTGAGTTTTGCTCGGGTAGCACCCGAAGCCTGCTCTCATCAATTTTAGACCAAAAGGGGATCTTTAACGAGTGCTACTTGCACACAGGACCTCCGAGATTTTTCCCCCTTGTCCGAGAAGGCTAGGTGTAGACCTTTCCTACCAGTACCAGAAGATCAGGAGTTTTTCTGAAAGACAGCAGTAAGAAGGAGCCAAAGAGTAACAGAGGAGGGGGCAAAGGAGGTGAGGGGACGGGGACAGAAAGTGGAGACGAAAGCAGACGACAAAACATTGCTAGAGAGCAGGAAAGGAAGTGAAAGGAGACAAATTTAGAGAAGAAAATTTTCCATCGCTACCCACCCGTCGCTAACTGGATTTGAACCCAGGACCTTTGACAGAGAGGCCAACACCTTAATCTCTAGGCCACGAGAGCCCCCTAAACAGGTTCTGCTTCCTTTTTTTTTGCAAGTGTTTTACGGTGCTCGCAACTGCATAGGTCATATAAGTGCATGGGACACACTAAACATCTTCAGTTGGTAGGAAATTCTGAATTTTGCCCGGGGGGGGCGGGCAGCCGAAGCCAACTCTTATCGATTTTCGACCACCAAGGGATCTTTAAAGTGTGCAACTTGCACACAGGACCTCCGAAATTTTTCGCCCTTGTCCGAGAAGGCTAGGTGTAGATCTTTATTACCAGAAGATCAGGGGAGTGTGTCTGAAAGACAGCAGTAAGAAGGAGCCAAGAAGCAGCAGTAGAAAGAGTCAGGAGCCCAGGGGAGGGGGCAAAGGAGGTGAGGGGTTGGGGGCAGAAAGTGGAGACGAAAGCAGACGACAGAACATTGCAAGAGAGAAGGAAAGGAGGTGAAACGAGACAATTTTAGAGAAGAAAATTTTTCCGGCGCTACCCGGATTCGAACTTAGGATCTTTGAATGAAAGGTAAACGCCTTAACCTCTAGGCCACGGCAGCCCCCTAAACAGGTTCAACGAGATTTTATTAAGTGAGGACGAAGAGAAAATAAGCCTGTCGTGTAGACTAACATATAACGTAGGCCTATACACATGCTTTTTCATTCCTACTTTAGTCTAAGCCTTTAGACTTAAGTTAGACTTGATGAGCTCCAAGACTAACTGAACCATAACTGTATTTGTGATGTAATGATAAGGCCATTTGCCATCGCACTCAGGAGACTCGAGTTCAATTCCTGAGTCGAGAGAATTTTTCGTATTATTTTACTTTCACTCCTGTCATGCTCAGACAGCACTTTTCTGGTTCATTTTTATCTAGGCTTTTTTTTTTTTGGGGGGGGGGGTAACTGTTTTAAGATGCTCACAACAGCATAAGGTCTTATATGAGCATGTGGGACACATTAAGCATTTTAAGTTTGGTAGGAATTAATTTTGAATTTTGTACAGGTGGCAGCCAAAGCCTATACTATCGGTTTTAGGACCACAAAGGGATCTTTTATAATGCTCAACTTACACACGGGACCTCTAAAAATTTTTACCCCTGCCGTCTCCAAAATAATCAAAATTTTGTTGATAAAACAAAATTGAAAATAGACTAACTAGAAGCCCTCCTGAGACAACAAATGATTTGGTAACTACACTACTACAACTACACAACACTACTATATAACTATACTACTACAGTAGTCTCTACCTAAGATCCTGTTGCTCGGGAGCAAGGAAAGTACGGGATCTTAGGCGAACAGGATCTTAGCCAATGCACCAAGAAAAGAATCCACAGTGACCAATGTTCAGGCTAACAACCTGTAAAATGGTCTCCCTTTACTCTAAATTGAACTGACGTGACCTCTGGGTGGGTTTATGACATATGGCGAGCAAAGAGTGGTCAACCCTGAAGACAAATCACAGTGGCAGGAGGCATGCCATTTTCCTGGAGAGGAAAGACGTCGCCATAACCAGACAGTCAGTATGGATACCTTGCTGGCTTTGGTGCTGGGGGGAACTGAGCACTTATGGACCTGTCCGGTGTGCAATGACGTTGTTGCCCAGGACAGGTAATACAGGTAATGCCATTTTCCTATACAGTTGAACCTTCCTTAAAGGAAACGTATAAAACGGAAACCTGTCTTAACGAAATCTACCCGCTCCCCCCCTTGATATATATCCGTCTTTGATTACCCATATAAAATGGAAACCTGTCCAACATGGAAACCGAAAAAAAAATCCGCTCCCTTCCAAGGGTTTCACCTGTCTAAGACGTAAAATGCTTTGCCTGCTCAGCCCAGATTTGAAACAAAACTCGTAAGTTTGGTTCCGCCGGCTCTAAACTTAATGCCATGGCCATGCTGCTGGGCGAGGATGGGGAGTAGGGGTGCAATTTGGGAGTAGATGTTATCCCATCATGTGAGCCCTGAGCGATGCAGATGGTCAGGGTAGTGTGGGAGTGAAATTTCACAACTGCCCGTGAGAGTGCTCGAGTGCCAAGCCACTACAGAAACTTTCATTTGTAGCCAAAAGCCAGAGGTGTGAAATTAGATAGACCAATGATCGTACGGCCAGCCGAGAAAAGAGTTCTACATGATGGCAGTGAGGGGTGGCATTCGTTGACTGTGCTTGTCACACCGATGGGTGGGGCTAAGGGTGGAAGCAAAGGAGATGTTCAAACGTTTCTGTTTTTAATAGGTCAAATAGTGGTCCTACGAAAGGCAAGCACTGATGGTAATTGGATAAGTAAGACTGATACATGTCATTATCAGACAGGATAGCAATTGAGAGGGTTGATGTTTTGACCACCGCTCGCCGATCGGACAAGCAAACCTTGATCCCACCGGCTGGGCCTTTGACCCCCCCCCCCTTTCCATCTCCCCCTAAATTCCCCTGTCTATGACGGAATTTTTTTCTGGCTCCCTTGCCATTCCATCTTACACAGGTTCGACTGTAATTTTCCATCATATTATCGTTAGTCTCAAGATTTACACTTATCCAGCTGCCCCTTCGCTTCACCTGTCCAAAAGTTACAGCGTTCCATCTCGGACCGAGTTCCCCCTCACCTTCGTCATTACACACTATTACGTTGTGGCAACACCAATTAAAATTCAGTCTGACTCGCAAATTCAGGAGTAGAGACAACTGATGCAGTGATCGAGGAAGAGTTCACAGTTCAATGTTATATCCCCCCTAGAACGAACTTGTAGGCCCTTCCCATCCAGCGAGTGATGTAAGTTTAGGTGGAGAGCTCAGATGCAAGCACGATGTTTGGGGAAAACAAACGGGTCAGTCAGTTCACACCTCAGAGTGATCCTGTCTGGGGCAAACATTGTACCATTTCATCCAGTTTTACAGTGCTTTTATGTGATCACATTCATGAGAGTGGCTGATTTTTGACATGATGGGCAGTACAACGATCTTAATTTTTCACTCTTCTTGGTTGATCGGCTGTGCCTGTCTGGGCTTTTGTTCCATAAATTATTATATGAAAAGCGGGATCTTAGCCGGATGTAAAATCTAGACCTTTAGAGTCAGAGTGAATCAGAGAGGGATCTTATTCTTAGTGGTGACTTTTGAAAAGTAAAAATTCTGTTTTCTTAAACGCAGTACACTGTGAACGTAGTCTGCAAGCGACGTTCACGGCTCCCTGAATGCAGTTTGCTGGCGCTGTTCAGGCTACGTTCACGGCACTAAAGCTTCGTTTAGGGGGAGCGTCTACTGCCGGTTTAAGTCAGCCAGCTTTAGTCAGTGACAACAGTGACGTATATTTAATATTTTGGCCAGCTTCAAGTGAGATGAAGGAAAACGAAGCGCCCTTACAGAATTAAAGTCGAGATATTATGGAATATTGAATATGATACATGATAAACAAGAGGTGAGAGAAGAGAAACGGGTCTGGTCATAAAATGTGTACAATAATGACTGTATTGCACCGAGTCAGCCGGGGAACCGATGCAGAGAGAATGTGACAGCAGGAATTAATTTTTCTTATTATAATAACAAACACCCTCTCTCTCTCTCTTTCTGTCTGTCTCTCTCTTTCTCCTTTCTCTCTCTC
>NW_004797332.1:307238-332084 GCF_000002075.1 Aplysia californica | reverse complement strand
CCCCCTTCACTCTCTCTCTCGATCTCTCTCTCTCACACACACACACTGCCCGCAGACAAAATTGCATATCATGGGCCATCAAGAGCTAACACGAAGTCGCACCTAAATCTTGCCCGGACGTGAGAGGGCAACTGAAACATTTGGTAGGCATATATATTTTTGTCATATAGACTATCCTAATGTGTTGTTACGTAATTGAGAGTTCGTCGTTTATCCTTACACTGGCGAGCTCTGAACCAAAAGCTCAGTGTAAGGGAAAACGACGAATGGCCGATTGGTCAAGTATCACTGCTTCGTTTTCCTTCATCTCATGGGATGGAATGCTGGAAGCAGGCCAAATTATTAAATATAGTCACTGACTAAGACCGGCTTAAAATTAAACCGGCAGTGTACGCTCTGTCTAAACGTAAGACTAAGTCCTAAATGCAGTGAACATATAGCCTCAACAGCGCCTGCAATCTGCATCCAGGGCGCTGTGAACGTAGCCTGCCAACTAGATCTACATTCACAGCCCCGTGAAAGTAGTCTCATGGCAGTGGACGTAGCCACTGCGTTTCTTTTAAAACAACGGGATCTTAAAGTACCACTTTAAAAAAACTTACATTTTTAACTCCTGGCCTCAACTTTTTTGCGCAGAATTTTCTCGATTAGAAGCAACGCTTTTGTCTAGCAGTAGAGTAGTGTGTTGTTCAATGTCAGTGTTGTTGTTGTTTTATCTCGAGATCTGTATTAGATCAAGATCTTTGGCACTTGGCACTTGGCAATATTCGCAAGAGGGAGACAACTTTCTTTCTACTTTCTAATTCAGCTGCTAGGCCTAGCTTTTTTTTTTTCTATCTTCTTCACAGATGAGCTAATGGGTTAAAGGTTAGAGCTTCCGGTGAGGTTTCCGACCTTGAAATTAATGCCGCTTTTTCATTGGTAGATTTTGGGAAACCCTTATTTTCAATGCACAGGATATCCAATCCCGTTTCTTGTTTCTAGGATGCTAAAAGTCACAACGCATGCGCACTTGGTAATGCTTGTGTTGTCTTGCTGCAGAAGTTTACATGCAACAGCATCTTTTGTTTTTGTTTTGAGTTTGTTGTGTTAGAGGCAAGGATAATGTGAAAAAGTCATGGTGAGTTGGGATTTTCAGCCATAGTTATCATTTTCACTTGTTGGAATTACTAAATAGTCATGGCTTTACCTTCTTAAGATGAGATGTCTGAAATTATGGAGCTTGTTACTGGTTGTTGTATTAGCCGGGCGTTAGGCCAACTCGCTCCCGAGTTTCGTTTCCACCACGTCGATTTTTGACGGCTAGAATTTGAGGTTGAGATATCTTTCCCTGCATCTCGATCTCCACTCCACTGTGAAATAAGTCTTCGTCTTTTACTCGATAACATCACCAATATATAAGGTTGTCGAGATCCAGATCTTGTTCTATACAGTCAACAATGCTAGACCTAGAATCTAGAATCTATCAACTTCCAAAGCCAAAGCCAAATCCAAGTTTGCTCCCGAAGTCAGTTACAGTTCATCGGGCTCGGGACCATTAACTTTGGTGGTGATATGGCATTGCAAGTTCATTTTGTCAGTATAATAATTAGATCTAGTTCCTTGTGAGCCGTCCTCTGTATCTGCGAGATGAATAAAGATTGTCATTGTCATTGTCATTGTCATCTCTTTTGAACATCAACGTTAACGGCTACCACCCGTTAAATTTCTCTCAGTTTATTCTTGGAGTTGGAGACTTTTGTCTCTTGACCTGCTGTGTATGTCATGCCATAGTCACTCTAAGTCAGTCCTAAGACAGAATGGCAAGGGAGCCGGAAAATAATTCCATCTGGGATGGGGAATTGAGAGGGAGAGGCCCTCCCAGTGAGATCAAGGTTCGACCGTTCAGTTGGCAAACGATGGTCAAAACTTCTCACCTTGTTAGCCTTGTACCTCAAGTCTCAAGTGTGCTATCATAACCACTCCGATAACGGAGTGTCTACGTACTCGGTAACCGGGCACCTAGCCTCAGTGTCTACGCACACAGTAACCGGCAACCGAGCACGTAGTCTCAGCAGACTCAGTGTCAAGTACGCGGTAACCGGGCATGTAGCCTCAATTACGTACACGATAACCGGCAACCGGGCACATAGTCTCGGTGTCATGTACATGGTAACAGGGCAGTTTAGAACTCCAAGTTCAGTTTTTGTCATCCGCTGTTGCCTTCATCCCCACCCCTCCACCGACTGTACCTTTAAAGAAAAATCAATAATTCCCCCCCCCCCCCCAATTCCGGAGCCCTATACTTCGCAGCGCCCAGGCTTTGAATGAACTTTGGTGACCCCCAACCGGTACTCACAATGTGATGCGCATGCACAGGTTCACCGACCGGTCACGATGGCGAGCCCGACAAGACGCTTGTGTGACTTCAACGATTTCTCAGAACACTCGGGAAAATAAACTTGTCCTCTATTTCTCAGAACTGTTCCCGTTCTGGAGATTTCTTGGGGTTTTTTGCGAGAGTTCTTCGCCATCTTTCACTCTGCCATTTTGCGAGGGCTGGGAAGAAGCAGTGTTTGCATCGAATTCAATTTCTAGAGCTAGAGATTTTTAGATGTCTGAATATTCAGATACTTCAATTGTGGTTGGGGCTACGTTCCCGGACTATACTTCATTTGAAAATTCCTTCAGGGGGTAATGCGAGAAAACAAGACTGCTCGACAGTAACCTATTTTGCCTTTAGTTACCCCTAAAGCAAAAATCAAAAAAAAAAATATCCCTCCACGTTCCACGTCTGTTCTAGGCGTTTTACACACATGCACGCACATTCTCGCGCACGCGGGCGTGCGAGCCACGGCATTCGCAAATAACAAAAAAATCTGGAGAACAGAAACGTTCGGGGAAATAGAATTCAAGTTTAATTTCCCGAGCGTTCGGAGAAATAGAGCTGGCCTTTATTTAAAGAGGCGCAAGTTAAAGCTTCTTTCACGCATGACGACACAGAAACCCAAATGTTGCTCCTCCGAGGATGGAATCCCTGAGAGTGAAAGAGGTCAAGTCAAATGGAGGAGAGTTAAAGTTTACTTTGACCTAGTTGGTTTCTGGTCCATTTACTTGTGAACCTTCATAGATGTATCTTGTCTTCCGCTTCTTTTTTTTTTACAGAAAGTGGTTGGAGGTCGTTCTTTCGATCATTTTGCGCAGTCTCAGTGGTTGGGGGCACAACATTCCTTCGTTCACTGCATCATTTGATGTGGCATGTTGCTAGTGCTAATGAGAATCGCTTCAATCTTCATTTCACCTATGCATCATTGGGAATAAGTTGATTGTTCGATACTGCAGTAAGCATGATATTTGACTTTGAGTTTATGACTAACTGCATTCATTTATTCTCCCCCCCCCCCCCCCCCCCCCCAGGACACAGGTGATACTGGTGAGTCACTTAAAACTATATTTTTATATATATATATATGTGTCAGTTTTTCTTGTGTAATTCCATATTGTTCAGTTATGAAATAAAAGCAAAGTAAAAAAGACTGTCCTGACCATTTACAGAGAGGCTTGATATTTAGTGTAAATATGAAATTTTCTTTTAAGACATTTTGCTATTCTTTACTCTTTAAAAAGCAAAAAGTGCTGTGTACTTTCCAATGCTGAATCTTGCATTAGGTAGGAAACACTTTGCTTGTCTTACTCTTTGTTCCTATTTTTAAAAAGTTTTTGCAACATCAGTGTTCTTTGTGTTCTCTGCAGATTGGAGTAATTTGAGCTTGGGTGACCGAGAGGACTCTCTCAATGCTTTCCAGAAGCAAGATGAATCTTCAATAGGCTCAGTGGACAATCGTTCAGATCAAGTGTACGATGCTCAGGTAAGGTTCTGCACAGGCTCAGCTTCAGTTTTCTTTGTTTCACACTTCATGATGTGTACAGTGAGTATTCTTCTGTTTGATTTGCACAGACTGTGGATTCTTCTATGCCGCCCTCTACAGAATACTTAAAACTCTTCTACCATTATAATGTTATAAGAGTCAACAAGAGACAGCTGTCTTTCTGGGTGGGGGGGGGGGTCCCTTCTATTGTTTCTGAAAAACGGGTGGTGGGGTCCCTTCTATTGTTTCTGAAAAGATAAATGTGTTAAAGATTCATGGCAAGAATTAATGTTTTTGAATAATATAAGCTGATATAAATTGTGTACCTTTTTTTTAAAAAGAAAGTGAGTGTGCTGTAAGATAATATGTTGGAATACATTTGAACATTACTGCCTTGCACCTCTCCCTTCAGGATTGGAGCAAGCAATTAAGTGTATTGTTGTTGGGATTATGATCTCTGTGGGGAAGGGTAAATACTTGGAGTGTATGTGCTGCTTTATAAAACAATAATGCCTGAGATGGTATGTCCAGCATGGAAGACAATTCCCTTATCCATATTTTTGTGTAAAAACCATCCAGGTGTGTTATGGTAGTATGAAGCGTTTTGTGAGCTATAATTAGAGTATGTAAAGACAAAACATTTCAGCTCTGTGAAGACTCTTCCTCTTGTGAAGAAATCTTCTTGAGTACATCTTTCTCTGAACTAATGAAGTTTTTTTTTTCTTCTTTTGTGGTATAGGGCGAAGATGACTTTGCCAGTTCTCTGGGCATCTATGATGGGTATGACAGCTACAACGAGAGTGTTGTCAGCTCAGACAACGATGATTTGGACACCAGTCTCCTTGAGGACGAGTTTCTTGATACTGATGAGAGTGTCAGCAAGTATAGATTCCTAAATAGCAAGGATGGAATGGGTAGGACTATAATTGTGCAGGAATTGTAGATTTTGATTTTGTTATGTTATTTGTTGTTGTGGGTTTCTTCATATTTGGGGGGGGGGGGGAGTTGCTGAGCTTTTGTTTGTTGATTTGGGACTTGAAGGAGGGGCTTCTTTGTTGTTGTGGTTGTTAATTTGCTTGTTTTTTTTTACCACACTCAAGCTCTTACTGTCAGCATTCTATTAATGATTTTGGTCTTTGTTAAAATATGAAAATGGCTTTAAAGGTCTGATCAAATATAGATATCTATACAAAGACAAAAGAGTTAAAAGCCATGATAAAAGGAAAGACCTAGGTCCTTCAATCATGCATTTTCTTGTACTTGTAAACATTCTTTTAACTGAAAGCTATTTCTCACTGACATGTTTGATAGAGAACTGATTATTCATGGGGGGGGGGGGGTTTGAAGCAATAATTTTGTACCTTATCTTTTATATTGGGGCTGAAAACAATAGTATCTTGAAATGAGCTTGCTCGTACACTTTTCTTATGCCTCTAATAAATATTCATGATTTATATTCTGTTCAGCAACATGTGAAAGATGTGGTGCTGTGGGCGTCAAACATGCCTTCTACTCCAAATCCAAACGATTCTGCAGTCTTTCCTGTTCTAGAAGCTACGCCACATATCAAAGAGAAGGAAAACCCGTTCCGCCAAAGCCAACCCCTCCAGCTGCCGTGAAAAAGGTGGGTTATCTTCGCACACTGGGTTCTTTTAACGTGTATACATGTTATACTTGAGTCACAAAATGAACTTAACTGAATAAGCTACAGGCTTGATAGCTGGGAGAAAGGTCGTATTGGAAACTTACAAGTTGGTCAAAAAACTTACAAGTTGGTCAAAATATGTGAAAGTTTTAGTCACAGTGATTGTCTTCTTCTTTTTCTTTTTTTCTTTTTTAGAATGGGCTTTTGAAATGCAAAATGGCATAGAAATGTTTGTGGGCATCTGTTTTACTTGTCACTTGGGATTAGGGGTTGAAAATTCATTGAACAGGAATGTCTTATAATGTACAACTGACAAGACAGGACCATGTAATTTCTCTTATGTTTGGTTTATTTTTTTTTTTTTTTTATGTTTGGACCAATAATTAATTATATGGCATTACATTAGTAATGGTTTCATCATCTTTTTTTTTTCCACAGGGCAAACCTGGTTCCAAGAAAATCAACCCTAAAACACAACCAAGCTTGTTCAAAGCCTCACTTCGAGGAGGTATGTACAGTCCATTGAAAAGCATTTTTGTAGAATAAATTCTTTGATTCCGTAACATCATGATGAGTTTCACAGTCATTAGCAATGGCAATGTATGACTGTATATTGGGCTCTTTGTTCCTGTAGAATCTGGAGATTTCAGATTTTATTGGGTGTGGGCTATTTTTTTTTTTTTTTTTTGTTTTGGTGTATGTGTGTATATGAATTTGTTGGAGTTTTTATTTTTTTTAGTTGTTTGGTTTGGGGGGGGGGGGGGGGGGGTCTTTTTGTTCTTTTTGGTACTGTTGACATTTCTTACATTAAATTGAATTTTATTGTAGGTTTTACTGAATGAGTTTATGAGAAAGGTGTAAGGAGAGCTATTGTGCAATTAATTTTTGGTTCTAACTGTTTATTTTTTGTCTTTTCACAGAGACCGGACGAGTTTTTGATTGGGGACCGTATTTGGTCAGTTCCCAGGCTAACGCTGCTCCTGTTTCTTGTTTCAAACATGTAAGTACATATCTTGCCATGATAGGGATCGAAAAATTTTTTGCTGCGTTTTACCTACTGGATTAGTAAGAATGAAATGTAGAGTTCTTTTCTCCTGGAATATTTGTGTTTTGTTTATGTTATACAGCTGCAAGTAAAGAAAAGGTAGGCTGTTGTTCTGTTGGCTGGCAAATCGTTTAAAAATCATCAAAACATATTAAGTACATTTGTAGTTCCAGTGTTGGTACAGCTGATGCGCTCATTTTGTACACCCGTAACATCTTTTTGCAAACATAAACACATAGTAGTGAATAGTAGTCAACCAGTTCGAAAAAAAAGCGCGTAGGCCTATTTAATACATTTGTTAGGGTCTTGGTAAAGAAGTCCATTTGCTAGTATTGTTCTTCACTGACTTCCCGATGCAGTAGAAAAATCATGAACTTAAAAGGCTGGATTTACGACTAATGATTAATGATGTGTGAAGGGGGTGGGGGGTTTGCATGGCTAGTGCCCACTATCTTGACCCACCATGTGGGTAGAGTCTGTTTTTGCATTAAAAAAATTTCTAGCATGTAAACTCTATACATTACATTTTATTGCCTCGGTTGTTTGAAATATCAACATTAATGGTGTCTGCCATTTGAAAACATTGTTTAAAAGCATCAGATGTTGTTTGGTTTGATGAGTGATTGGCAGGTGCTTTGGTGTGGTTTGCTCCTTCTTTCCTTTCAAACATATATCATCCCTTTTTCCTCCTTCTTTTAGTTGCATGTTAATATCTAGGAACACCTCTAATCTTCGGCACTTATATGACCTATTTGTGTCGCAAGTGCTATAAAACTCTTGCTAAAGCTAAAAAAAATATTGTTTGCCAATCTTCAGGTGCCTATGAATGATTGTTGGGACCAGATGGTAGATGGTGTTCTTGTAGAAGTGCCTAATACTGACCTTGATGTGCCGAAAGACGTAAAAGTTTATTGGATTGCTACTGTATTGAAGATTTGTGGTAAGCTTATCTTTACCTACTGTCTTTGTGAATGTGTAAACTATTTCTTGAAGATGTATTATCTCCATGAATATGTATATAGTTACTGTTTTTTACCTTGTTCATGTCAGTAAAATAGGCAATATGAGCTGACCTGTTAATGTTTCTTTCATGCCCATGTAGTCTTATGCCTTTTGAAACATTTTAAACTGAAAACTTTTTCTCTTTGTCAGTTGCATCTTGTCTGTATTGATGATTGTAAATAAACAGGTTCCCTGAAAGGGTAGAAAGTTTATGTATGTGCTGGTGGGTGGTTGGCAGGTGCTCTGGTGTGGTTTGCTTCTTCTTTCCTATCAAACATCTATCATCCTTATCTCCCCTTCTTCTTTTTTATGTTTGTTACTCTCTTGTAACATCTCTAATCTTCTGGAGCTCATATGACCTTATGCAGTTGCGAGCGCCGTAAAACCTCTACTAAAACTAAAACTAAACTAATGTGCTGATAGATTGGGTAAAACTCTAATAATAATTATATTTATGTAATGAACACACACACACACTCACGCACACACATGATCATCATTTTAAATAAACTTTGTAATTGAAATATGATACAGTTATCATTGGCTCTTCAATATTTTGAAAAAGTGTTTGTTTTGCTTTTAGGTTACAAAGTCCTTCTCAGGTATGAGGGTTTTGGCAGTGATGGTTCAAAAGATTTTTGGAGCAATTTGTTGTCAGAAGATATGCATAATGTTGGATGGTGTGCAACTTATGGAAAAATGCTCTCTCCACCAAAAGGTAAGGGCTTTCAGTATCTTGCAAATAGCCAAAATGTTCAGAAGTATAATGGTAGTGCCAAAATGCTGCAACTAGTAATTTTTTAATAGTTATTTCTATTTTTGGTTGTTGTTTTCTTTACTTAAGACATATAAAACCCCGGGTATTCTTATATTCTTTAAATGAAAATGTAAAGAAGCTCACATTGAGAGAAGTAATTTTAGAGTAAATATTTATTTATAAGCAGCAAGTTGATACATTTTGAGCAGAATGCAAAAGTTATACTTGTTTAGTCAAACAGAAAATTTGTCAATCGTTGATTAAGAGTAAGAAATAGTGGTTCATGACTATATTAGCGTGTTGTGAGTTTTTCATTTGTAAACGCATTTTTGGGTCTTTATATACATTTGATAAAAATTGCTTTTTTTAATGTTTTCATTATTTAACTTCGTTTTTCCCACAGCCATTAAAGACAAGTATGTAGACTGGAAAGAATTTCTCATCAAGAGACTAACTGGCACTCGTACCATACCTCCTCATTTTTATGCCAAGGTAACTCTTATGACAATAAATATTCCTTCTTGTTTATATTTATGCACGTTGAATACTGGAAAAAACCTTGTGTCTACCTTTCTAGCCTAGGGGTCTGAGAGGAAAATAAATATGATTTTATTGCGTTTCAATTGATTTTTTTTTTTTTTAAATAACCAATTTTTTTTGGGGGGGGGGGGGGGGAGGGGGTGATAAAGAAATTTTTATTTCAGTATGAGCTAAGTGTCCCTCTTCCCCTTCCTCCTGCATAAAAGAACAAAACAACATCAAATTGTTTGTAAGTGTCAACAGTAACAATTTTATTGCCCTTCCACCATTGGCAGATTCTCTCATGTTTCTTTGAATTATATGTTGTGCTTTTGGTCCTAGTGGCGAGCGTGTCGTTATTTTCCAAAACTGAGGTCTTAAATTCCCTCTTTTCCTTTCCTTGAAAGCAGCTTAGATTTGATACTACTTCTGTTGATTTATCTGCGTTATTGTTCCTCCGTATTCCAGAGTCAGGAGTGGCTGCACGAGCACAAGATGAAGATGGGCATGCAGCTGGAGGTGGTCAACAAAATGTGTGTCTCCGCCATGAGGCTGGCGGTCATCAAGGACATCATTGGCGGCAGGCTCAGGCTCAATTATGCCGACAGTGGGGTACGGATTGACACAACATCTTGTGTGTGGGTTTTGGGGTTTTTTTTTGTTTTTTTATACCTAGAGTTACACTGACAGTGGGTGGGATGTTCTTTTTTTTTTTTTTTTTTTTCCTGCTCTTTTCTTAACACATTACACCCTAAGGGCCTGGACGGGAAGTCCATTGTTAGATCCTAAGCAAGGGGAAAGAACCCACCTCCTGTGAATACTAGCCTTTAAAAAACACATTTAAAAAATACTAAACAAATTCCAAAAATCCTGAAAAAATAAAAGTTAAAAAGAAAACTGAATGTAGTTTCAGAAAAATATAACTTTATGTATGCGCAAACTGTTGGAAATATTCTCACTTTAGTTCAATCGGGGTGTCCGACCCATCACTCTCACTCTCAGCCTCGCGGTCGGGCCCTAGATCTAAATTCTATAATTTCTCCGTCTGATCAATCGGAATCGCCCCAACTCTTCCTACAACGTTTTCATCAAAATCTGAGCCATCTGATTTGTCACATGCTCGTTTTTGCTCAAGTCCATCGTTATTTCCGTTTTCGAACTCAATTGTGTCGCTTTTCAACAAGTCGAGGCACTTTCGAAGTGTCGGTAACGCGATCGCACTTCGATCAGCTCTAATACTAAAACTACTAGCCGGAAAAATTTCGTTTCGGTATCAAACGAAAGAAGAAACTTTTTGCTATACTATGCAAATCAAAATCCCGGCCCCAGAGTCTCGTCAAGGCGAGACTTTCGTTTCTAAAGAGGCTGGGTCGGCGCGGGCGGTTCCGGGCGAGTCAGGGTGGAGCGCGTAAGGGAATTCCCGGGCGAGTTAGGGTGTAATGTGTTAAAATTCAATACTGTCTTAAGGGTAGAAAAAGACTTTGATTTTGTCTAACATTCCTTGTTTCCTTTTATTTTCTGCTGTTTGTTGAGGTTTTTTGTCCTCTTCTGCAAAAGATTTGCAAATTTTCCACATTTTGAAAATATTTGTCAACAGGATGAGATTGACGAGTTCTGGTGCCATATGACATCTCCATTAATCCATCCGATCGGATGGTCTCAGATCATTGGACACAAACTTCACGCTTCCCATGGTAAGAAAGGGGGTTTTATTTGTCAGTATAATGACAGTGATACTCTGGTGTGCGTATTTTTATAATTCATTTAACTATATCTGTAGGGCCCATGATTTTCTTTTATTATTATAATCATCTTCTTTTTTTTTTATTATTGTGCCAATGGTAACTGGTGTTGTCACATAATTATTTAATTTTCCTTTCTAATTTATTAGATAAGGCATCAAAAGATGAGCAGGTGTTGGGAAGGGCAATGCTTTTTGTTTTTGGAATATATGTGCACATGCCTGGAGAAAGGCACCATAAGGCAATAAAGGTCAAAAATCAGTTTTTTTACAAACATTGAGTCCCATTAGCTAATTATTTTTTAGCTATTTATCTGCCCTTATTTTCCAGGATTTGTATGAATTTTACGTTAAAATGTATTTTGGAAAATTTTTATAGTGCAATAGAACACAAATCCTCAAAATGCGTCATCTGGTACATTTCGCCAAGTGTGTACACACTGATAAAAAGTTACTTTTCTGTGTATCAGAAATATCCTCACCTGCTCTGTATTTTTTGCGTATAATTCTGTATAGAATGTGCAGTTTAAAAAAAAAAGATAAAAAAGTATAACCTCTCCGTATTATACCCATGACGTAGGCCTTTGCACTAAATATCCAGAACAGTTGCCTGATAAGTATTTGAATTCATGCATGTTGCACCCCCTCCTTCATGTCAGAAATTCTCCCTGTATTATATCAGCAACTTACAAAAATGGGCCGATTTTAGAATCAAAGTATAACCCCTGTATTTACATACAAGGTCATGTTAAAGGCGAGTGTATACAATAATTGTTTTCACATTGTTCAGCCCTTGGGTCATTTTTCTTCTTTTCTCCACAGATTATATCAATTCCTGTTTGAGTAAAGTGACAATGCAAAAGTATGGCGCTACTGATGTCACACCAGACATGTTCCCAAAGGTTGGAGCATTTGTACTTGTTGTACTGTTATTTTGTGTATGACATTTTTTAATATGCTGAAGCGTAAGAGAGTAACCTGCAAACTGTGCACATTCACAAGTGAAAATAAAGCTTTCAAATACTCAAAATGTGCCAAACTTTTCTCTGTCAGAATTGGTCTCAGTGGCTGTAGCAGAGGCCATAAATCACCTTTATCTTTAATTCATCTATTTCGCTCAAGAAATACTCTCCTCTGCAGATGCAGTGGTCATTTTCAGACATACACAGACAATCTATTATTATGACATCAAGGTTGGTAGTCACTGGGGCCTTTCTAAGTGTGAGAAGTACTATACCCAGACACAAAGGGCTGAGCTAGAGCGACCAGAAATTTTGTTAGTGTATGTGATCTGCTGGGTCATAATGTCTAACATAATTATATTTTTCCAATTTGAGGGGTTGTTTTTTCCCGTAGCCAGTTTGCACCTCTTATATATTTTAGCATTGATCCATATTTTAGTTTTAGTTTATGTGTACGCCTGTGCTTACCCACACTTGTGCCCTGGAGAAATACCTTGCTCATGCAAACATTTATATTTTGTTGTGTTCATCAGGTAAAAGATCCCCCACATGGCCTGGCCTTCCAAGTGGGTATGAAGCTTGAAGCGATAGACCCACTCAACTTGTCTGCCATCTGTGTTGCAACTGTTACAAAGGTAATGCCCAGAAGTTCAGGCTGTTACTCCTTTCTTTTGGTTTTAAGTCTTTTTGACACTAAAATCTCAAGTGGGTTGTTGGCAGGTGCTCTAGTGCTGTGGTGGTTTGCCTCTTCTTTCCTGTCAAACATCAATTGTTCTTATCGCTCCTTGTTTTCTTTGTAGGTCACTCTCTAGTAGCACCTTTACCTTTTGGCATCTATATGACCTATTTATGTAGCAAATAGTGTAAAACTCTTACTTACTAAAGACATCTCATATATCACTATGTTCTTCTAGTTCTTTTCTTTCTGCTTGCTTATATAGCTATTTGGCATTCTGCTATTTTTTGTCTTTTTGAAAAAAAAACTTTGTTATCACATGTTTTGATTATTTTAGAGACACAAAGGACATTAAAACTATTTTTAAAATCCTTTTATATTCATACTACTTTAACACTCTTTCTTTTTGTGAGTATGTTTTTATTTGTTAAGCATTTGTTGTCCTTGTTTCATTCAAGGTTCTTCGAAACAATTACTTGATGATTGGTATTGATGGTTCCATGGCTGAAAATGGCAGCGACTGGTTCTGTTACCATGCCACTTCCCCCTGCATCTTCCCTGTTGGTTTCTGCGAGATCAACAACTTGAACTTGACTCCTCCAAGAGGTAATGTGAAACAGTTTTTTTTCCCCACTCAATATTTGGCTTACTCTTCTCTGCCAGAATTGGTCTCATTTGCCATCATTTGCCATAGCAGAAGCTACAAGTCATCTTAATCCTTATTTCTTCTATTTCTCTAAGAAAATTCTCTGCAGATACATTTTGCCATTGTACTTTGACAAACTGTCACTATTGTAACTATGGAATATTATTGGTTTTGTGTTTCTTGTATAATACTCTGTCTCCTTTTTGTTTTGTGTTGATTTATTTTTTACTGACAGTCCTACCGAATTTAAGTGGCATGTTTCATAAAGTCCTACTTGTTTTTTGCTGTCATGGTAACAGTCAAAATGAGTGTGTTTGGTGAAGCTTTATGTCTTGCTAGGCGATGTGTTAGTCTTTAGAATGTGAATACAGAAAAGATACCTACAGAAAGTGCATTTAGAGCTTTGCAAGTAAATTAGATATTAAAGAAAATATTTTATAGATTTCACTGTATTTTTTGTCAGTCTGTTTTATGTTATTTATGAAACAGACAATGGTCTGAAGTTTATCTTTAGAAGGAGTGTGGGTGCAACCAGACAATGAATTATACAGATTTGAAATAAGACTTTTGTTTCAAGTATAGCTAAGCGTGGCACTGTGGTTGAAAATAATCATTTAGAAGTATGAATGAGAAGTCTACAAGGGAGCAGAGGATCATTGAAGATGAAAGAAGTTTCACCACTTTTCTGCCACAGCTATTAATGCCTTCAGGACTTCAGATATATATGGTCTGGCAGGAGCGCTTATTGGTATTAATGATAATAATTGTTCATCCATCAGTGTCTGATGATGACTATTACATCTGCGAAGGATAATATTTTTTAAGCGAAAAAGAAGAAATAAGGGTTAATTATGAAGAAATAAATGGTATTGTGCAAAAGAGAACTGTCTGCTCTTTATTTTTTTATTTTAAGAAAAGAAATGGGACCTTGTGTTTGATATAGCAATATTTTCATTCAATATAAATTGATAATGGCTGTGATGAGCTACTTGTTTCTTGCTTCATGGGATAACTTTCGTTTTTGTTTTCTTATGCAGGTATCAAAACTCCTTTCAAGTGGTTTGATTATTTGAAACAAACCAGGTCAATGGCTGCACCAGTTAAACTTTTTGACAAGGTAAGAACTGTTTGGATCATAATACAACTTGTAGAACAAACTGTGAAAGCTTTTTTAGTAAGTCTGATACTCTGGGATGTGTTGAATTAGTTGTCACCACCACTCTTAAGATCTAGATGGGGTCACGCTTGAGAACAAGAATTGTTGCCTTCTTCTCTGTGCCTTTGTCTGATGTTGTCAAGGAGTGATTATCTTTTTGGTTCTTAACAGAGATAACTCTACTTAATGGATCAGAAACATGGAAACTTGCAAAAACAAACTTCTAAAAGGCTACAGGCATTTATCAATAGCAGTTTAAGAAAAATGCTAAAAATTGATTGGCCATAAGAAATGTGCATCTATCAGAGTGTCCGACACAACATGACTTTGAACTTCTAGTAGTTTGTAAAATTGATAAGTTTGTGAAAAGTAAACATGATGTGTTATATTTGATAGTATTTTTTATCTTCCAGGAAATTCCAAAACATGGGTTCCGTGTTGGAATGAAAGTGGAGGCAGTGGATCTCATGGAGCCAAGGTGAGTTAATATTTGACCTGCATGATAGCTTTCAATGAATTGTGTTTCTTTTTTGTATTCTCTTCACCTGTTCATTTCCTTTTGGAAAGAGTTCTACTCCCATGTAGACCTTGGTGATGCTTTTTGTTTGAGTTTTTAAAAAAGCCCCCCAAAAACTATTGTGAATCTCATATTAATGAGAAAATACTGTCTGAAGATGTTGAATTAAGTATAAAAATGGGTAAAGATCTACTCCCCCCCCTTAAGATGATTTAAAAGTGTCTTATGCACATAATGTCATGGCGACCTACATGTAGTTACAGAGAGTGGAGGCTTTGTATGTGTGCAGTAGATCAAGTAAGTTCCAAATGGAGGGTTTAAGTAGACTTTTACCTAAATGTGTATGACTTTTAATTAGGAATTGTTTGATTCTTATTGTATTGACACGGTGAGTTTTATTGTGTCATTGTTCAAAATTAGACATGCTGAAATTGGCAATTTTGATTGCAGATTGATTTGCGTGGCTACTGTAACTAAGGTTGTGGGACGTCTCCTCCGCATTCACTTTGATGGCTGGGAGAACAACTATGACCAGTGGATAGACTGTCAAAGCCCGGACATATATCCCGTTGGCTGGTGCGAAGTGATGCGGCATGGCCTTGAAGGGCCCAGGACCAGATGTACGTCATCACTCTATTTCATGTGAACATATTACTTCCATACTGACAATTTTGTTTCAAGCTTAAAAGCGACGTTTGTCATAATTCTGGAACTTATGTCTTTGAACAATCATGCACACAATAGATTTTTGTCTCTGTTATTCAGAAGTTCAATCAGTGTTAGGTTTTCAAGGTACTTTTAAGCTTTAAATTGCGTGCTTTGAAGTCTAATTTCCAACTGATTTTTATTTCACAGAATCACCTGACTTTAGATCAAAACAAAGATCCTCAAATTGTACTTTTAAAGTTAACTTAGTTGGTATTCTACATACACTTACACTGGTAAACTCTAAGTTAATGACAAGTGTTTCTTGACAAGAAGCAGGTCTATCTTTTCCTGCAGGACTGTGATTGTGGCACATTTTGCCTATGTTTGTTGGGTAAAGGGTAATTTCATGCAAGAAGTACAAAGAAAAGTACCTCATTATAGGTCAGTGCTCGTCAACCTTTTTATAGCCAGCACCACCATTTACCTCTTCTAAGAGGCTGAAATTTTGTACTGAGCATCTACCTGTATCTCTAAGCGGGGCATCAAATAATGTCTGTCACTACCCAAGTGATCTCCACTGCCCACCAAAATTACGAAATCCCCCACGTGTTGATGATGTTGCCCAGGTTTGCAAGCACGTGTTTGGGTCATCTATAGGAAAGTGGCGTCAGGTCACTCGTGGTCAAGGATTCTGTTCACTTTCAGGATTTGCAACTTCTTGATAAAGATGAAATAAACATGCAGTCTAGTTTCCAGACTCATCTGAACTGCTATCTATTTTCAGTGGAAGGAGCTCCAGCAGGGAACGGGCCAGTGAATTCGAAGAAGCGCAAAGGAAAAACACAAATCTACAGAGGACCGCGGAAGAGTGAGTAGCAGGCTATCTATTGCGTTTCAAGTGCTGTGGCCAATTTAGTCTACAGTGTAACATGGGAGGTGTTATGCATTTTGTGTTAAGAAAAATTTGATTAGTGCCTTAGGCCATAGCATGACCTTCGTGAAAATCCATTTTGTCTCATCCTGTAAGTTGTTTTTTTTCCAAACAAACATTCTAAAGGCATTGTCCAGTGCAGCACTGTCCCCAAAATTTTGTGGTTTTGGCATCTTGAAAACGTTGAGGGCTTCTAATTTTCTGTAGATGTCAATATACTTGGTTTCTCCAAATCTGTCGGGTAAGGCCTGGTCAAATAAAAGGTCATCTAATAAGGAGTATGAATCTTATTACAAAATGGCTTAAAGGAAGATTTCCTTGCAGTTTAAATCAAGAGAAAATTTATTCGAATTTGGCTTGCTATGATATACATACATTTTTTTTGGGGGGGGGGAGGGTTAACTCACTTTAGTCTGGAATATTTTAAGAAAAACGTGCTGGAGTTTTATAAAAATTTCATAAGAATTTAACCACATGCACCATATTTACACCTCAAAAATAGCACGTTTCAATGCAACAAAAATGACAAAGAAACCTGATAAAGTTTTTGTTTGATGACCTTTCAAAATTGGAGAACATTTTAACACAAGTTGTAATTTTCTAAGAGGGCTTGTCCAGAGGTGTTGCAATAATACAGAAAAGATGCTTGATTTGTCTGTAATTGAGAACAAAATCAAGTAGGTAGGTATCCTACAAGTTTTCTGAAGTAGAAACATTGTTCATTTATTAGTGAAATCTTTAAAAAGCAGGGTTCAGTGCCAAGGGGAATGTCACTGCACAGTTATGATGGAAGTCTCCTTTCCCTTGGTGTGTTTTGTCTTGCCAAGCCAATGATCAAATGCCTTATTTAGTAACAAAATGCCACCTGAACATACTCGTAACTCCTGCTCTTGTACTACAGGATCAGGATCGAAAGGTCTTTCTATTGCTGTTTATGTCGTAGGTCTAACTATAGTACTTGACCAAGATCCAGCACAACCCATCAGTCCCCCTGTGTGTTTGCCAGTACTCGTGCTTGGTCCCTTTGTTTCACATTCTAATCGTTTAATCTCTGCTAATTCACTTCTTACTATGAACTCTGAATCTGTGTCAGAGCTGCAGACTTTGATTTCCTCGCCAAAATCACCCTTATTATCATCAAATCTTCAAATAGAGCATGTTTGTCTCGATATCGTAACAAAAGCTGAAAGACTCAAGTGAGTTAATTCCTTTAATGATCATTGTGTTATCACCCTCCATGGCTGAAAAATTTCAAGTCTTTCATCAGAGATTTTGTTCTTGGACTTCCTACAGCTTATTCGTTCTCCTTCATTTTTTTATTTTTTTTACCCCTGAGTAGAGCGGACTTCAGGGTCGGATAAAAAAGCAAGAGAGACAACAAAATCTGCCTTCACAACCATTGATTCGGGATTGAGAAATCAGCTAGTAACCAGTGCTGGAGCCCCAACATTGAACCGTGACCCCAACTTCCCACCTCATAAGATGCTGTCTCCCGAGGCTGTGGCTGCCACCTTGCCTCCTCTGCTGGAGCCAGACATTGAGGACAAGTCTGTTTCAGGTTGGCTTATGTTACTTTTTATTTGGCTTATTGTTGTCTGTTAGTGACAGTGAACTTTATGATCTGCATTGAGGCCTAATAGTTTTATTTTATTGGGGGGGGGGGGGGGGGGGGGATTTTGACACATTTATAAAAGATCATGATAACTATTCAGGATATCTTAAAAATTTCTTTTGCACTGAACAATATTTTTCATTGCCTTTTTGTATGCTAAGTTTTATTGTTTGATGAGAAATAATAGGTCACAATGATTTTTGTTAGTTGGTGCTAAAACACCTGGCATTCTTTGAATGTTGAGTCATAAAGTGCCTGGCAGTGAGCGAATTACAAGCTGAGGGAAAACCCCTTTGGAAATTTGGCTTATAATAGCATTTTGTAACTTCTTTGACAATTTTATAAATATAAAATAATTTTTTTTTAAATTTTAAACCTCAAGTTCTTGCGAGTGCCTTGCGTGAATGACTTACAAGAAAGAACTACGGATGAAGCTTCAAAGACAAGAGTCTTCTTCATCCCGCTGTATATTTTTCTCTTACAGTAAAAACAGAGATGGCCAGTCCAACACCAGGCACAGATGCCAACCCTCCCATCCTTAGTCCCCATGGGAAAATGCCACAGCGCTTCTCCCAAGAACTGGCGGAGCGTCTGAGGGCCAATACCCCTCTCAAATCTTCCCTCTCCGTGTCTGCCATCAACGGGAACAGCTCGCTGTCAGAGAAGGCTGCCAAGCCTGGTGCTACCCCGCAGAGCAGCCTGTCGTTCAAGTCCTCGGCAGACAAGGACTCGATGGAGTCTATGTCTAATCTTGTCGCATCCTCGTCCTCCGTCCTTGGTGACTCGGATCTGACGGAGGAGACCGGTGGAGGGGTCATCGTCCTCACCCTGTCCTCCAGGTTACGGGCCTTACACCTGACCAAGTGGAGCCTCTCAGATGTTGTGGATGTGCTCAAAGTGAATGGATGTGGAATTTACACCAATATGTTTATCAAAAAGGCAAGGCTCTCGATATTGTTTTGGAATGGTTGTGTGATAATAATAATAGCCAACCTGGGCATTATTGCCCACTAGTGGGCAGTTTAGTAGTATCCATGGATGATGGAGGTCACCCAGGTGGTGACAGTTGTTGTTTAAGTCCAACTTGGAAATGGATGTAGGTGGACAGTACGAACATTTTTGCCTCTTATAGGTAGCAAAAGTGGGTGCTGGCTGCAAAAAGGTTGACAAGCACTGAATTAGACGTGACAAGGCATACCCCCGAAACAGATTCACACTGAGCCCTGAATAAGACCATTATCGAGTCCAGATCTGCAAATTCTTCATGAGATATTATAATACCAACGCAGAAGTATATATTATGCAGAGATCAACAGTTAAGCTACTTTTTTCCTCCAAAATCTGCAGAAACGGGCCTTTTCACACATAATGCCGAGATGGTTTACTGGATGTAGTGAAGGTACCCATGAGTAGAAGACAACCTGATTGCATCATCTTTTTTTAACCCCTTCACTGCTGACCTATATTCCCCTCCCTCTGCTGACCTTGTTTCCAGGAATAGCATTAAAACGTGTGATCCTTTTAAAATGCTATTTACAATGTGGATATCATTTTAAAGGGAAATGAATGGGCGGCTTTTTCTTCGATAGCTTGATACGTTGAGAGCTTACATCGCGAATGATCAGCCATAGTTCAGAGCGAGAGTGAGACGCTAGAACTGTGAAGAGAGAATGTCTCAGAGATGCCAACCAGTACGATTTTACATATTATAGTACGATTTTGTGCCGAAAATACGCGAATATGACTTTTCATGAAAAAATAAGCATCCTGGAAGGCGAAAAATATGAGATGCAGCTTGGGGGCGTAAACCTTATTATCTCAAGTCCCATCTTTTGTCAAAATAGTATCAGTATCGCAGAACTGGAATATTTGAAAACCAAGTCCGATGTGGTCAATAAGTTAATTTTTGCCGATCGCGATCGTATATTTGTTCAGCTTTTCCCCGCCCGGAGAGTACGTTTCACTTTCACGCGAATAGGCAGCTATGGTGGCAGGCGGAAGCGTATATGATACCAAGGCTCGATCAGGAAAATCAAGATCTAATTTCGCTTTCGTTACCGCCGAGAAGTTTGCCAGCAGTTGTCTGATATCGCAACATTTGTGGCATGCAGGTTGTACAGTATAAACGCAATGTCGCCATGCAAATAAAATGTAATAAATACTCGGACTCGTGGCTGTGCTGTCACTTGTGGGGAAAAAAAAAGAAAAGAAAATACAAGCGTCGTCCGATTTTTAGATTGTCTGGCTCGCCATCATTACCGGTCACTGAACCTGCGCGCATTCGCATCATAAATAACGGCATCGGGTGAGCAAAGACCGTCTTTGGTGGGAGTAACGGAGCTGCGAAGTATACGACTACGGCATAGGGGAGGAGATTATTGATTTTTTGGGGGTATAAGATACTATGGGGGGGGGGGGGGGTTTAAGGCAACACCAGAGGACAAAAACTTGGAAGCACATTTCAGAATTTTGATTAGTTTTGTGCAAAGCGCGCGTTGGTGCAGGCCGTGTGCGGAATCGGGACCCCTCATACTTTGCAAGTCTGTGTTATTGAAATATAGTGTTCACGTTTCATTGGATGGGTGATAGTAAATTATACCTGCAGTGTATGTTATAGCTTTCTGTTCAAGACTGGCATATTTTCAGTGTCACTGCATCTTGCCCTACCACAGTTGTTACAACTCTCAGGGTGCATGGGTTTACTTGAGCCTTTCAAGTTATTACTTTTCTCTGAGTTTGAGCAATAATTTGAGTCTGTCAGTTCATAATATGAATCATGACACCCAGACTGGTTCTTGATAGTCGAAATACTTGTTGTGGGTCCTTCCGAACTCTCAAAGTAGGATTTATTTTTTTTATAATAATGAGAGGAAAATATTATATAACAGACAGACTGAAATACTTAAGTCAAACAAGACCCCAGTATGACATTGAACACTGACATGTTGTTGACTGGATACATGTATATTGTACGCGTGTGTGCTCCCTTTTTCGAGCTGGTGGGCAAGTAATTTTTTTTCAGGAAATATTGCTGGACACCCTGAACATTTTACTATTACTGGTTGGTCGGTCGGTCGGTCGTGGGGAATACACATTTTCCCCTGAAAATACACATTTTCATATTTCCCAATACTCATTTCGGTTTTCTGTGGTTGGCATCTCTGGTGTCTGTTCAGTGATGCTATAATTCACGCTATTTCGGTCATTGTTTGTCTAACTAGGGCAGACTAAAGCTTCTCTAACTCGAGAAGAAAAGAGCTTTCAGGGGAGCCCACTCTCGATACTAATTACCGGCTGAGTAGGAAACTAAACAAAATAACGGTATTGCCGGGCATACACTGTACGTTTACACGGCATAGGAGGGCCCGATTTATGGAAGTACACCGCACGCCGAGCAGCAGTGAAGCGGTTAAGTGTGCAAGTCATGTTGTTGGTTATGAGTTGTTTAAAGTTCTCAAAAAATTACCTGTTTAAGGTGGATGGATAGTTTTAAATTGGCCTCGATACAGTGAACAAATAATATTACTTCTTAGTGTGACAGTGCATTCTGCCGATCAATATTTGTTCATTGTTCATATAACAGAATGTATTTACAGTCAAAATTGTCCAAGATAGCCACCCATTGTTGATGAGAAAAGTAGTTATTTTAAAATGGTGGACGTTTTGGACAGTGTCTTTATAAAGTTTTTTTTAATGTAAGGGGAAGAGTGAAAAATGATTATCTTGGACTGATGGCCTTTAGAGCAGGTTCGACTGTACTTTTTTGGCTTAACCTTGCATCATTTTGCCGGGTGAGATATGTTTTTTTCTCAGATATTGTACTCCGTTTATCTCTACTCTATGTATTAGCATACTTTTCTTTTTTCCTTCCCTCTCCAGTCATTATGCCATGGTGTTACCTCTTTTAATCTGCTCACCCAGAGAGTTATTTCAGGTTTATTAATGTTAGATGTCGAAATAGTAATAACAAATTTCTACCGGGTTTTTTTCCCCAGAATATCGACGGCTCATGTTTGATCAACATGACGACAGACCAGCTGACGAGACTAGTGAGTGTAGTGGACGGCCCCATCCTGCGGCTTTGTGACTTGGTGCAGCAAGTGAAGGCATGTGCTGGTGCCTCCAACAGAGAGGCCAGTAACCAGTGACCTGTGACCTGTAGATATCAACTGCTTCCATCTTCTGGAGAGTGTCATGGCTGTCACCAACGTTTCCTGGCCTGTGTCGTTGCCACAGTAGAACGTGCTATCATGATAGGGTAAAATGTCATCAAATTCAAATTCTCTGAACCTTGATATTTGTCCTGGATTTAACTACCTGGTTATTACAATATAGTTGTGTTCTGATGGGTTTTTTTTAGTTTTGCAAGCATTTAATCTTGCCCTTTTCCTATTCCTTAAAGTAGAAAAATCATTAAAATTTTCAAATCTATATTTTGCAATAGAATGGGGAAAAAAATACTGCAGGTCTCTAATTTACACCATATGGTCTGAGTGTTGCCAGTTCTCTGTTGCTGTATACCAGGCTGGTCTGTACTGGGCCATGTGTGAAGGATGAGTTTTCGGTGCCATGTTGTTTGAAGTCAAACTTATCCTGAGAGAACTCCTTATTTTTTTTTTTTCCATCATAGATAGTTGTCTTTGTACGTGTATTTTTCCATGTTATGGGTGCTGTACCACGCTATGCACTGACAATTTATGTATCAGATATCTGCCATACACCAAGAAGGATCTGTACATGTTGGTGTTATTCAGGTGGGTACTTGCCAAGATTGCCAATAGTTTCAATCTGCTTCTTCTTCAGGAGATAAGGTACAATGGAGTCCGCATAAACCGAACACAGTAGATCTGAAAATGGCGGTAAGCCAAAAGAAAATAGAATCCCTGATTATTTTTTTCCTTCTATTTGAGCGACCTCTCTAAACGGAAACCCAGGCTAAACTTAAGAAAATCCACTGATCCGGCACATTTCGGTTTAAGCGGGCTCCCCTATATATCAATGGTTGCCTTGCTTTCAAATTTTATTCATGGGGACAGAATGCAATGCATTGATAATTTAATACTTCAAATGCTTCATGCACTCTAAGTTAATTTCACACAGGACTTGGGAGTGCAGATGTTGTCAGTAGAAGTGACTTCTGACAGAAAGATTTGTTAAGTATTTTTGGTGTGCTATTTATTTTACTATGCATATCTAGGCTTTGTTGAAGACGGAAATTGAACCAAATTGTGATGGCGATCTTCCGTTCTACAGAATGACTTTTATCCTCCCTCTTGCTAGACAAGAGGACTGGACTTTTCTTTCTTTTTTGTTACCATTTCTGGATAAGAAAGATTCTGTATTTCTGATTATGATGTGGAAATGTGCTTATTGTACTACCATCCTACAGATTTGCTTACTTTTTGAGAACACATTCTGTTTCTAGTATTGTGTACCTATTAGTTATTAGCGTCAAGTCTTATCTTATTCTTATTGTTTCTATATTTTGTAGAAGTAGACCTATATTTTACTGCAATTTTTGTTTTATTTGTGTTCTGTGCTTCTGTACCCGTCTGTATGTCTTATGTCATAGTATTGTAGACTGTAACGTCCACACTCATATTTCTGTAGCACTTTCTTCTGAAGGCTCATTCTAAGTTTTTTGTATCGGGATGTCTTGTTTTGGGGTGGGGGTGTCAGAGGAATTGAGCATTAAATGTGAAATGAGCTGAGCTTTTAGATACTCTCTTAACTCTAATGAATAGGAAAATGCAGAGGCTGTTCTTTAGAAATGTAGCCCTACATAATATGTGTCATCGCTCAGTGGAATCAGGTGCTGGTCAAATTTGTTAACATGTAGAGTTATTGATATTATCTTAAAGCTCGTTCGTTTGTCTTGCTTCCAACGAAAAAAATATTTGATTTGCGATTGAAAAAGGTGGGGTTGCCTGGTTTCAGAAGTAAAATTAGCGAGAGAATGCCTGTCAAAATTTGGTCATCTCCATATAGCTTAGAAACTGTAGATTTATATTTTTTGTGCCTTTAATCATTTTACCTTTTGAATCCACATTGAAATATGTTTTTCAATGGACATTAAAGGTGTTGGGCCAAAATGCAATAATTCTATAAAAATTGCCAAACGAGGGGGAAAATGCGGGGTTTTTTCTATTACATTTTTTGACGAGCACCTGATTTCACCACAATGCCTCACATATTTATGTAATAATTGACTCATAAAGATGAACCTTTTTCAGTTGGCTGCAAATTTTGTGGCTTAAGAGAATTAAGAGAATCACCATTATACATTATACTGGCATTTTCTGTTGTTGTTTTGGTTTAGGTTTTAGTAGTATTTCTTTTCTTCGTTCAGTTCAATGTTTGGAGGTATGCATCCATTTGCTTTCCTTTGTATTTCTTATTTTTATATGTGTGTACATATCTGGCACTGTTGTGTATTGTACAGGAAAGTGATGATGTACTGAAATTGAGAGTAGAAGATGAAGACAGTAGAATTTTATTCACTAAATAATACTCTATAGTTTGTTCACTTTCATTTGGCCGCAGTTAAAACAAGGTGAAATGAAACCGTTCTGTTTAATTAATCTAATCAGGTCTTTGTGTATGGGTCTAAAAGCTGGATGACCAACAGAATCTAACGGACATTTCTTAAATGTCACTGCATACTAAGGAATTGACATTTTTTTATTACTTAATCAAGATATATTATAAAATATTTTTGTTTGTTTGCTGGTCTGCAAAAATGCAATGCAAAACTTCGGGGGCATAGGTAGAAAGTAAATAAATGAGCTACAATTTTTTAAAGATGGACTGATGAAAGTGGACAAGGTATAGGACTTTCTTTGATTGGGTTTTTAGTGTAGTTAATGAGTTCCTTTTTTCTTTTGTTGATTTCTTTTTCATTAAAAAAGAAATTATGCTCCTTCTTTGCTGTCAAACATCTATCATCTAGGGTTGGATCGGGCTCGCAAAATTAGCGTCCGCGAGTAACGAACTACTCGCTGGCACTACCCGCAAACGAGCGGGCGGGTAACGAACCGTCCGCTTGTGAAGAGTAGTTCGCTACTCGCTACACATCGGACAGAGACAACAGTTCGTTCAAGCGGGCGGACGGACGGGGAGCGACTCTTACCATTGCATACTA
>NW_004797332.1:300730-307138 GCF_000002075.1 Aplysia californica | reverse complement strand
CCCCCCGGCCTTTGTGATAATTGGAACGTACACAGTGTGCCCCACGCACGAGGTGAAAGGTTACACTCATACTCATAGTACTACGTCACCAGCCTCTCTCACTCCCTGTGGCACCGCTAGGTCTAATTAACAAACAATAGACGGCGGGTCTAACCTCGCGTCGAGTATCTCGTCAGCTAGAGTTCGTCCGTTCACCAGCCCGCTCTTGATAAAATTGTGGAGCGGACCCAAAAAACGAACTGACTTGAGGCTTGAGGTCCGCAGTCCGCTCACTGAGAGAGTCAAATTGTGAAGCGGACCAAAAAAAATGAACTGTCTTGAGGTTCGCAGTTCGCTCTCATGGCCGTCCGTTACACGTTTGCTCTGACTGAGTCCACGAGTAACGAACCTGTCCGTCCGCTCGCCCCAACTCTACTATCATCATTATCTCTCCTCCTCCTTTACTTTGTATCTTATTCTCTAGTTACACCTCTAATCTTCGGCATTCTTATGACCTAATTGTGTTGCAAGTGCATACTCGTAGACTTGTACTAAAACTAACCGTTAAAAGATTATGAGCTCAGAAAATAGTTTTGTGCTGACATTCAGAAGTATTTAATTGTCAAAGCTTGCGATGGGCAAGTGCTGTATAAGTCTAAAGGTTTATGTCTCCTACATAGTAGTTGTATATTTTTAAACACAGTGTACAGTACAGTTTTTCTTGCAAGTAAATGAATCAAACTAGATTGATATAATCCACTGCATACTCTAACATGTACACTGTATATATATACAATACACTCCTACGCTGCTGAATGTGATACTGAAAGAACTCTACAATGTAAAAATGTTTTGAGCTTTGCTTTTATTTCTTTTTTAGGGATTCCCACCTGAGTTTTTAAGGTCCCTACATGGTGATATTTTCTGTCCCATGTTATTACGGTTACTGTTTTTGTTTGCTTGTTTGGGGGGGTTTTTTGCAGCTCAATTTATAACTGTCGCTAAGCCAAATCGTTGTTATTGGAGTTTTGCTGTTATTTGGAGTGTGTCAAAAACAAATAAATGCCATGCCCCTTTCGAAAACCGTTTTCCAGTTTGAAAGTACGATAGAATGAAAAGTGCCTAAAACCATTGAAGAAGTTGGAAAATAATATATATATTGATTGTTTGATGTCAATGCTTATGCATAAGTGAGTAATATGATTCTATCAGTGAATTTTGGTATGCAATTTAACTGAATGGGTTTGTTTCAGGGAGGGGGTGAGGAGAGGCGATATTATTCTGCTGGGGTTGGTTCACTTGTTAATGACCAAGAATTAATGTTTTGAGGACAAAAAAATATGGCAACAATAACATGTGCGGCTTTAGTGGTATCTCTTTGTGTGGTGATGCCACCGTATGGAAGGAAAATTGTGTGAATGTGTCCTTGAATTTACCTACCTGATCTTATACGCAATCTATATTTCCGTGCCTGGGAAACCAGAACAATGCTACTGCATGCTTTTTTTTGGGGGGGGGGGGGGGTGTTGATGCTTTATATATTAATATATAATAGTTAAAGAATTTGAATATGCGGTGAGCATTTAAAAGATGTTCTTGTTACTTTTTACAGGTTGTTATTCAATGAACCTGATAATAAATTGATCGCACCTTTTTCATTTTAAAGACACAATACTGTTGCAAAGAATTTAATTTTTTGTTTTTGGTCTTTCTGACATTATTTTTGCTATTTAATTATTTTCCCTTTTAGAATTTTGGGGTTGTTGTTTGTTTTTTTAATATAATAATTAAATACTTGTAAATGAAGAATTTTTGTGCTTGTTAGGTCTTGCTTTTGTGTTTTATTTTGTTTTTGGATCTCAAATTCCCTATCAAATGAGCACTGTACAGCTGATGTGCAAATTTTATGTGAACAAATGGGCTCAGGCCGCCAACAATAATGTCTGTTCCCCACATTTTTTTCAATTCCTTATTTCTGGTCTACTTTTTTCTGATGAGAAAAAAATTACTTGCTGCTTTCATCGTCCTTTTTTTCGTCAGCAAAGCTCAGTAAGAGCTAGACTAGATGTACTTGTATCTTGTAATTTGGTCGTGATGTTTCTGGTGTTAAGGCGTTCGGAATGATCTACACAATTTGCTTCCGTGTTGACGGTTCCTAAGCTCATCTTCCTTGTTCATTTTCCATCTGGAATTTGTTACTGTCCTTTTGTGTTAGTGGACGGGAGCTGTTTTGCCCCCAGAAAGTTATTTGCAACAATATATTTTCAGTCAGCACTTGAGAAGTACTAGCCCAGAATCTAGATTTGTCTTTTAAATTGCGGTTTTTTTGTCTGCGGTATAGGTCTTGTGCTCAAGAAGTATGTTGTCAAAATTCAAATTCTTAATATCGAGACAGAAAAAAAGTCTGAAAAGATACACATTTATTTGGGTACTTAAAAATAAAAAGAAACAATGATGGTATTCCAGGGTGTGCTTACATGTTGTCTTTACTCATTGGGCTAATGTTCCTAGCAGTTTAATTTTGGTTGGGGTTGGGGGGGGGGGGGGTAGGTTTTGTAGCCATGTCTTTATGATTCAGATGTATTAGTTCAAGATCTCTAAAAAGCCGGCTCCACATACAACGGGGTATTTTTTTTTTGTCCCTTGCCAGTTTGTTGAGTAATGTCACCTGAGACTTTTTTAATCAATTTATTATAAAATTTAATTTTCGGTGCTATGTGGTTTTGATTTTTGTCTGTATTTCTGGTTGTCTTGTTCATTTGTGCTTTGCCTTTAGAATCATATTACTATCACTATCACCAGATCATTTACCGTCCCAAATTAACAAGGATCTAACTCCGTGTCTGGGGCCTTCCCGTGCACTTTCCCTGCATCATATTATGTAAAAGTTTGACTACCTATTCTTTCATTTACTGATATAGAAATATAACAGTTACAACCTCGTTGAATTCAAATAGGCCAACAGTCGAAATTGTCCAAGACAGCCATCCTTCTGGACGTCTTACTAGTACAGTGTCATTAAAATATAGAAAAAAACGCAAGGTGGGAAGTGGTTGTTTGTACAGGTAGCCAGTAGAGCAGGTTCAACTGTATTCTGTCAAATTTAGAACTTCCTATTCCTTTATCGTGTAACGCTGTTAATTTTGTTCTTCACTTGGGGCAGAATATATATATATATATATATAGTCTGTGAAAACTTTGAACTCTCAACAAAAGTGATTGTAACCGAGATAATACCTTGTTACTCTGTTTCGTCCTGATTTGTCAGTCGATCTTTTTAAAGTGCATACTGGGCCAGTGCTTGATGCTCATCATAGTCATCCTTTTTGTTTGTTCACATTAGGGCTGACCAATACCAACACTTATCTGAACCTGTATGCTCTGCTGCTGACGTGGGAAGTTAACATTAATGTTGGGGGGGGGGTTTCCCCGGAAAAACCTGCTGTAAGGTCTGATTTGTATAATATTGTATAATGCCAGTGGTTTTTTTCAAAAGGGCATTATTTAAGATAACTTTCAATATTACTGCAGGCCATTTTGTCATTTGCTTTTTGATTTGTTTCACTTACTTACTGATGTTGCTGCTATTTGTCATTGCGAAGGGTGATACATGTATTTTGATAGAAAATCAGTTGGTTTTTTTCCCATTTGCTCTTTAATATCCGAATATTTGGTGGATGGAAAAAAGTCTACATACTTGACTTCTTTTTTTCCAATGGGCTGGAAATTGCTGCTTCTTTCTGTGAAGGCGGAAGCGAAAAAGAGTCTGTGATCTATTGGGGGGAAAAACTTTTGACACCTCAATCAATTGATTTTGAAACTACCATTGCAATCAGTTTTTAACAGTTTGGCTGTTTTAGCATTGCTTTTGAAATTGCATAAGATATCGAATGAAATCATGACAGTGATAAAATAATACTCCACACTTTCTCAGGCCGCATTTTAAAGTACCCACATAGTAGAAATCTTTCTTTCTACAGAAAATTAATTTAGGCTAATGGAATTCTCTCCATAATTCATAAGGCCATCTTACTAAATATAATCTTTGCATCTATTCATTAGGATTCAAATGATTTTTCTGCTCTTTCAAACATTTTTCTTAAATTACACAACAAGCTGTGTTCCTCTTCCGGGCTTGCCACATTAAGCTCATTATGGTTTTATAGTCTTATATATTACAATTTTATATTTTGATATTGGTATGGAAGCACAGTTGTAGTTATGTAAACTCCAGATGGATTGATTTTTCCCATGAAAAGTAAGAATAATTTTCATTAACAGTGCATAAAAGTTATTATAAGTGAACTGATGGTTTTTCAAAAGCATTTTGTGAATGTGAACATATTTATTAAGCAGTGTTTGGATGAGCCAATTTAATGAATTGCTGTGACTGGTGCATTCGCAAGATATTTTGCTGCAAATTGATGTAGATCAAAACTTGAATGGGTAACAAGCAATAGGACCATAAAGGCGGATGTTGAATGTGTCACAAGACAAGACTCTACTGAAACATGCAGTTGTGTTAATTTTAAAGATTTCCTGATTCTATAGTTCTTCCTGCAACATCGAAAAAATTAATTTTCAATATATATATATGCAAGAGATTAATCAAATCATAATCCTGTATCCAGTGTCAGTCTAAGACTAAGAGTAAGATTACATGTCCATTTTGTTATCTGTTAAATGGGTTCTGTAGATCATTCTTTCTTTTTCTAATGTGAATCCTGCATCGTACTGTATACTGTATAGCCCATTATTCGATTAATCAAAAGATTACCACCACAGTAACGCTAAAAACCTAATAATGTCACAGCATCACATTGCACATAATCGTTTGCAGTAATACAAGAAAAGAAAAATATCAGTTCTTTGTAATTTTGTAAAGCGTGATAAATTGTGTGAACACCAGTTGTTTTTTTTCAAATCGTTACTTTACACAATAGCGCACTTCAGTTTCAGATTCTCTCACACTAGTCTTAGGGAGCGTGAATGTAAAGAGAGTGGGGGAGGGAGACTTTTTCTCTGGTCCCACCATCCCTGTTATATAAGGTTTCCACTTTACACAAGTTTACACATATATGCCATCCTACTCCTATATAAAACTAGCTTTTAAAAATTAAATGAAAGGTAGCGACTGCTGAAGTTCATAATTTATAATATCTAGCTCTTGAAAAAGAAGATGCAAATATCACTGCGAGTGTGCAATCTGTACACCCATATAGCCATAACTAGTATGTTTATATTTCTATCATTAGATAAATAGATCATGTTCGTTAGTTGTTTTTTCTTGGTGACAGTTGCAGTTGTAGGACTGCACTGTTGACTGTTAATGCTGTTAAACTCTTTTCAAGAGGATGCAAGTCCCAAAATGAATATTTTTACTTTTTTCAAATGGTTCTGATGTTTTGACATGCCACTTGTAAATATTGTACATGATAAGCCACTTCGTTCATTTGCTTCAGCGTTATGAATTGCCTTCAGTGTGGGTTATTGTTTTTGTTTTCATATTGTCATTTAGCACCGTCCTTGGAAGTATAGGCTGTGATTGTTTTGCATTTGGCACTGCGGTGTCGTCATTGCAAGGTATCATAAACTTTCTTTTTTAATCGGGCATTATATTTGCGCTCTCGTAACTGTTCATATGTAGAATGGGTCGCACACCGGGAACACATTTTAGAAAGGGAAAATCTCTAATAAAGCTTCTGAACTGTCGTTTGATTTGTTATGTCTAGCTTTTTTTACAATTTAAAGGCCATAATTTCTGGTTATTGGTAGTGGTATATCCTTAATTCTGTTCCTTGCCATCCATTGAGTCATTGAATGAAAATGTTTAATAAATTTCCATGGAAAATCTGTATTTTGCGTACATCTTGGTTGTTTTAATTTTATTTTAAAGTGAAGTTCTCAAACTCAAAAATATCTAGAGGGGGGCTCTCTTGTGGCCTGGAGGTTTAAGGTGTTCGCCTCTCATTCAAAGGTCCCGGGTTAGAATTCGGGTAGTGACCAAAAAATTTCCTTCTCTAAAATTGTCTCCTGTCACCTTCTTTGTTTCTCGCTTACTTACAAGTTACAATATACTGTTGTTTTCTTTCGTCTCCCATTTCTTCCCCCACCAGGATGGGAGATGAAAAGCTTCTGCAGCCTTTCTACTGCTACTGCTTGGCTCCTTCTAACTGCTGTCTTTCAGCCACTCCCCTGATCTGGTAGGAAAGATCTACACCTAGCCTTCTGACAAGGGCGAAAAATATTGGAGTTGGAGGTCCCGTGGGCAAGTTGCGCACGAGATCCTTGGTCAGGTGGTCTAAAATCGACAAGAGTAGGCTTCGCCCGCTACCCAGGCAAAAATAAAAAATTTCTTACCAACTGAAAATGTTTGGTGAGTCCCGCTCGCTCATATGACCGTATGCTGTTGCGAGCCCCATAACCCCC
>NW_004797332.1:268807-300630 GCF_000002075.1 Aplysia californica | reverse complement strand
CCCCCAAAAAAAAGATCCAAGAGAGAAGAAATGTAATACTAGTCTAAATCCTGTACACAGTCTGTGTGTACGTTTTGTTCCCAAAATCAAAAATAATGTGTTGACCATCTCCACGTCTCCTTTCCTGCTTTTCTGCAGTGTGTGTTGTCATACCTTTTATGTTGAGAGGAGGCGGAATGATGTTCCATGTGGGTGAAGTTTCCAAAATCCCTGTCAGGAATTTATCACAAAATTGCCCCAAACAGCCACCCATTGTCAAGGAGAAGATCGGTTGTCTCAGACGGTGCGTGTCGTTCGTTACATAGTCTGATGTAAATAAAGTTGGGTGTCGCTTAGGTGTTCACCTCTCATTCGAATGTCCTGGGTTCGAATCCGGGTAGCAAGGGGAAAATTTTCTTCTCTAAAATCCTCTCCGTTCACCTCTTTTCCTGCTCTCTAGCAATGTTCTGTCGCCTGCTTTCGTCTCCACTTTCTGCCCCCCCCCCCCCCCCTCTTTGCCCCCTCCTCTGGGCTCCTGATTCTTTCTGAAGCCTTTCTACTGCTACTCCTTAGTTTCTTCTTACTGCTGTCTATCAGCCCCACCCCCCAGGCTCCGGACTCTTTCTCATCTGCAGCGTGTCTACTGCTACTCCTTGGCTTTCTTCTTACTGCTGTCTACTTTCAGCCACAACCCTGATCTTCAGGTAAGAAAGATCTACACCTAGCCTTCTCAGACAAGGGTGAAAAATCTTGGAAAATCGCTAAGAGTAGGCTTCGGCGACCACCGGGGCAAAATTAAAAAGTTCCTACAAACTGAAAATATTTAATCGTGTGTCCCGTGCGCTCTTACAGGGATGCCACTTTTTTTTTAAATAGCTGAAAATCCCTGCGCCACGGTCTCACTAACAATACTAATATGAATATCAATTTGAAACCCAAAGGACGTACATAGAGAGAAATGACAAACAAACATAAGCCAAATATATAGGTGTACACATAGAGAGAAATGACAAACAAACATAAGCCAAATATATAGGTGTACACATAGAGAGAAATGACAAACAAACATAAGCCAAATATATAGGTGTACACATAGAGAGAAATGACAAACAAACATAAGCCAAATATATAGGTGTACACATAGAGAGAAATGACAAACAAACATAAGCCAAATATATAGGTGTACACATAGAGAGAAATGACAAACAAACATAAGCCAAATATATAGGTGTACACATAGAGAGAAATGACAAACAAACATAAGCCAAATATATAGGTGTACACATAGAGAGAAATGACAAACAAACATAAGCCAAATATATAGGTGTACACATAGAGAGAAATGACAAACAAACATAAGCCAAATATATAGGTGTACACATAGAGAGAAATGTCTTCGTTTTTCCGTTATTTCAACATTTGGCGCAAGTAGTGTGTGTGTGTGTGGGGGGGGTTAAATGTTGTATGTTTTTACAAACTAGTTGGCAGCTATGCGAGGGGTAACGCAATAGACAACTGATCCAGGGCTACCACGAGTTGAGGGTCTTTAATTCATAGAGCATTATAAATTATCATCAGTGCACATTGCTTGTTTGACACATTTGAGGACTGCCAGGTTTTCTTTCATGGAGGGGCAAAAGCTACCATTTTGGTACAATTAGATCAAATCCTCAAAATTCAAAGACTTTTTCTAGGTCATGAATCAATCACATTTGATGAAAATGGCTAATTAATCACAAACAAGACTCCTAAGTATTGCAGAGTTGGATCTTTTGTTTGCATGTTGAACGCCACAGGCCAAATTTGATGAAGCAAGGCAGAGGCCAATTTGATATACAGTGGAACGCGGATTTAACAAGGTCGCCGGGTGTAATGTTAGTCTACACACACGACAGTAAAACTAGAGACGAACACACACGACAGCAAGCATTCTAAATGTATTGAGACCGGGTGTAGTGTCTGACTTTTTATAGATCCCCGAAGTGAGTAACATTAACCAAGAGCCCATGGCATACAGGGCGCTTACGTCCCGTGAGTAAAAAAGAGTAAGGTACAATACGGTGACTACCGTGACACCGGGCCTGACCTAAAATCTCGTTGAATCTGAGTGTTCGTTACAGCAAACACGAGGTTCTGTGTAGATAATTACAGGCACTGAGCAAGTAATGTATAAAGAGAAGTCACAAGTAGTGCCTGAAATGCCTGCATATTATGAGCTGTGTAAAAAAAAAAAAAGACCGATTCGTTCAAATGCACTCCTGTGTCATCTCGATTGTTTGCCAACAAAAAGTTGTGTTGCATAACGGCAACTTTTGATTCCGTAGACCATCGCACAATTCATTACGAAGATCTACGTCAAGACTAGCTTATCATTGTAATACAATGTAATGATCAGTTGCCGAGGGGATAAAAGACTGACGCGTTTGTATAGATCTGCAAAGTTCAACGCCCGGACCGCTACCCCCCCCCCCCCTCCCCGACGCACACACACAGTCACACGTGTGCCGCCCATCCGACCCCGACACACGCCAGAGTAGACTTGTGCACGAGCCAGCAACACATGTGTTCGTATGAAAAAAAGCCGCTGACTGGTCGCATGCAACCAACTAAGTGAATTTAATGGTTCACGATGCAGTTGCAATGGAGGGTTTCCGGGAATAGATAAAGTTGGTTCTGGGAGAAAAATGAGCGAAGCCACATCTGCGGGGGCTGTTCACCATGGAAGCGACCTCGTTGAATCCGAGCTCGCTGATTTAAGTGCTCGTTGAATCCGGGTTATTTTTATTGATTTTAAAGAGAAAAAAAACGGGGATCCGAATCTATCTCATCTCTTTGAATCCGAGTTCCACTGTATAGTATGCATTACATCAATAATTAGTCCACCCTCAACAAATGTATCAAATGAGCAATGTGCATAGGCTAGTAGACTAAACAAGAAAGTCACTAGTCTCTCCCAGTCAGTCAGTTACTGCAGACTTCAAGATTTGTACTGCAAATTTTTCAGGTCGATCCACTGCTCTTTACTTTGAAACAACTTTACAAGCAGAGATTGGAAGAGTGACACTAAACTAAAGAATCTTAGTTAAGTTTCAGTAAGAATTTTACAACACTTGCAACACAAATGAGTCATATAAGTGCTAAGGGGGGCTCTCGTGGCCTAGAGGTTAAGGTGTTGGCCTCTCATTCAAAAGGTCCCGGGTTCGAATCCGGGTAGCGACCGAAAAAGTTGTTCTCTAAAATTTGTCTCCTTTCACCTCCTTTCCTGCTCTCTGGCAATGTTCTGTTGTCTGCTTTCGTTTCCACTTTCTGCCCCCACCCCCTCACCTCCTTTGCCCCCTCCTCTGGGCTCCTGACTCTTTCTGCAGCCTTTCTACTGCTACTCCTTGGCTCCTCCTAACTGCTGTCTTTCTGCCACACCCCTGATCTTCTGGTAGGAAAGATCTACACCTAGCCTTCTCGGACAAGGGCGAAAAAATCTCGGAGGGCCTGTGTGCAAGTTGTGCATGTTAAAGATCCCTTGGTGGTCTAAAATCGATAAGAGTAGGCTTCGGCCGCCACCCAGGCAAAATTCAAAATTTCCTACCAACTGAAAATATTAAGTGTGTCCCGCGCGCTCATATGACCTTATGCAGTTGCGAGCGCCGTATAAACACTCACCAAAAACAAAAATAAGTGCTAAAGATTAGTGGTGTTACTAGAGAGCACCATACAAAGAAAAGGAAGACAGACACACACAACGACAACAAGATTAATAGAAATGAAGGAGCAAACTACACCACAGCACCAACCAACCATACTCAGGGAAGCCACTCAACTTTTTTGAAAATAGCTGAAAATCCACACGCCACGGTCTCGCTAACATATGAATATCGATTTGAAACCCAAAGGGTGTACATAGAGAGAAATGACAAACAAACATAAGCAATGGGTGTACATAGAGAGAAATAACAAACAAAAACAATGGGTGTACATAGAAAAAAATTACATTTTTTTTTCCAACTATAAATTCTCATCTCAGACTCCATCTCAATATAACGGAAGAGCGGATCAGGATCAAAATACCGGAAAAGTGGCATCCCTGCACACAGCCGAATCTGTGTTAGATGGAATCGCAGGGGAGCCAGAAAAAAATTCCGTCTCAGGGGAACTTAGGGGGAGATGGGGGTTGGGGGAGGTCAAAGGCCCAGCCGGTGGGATCAAGGATCGCTTGTCCAATTGGCAAACAGCGGTAAAAACTTCACACCTCTCAATTGCTATCCTGTCTGATAATGACCTGCGTCAGTCTTACTTATCCAATTACCACCAGTGCTTGCCTTTCATAGGACCACCGTTTGACCTATTAAAAACGTATTGTTTGAACATCTCCTTTGATTACACCCTCCAATGCCACCCCTCACTGCCACCATATAACAAAGATTCGAGGAACTCTCTTCTCGGCTGGCCGTACAATCAGGGCGACAGGCATTGGTCAATCAAATTTCACACCTCTGGCTTCTGGCTACCCAGGAAAGTTTCCGTAGTGGCTCGCTACTCAAGCGCTCTCACGAGAAGTCATGAGATTTCACACCCACACTACACTGACCATCTGCATCGCTCAGGGCTCACATGATGGGGAAACATCTATTCCCAAATTTCACCCCTACTCCTCTTCCTCGCCCGGCGGCATAGCCATAGCGTTAAGTTTAGAGCCGGCGGAACCAAATTTGCGAGTTTTGTTTCAAATCAAGGTTGAGCGGGCAAAGCATTTTTCGTCTTAAACCTCGGAAGGGAGCGGATTTTTCTTTCCGTTTCCGCTTTGGACAGGTTTCCGTTTTTATACAGGTAATTAAAGAGGAATTCTGTTAAGGCAGGTTCGACTGTACTTCACTTTTCTGATCCAGTGGCCATTTGAGTTTTAGCCCTTTGGCCTGGACCCACCAACCATCAACCCGAAGATCCTAACCAACATCTCTTCATCAAGGTATAAAGACAAGCCCACTAACATCATCATCATCTTTCTCACCCAGCATCTGGATATAGGCCACAAACACTTTCCATCTTTCTCTATCCTGGGCTAGCCTTTTAAAGTTATGCCATGTCTTCTCATTTCTCTGTACATCAATTTCTATGATTCTTCTCCAGGTCCCACGCGTTCTTTCCCACTGACTAACATACATATATGTATGAACAAAAAAATGAAGACACAACCACAGCACAAGAACAAGATAGTCCACCAAAGCAAAACAGCACACAAAAACATCATAAGCAACAAAAAAAAAAATAATTAAAAAAACCAAGGCAGAAAATTGTGTCTCCACCTTTTATTGAAAGATGACAATGACTCATACTTAAGTTAACAAATGATGAATAAAATGACTAAGCATCTACACTGGGCTTGATTTATTTCTGAAAAAAAAAAATTATCAAGGGAGTCCAATCAGAACTTGCCTCAATTTCACTGGACGCTGGACTTGATGAAGATAAAAAAGCTAGCCTTTCGACCCCTTTCCCCCCAAAATAACCATTGCTGTTTAATTTCAGAGAGGCGGAGAAGACAAGCCAGTGGTACAAACTTTTACGATGAAATATTCACATCAATGAAAAAAAATGAACATACCATGATGCAGGAGCATGAAAAAAATGAATCGATGTCAACTCAGCACTGACAGCAATGATTTAAAAATGTAAAAAGGATGCATTGCGAAACATTCATACCGGGAACAAAATTTACATGTTATTTTGGATGTACCAGCGATGAGTTCTCGAAAGGGGGGAAAAAAGGCATAGATTTACGTAATGGACTCCCCCCCATCCCCCTTCAGAAATAATGTTTTACCGTCCATGCTGAGTTGATGTACATTCACCAGACACAAACAATCATTTTTTTTAAAAACAAAGATCATACATGTTTTTTCCTCTTTTGACTCCACTGTACAACATTCAGAACACCAGGGTCCTCACTCAAGTGAGAATAAATCGCGTATCAGTCTAGAGACCAAATGATTAATTTGTTTAATAATTTGCTGGTCACCCGTCTCTGGAATCCAACAATCCAATCCCTTCCCCGCCCTTAGCACAGTAGGGACAAACAGCCACCAGTCTGTTGTTGAAACACATCGATGGAGTCACCATCCTCCATCTCAAGCTGAAACACACAAAAATGAAAGAAAAAAAAAACATCATTCATTCATGCAGTTAGCCACATAATATAATAAATAAAACAGAATGCGAGTGATGCTACGAAAGGTTGACTACACCATGACCATTGATGGACAAATGAAAGTTAGCACAGCTAATTATACTAGTATTTTAGTATTACATAGGCGTAACTCCAGATTTATTGGCTGCTTATCTGTTGCTTTGGTTTCAAGGGCTATGATGAACATACTTTCATCTTTTCAATGTCCAATAAATTCATTTCAACACAGAAGCAGACCTGCCAACTTTTCAATGAGAAAAATTGGAGGGAAAATTATCACTTTTTAAAAACTGAAATTGGAGGGAAAACGTGAGCACAGATCATGTGTTGCAAGCCAAACGTCCCCATGCTTTAACTTCCAAGATTGATATTGTTCACCAGCAAAATAATCTAAAATCAGGGTTGGTGATTTTTTAAATAAAAATTTTAAAAATCTATTTCTTAAATTTAAATCGGATTTGCTTGATTTTTTTAAAAATGTTGACACAGTTTGGGATTTTTGGTGGCTAAAAGTAAGGTCTTTTAGTGCAAAATGCATTGTCTTTATTTTAACTAATGATTAATTTAAGCAACTGCAATTTTAGAAAGCCTTAATCTGCTAGATCTATATCAGTGAATTATGGCTACAGACAAAAAAATGAAGAAAATGTCAGTCTAAAAGGAAGGGGGGGAATTATGCATGCATAGATAAACTTGCATTTTTATTACAGTGTGTGTGTGTGCGCGCGCTTGTGTTTGTCTAAAAAGAAAAAGATAATGCTAATTTCAATTACGAAAAAAGAGTAAATTGAATAGATCTACAGTATTATTTTACTACTTACAGTGACAGGGGGGAAAGCAGACTTTAAAGCATGATTATTTTAGTCTACTAAACCTTATATCATCTGTTTTATAAAACCAAGGAAAGGAATTCTGAATATTTAAAGATGTAAAAACAGAATATTTTTTTAAAAAGTGATTTAAATCACAGAGTTTTATTTTTAAAATCAAGTTCATTTAAATTTTTAAAAATCAACTGATTTAAGTCGACTTGATTTAAATCAACCCAACCCTGGTTTTCAATTATGAAAAAAAAAGTAAACAGAACTGTATTATTTTACAGTGACAGGGGGGAAAGCCGACTTTTAAGTATGATTATATTAGTCTACTAAACCTTATATTGTTTAATAAAACCAAAGAAAGGAATTCTCAATGTTTACATATATGTAAAAACTGAATACATTTTTTTGAAAAGTGATTGAAATCACAGATTTTTATTTTTAAAATCAAGTTGATTAAAATGAAAAAAATCAACTGATTGAAATCAACCCAGCTGTTTTCAATTATGGAAAAAAAGTAATTTGAATCTGTATTATTTTACAGTGAAAGGGGGGAAAGCCGACTTTTAAGCATGAATATATTAGTCTACTAAACCTTATATCTGTTTTATGAAACCAAGGAAAGGAATTCTGAATGTTGAAATGTGTAAAAACTGAATTTTAACAAATATTTTTAAAAAGTGATTTAAAACACCGATTTTTATTTAAAAAATCAAGTTGATTAAAATTTTTTAAATCAACTTGATTTAAACCAACCCAACCCTGTCTAAAATCAAAAAGAAGAAAGAAGCAGACTAGAAAAAGCCGCTACTGTTGTCCAAGTAGTGCAAGAACCAGGAAACACACTTTCCCTGTTTTTATTAGTTCACAGAAGATTTCATAAATTTAGGAAAAAAATAATTGTCTTTGTGTCTCGATAAGGAAACAGGGAGAAATGCAGTCTTAATTCACTAACGTTGGCAGGTCTGCAGAAGGGCTTTCCAGTTTCCACTAAGGGACCGTTCACAAATGATGTCAGCTAAAATTTGGCCAAAAATGACCCCCTCCCCCCTTGTCATCTTTCCCAGCTTTCCCAACCACCCCCTCCCCCACCCTCAAGTCAACTTCAACCAAAATGTACATGTACATTTAGATAGAACCTATACAGGATGCATTTTATATTTACACTTTTGATCTTTATTAAAAAAATTTTCATTAAAACGAAGAAATACTTAAACTGTCAAAATATTTATTAACAACTTTAACCAATTAAAATAATTAAAACAAATAGATTGGATATCACAGCTTGGAAAACAAAGCAAAATGATATGAGTATTATCTCAGCTTGTGGAAAAAAAAATAATCAAATAATATTTGTGAGGCGTGCTGACAAATATCAAAATGAGTTACTTCTCAGGTTCAAGCCTTAAATACATTACACCACACTTATAGGTGAAGTTTTTACGATTCATATCACAAGCATCATGGTTGATGTCAACCAACCCCCCCCCCCGAGCTAACATCATCTGTGAACGGCCCCCAAGGTAAAAAGAAAGGAGTGCAACGGGGTATCTTCACCTATACTTCTACAAACACTCAGAACAGTTAATCCAGACATTATGCCATCAGTAAGGCATAATCAAAAGCCTTTAAAAATTTAGAAAATTTACCCGAAAAAGAGACACCATGGACAATGAGAAAGGAAATTTTATAATGCAGGGATGCCCACCCTAACAGCATGTTTTAGTCATCAACAAATGAAAAAATAGTATAAATCTGTCAATGGGTCATTCCCCATGTCAAAGACAAAGGTTGAAGGTTCAAGGATGAATGTAATGTTAACAATAATAAAAAGAGGTCTGAGCTTCTGATGTCTAAATGTGTGTGTGTTTGTGTGAGCGGGGGGTTGGTTGTTGGCTTGAAGAAACTAGACACTACGACACACAATGATCTACTTTTTAATTCCCTCACAAACCTTGGCCCCACCAACAAAACACATTAAAGTGTTAAAAAATTTTTTAACATCTTGTTAAACTAAATATTGTCTTACTCTTGGCTTTGGATCAAGGACTAATGTTTTTCTAAGGGCAAAGTGGCACTCAACAACCACAAGGACTCTGTGCACAAAGGGTGGGGGCTTTCAATTATGAATGTGTCAAGCAGATTTGGAAACTCAATCAAACACCCCCTATGAGAGGCATCCTTGTGAAATTAGGCACTCCTCGAAATAATGAAATCGAAGATATCTGCATTTTCCCCATCAGTCTGACTATTTTTTTTAAATTTTTGTCTTATGGCTCAACAACTTTTTAGCCCATATAAAAAGACATTTCCATGTGAATTTATTTGAAAAATGATTAAAGGCACAAAATATGTAATTATTCAGTTTTCAAGGGCTCTCACGCTAGTGAGGTTATCAAACTTTGATGGCCATTTATGCGCTAATTTTACCAATGAAACCGGGTGTTTTTCTACCAAAAGCAAGAGAAAAGAACAAGCATTAAGGTGATACCATTAACCCTAACTCTGGCAAGTGGTTTCAACAGGAATGACAGGGCTAATCAGCCAAAACGTGCACATGCTTTACAAATCAAATTTATGGACTTGTATCAAATAAAAACCCTACAAAAGTATATATTTTCTGAAAGATAATTGAATGAACTTTTATATTTTGCCTTTGAACATATGATTTGATTTAATTTACAAGGGGTTATGTAAATTTGAAATCAAAGATGGCTGACATAAAAAATTTACATGCTCATTAGCGTATTCACCAATCTAATGTATTTCATGTTATAAAAAATGTGAGATAGCAGAAATATGATGGGTTTTTCAATTACCTTTCAGAAAATGTATAGTTTTATAGGTTTGAAAAGAACAGGTAATGAGTTATGACTGTTTCAATTTGTCATGTGGTCTGTTTCGAGCACAGCTGATACTCGCTACTTTCATACCATACTCAACATAAAAACACTTTAAGTACAGCCATATATGGTTTTCAGCAATCTGCTGGTAGTCTGTAATATATTAGTATAGCAAAAGGAACCTACGGTTACCCCATAGCTCTCCTTTTTCTGCCCCTATTAGACTCCCAAAGGTAGTAGAATCTAGTGTTCCATTTGAAAGAGAAGTTGGGGCAGGATAAGAACTGGTATCCCCATAGTCAGATCTAATCCCAATTCTTGACTGAACACTAATAAATCCACCACTAACAGTGTCTGAATTGCTTTCCCTAGTCAATTCCCTTTCAAATGTATCAAAAAAAGATCGATTTTTGGCCATTTTAGACCCACATGAGTAGCACAAGTGATAGATCTACACTAGCATTAGTGGCTCGTGTCCTGATCAACAAGCTTTCAAAACATCCCTCTGTTTTGACAGCAAAATACTCTCATCCTAAGCCAGAATGGTAGAAATATTCTGATTGGTTGAAGGTTAGCCTTTTAGCCAATCAGAAATCCCTTTAGGAAGCCTCAAATATTTAGTTGGAAGGCAGAAACAGCAGTTTACTATATGGTCCAATGAGATCGGCCCTGCCAGTTTCATGGCAGGAAATGGCCCTTGCCAGAGTTAGGGCTATCTTCACATGCCCAAAAAATTGACGAACGCCGGATTCCACCATGTCATGACATATATTCATGCTAGACGTATTGTTTCAGTTTTTGCAAGAGTTTCACGGCACTTACAACACAATCAAGTCAAATAAGAGTGAAAGATTAGATTAGAGGTGTTACAAGAGTACAACAGGACATAAAAAGGAGAAGAGATGAGAGCCATAAAAGTTTGATAGAAAAGAAGAATTATACCCCACCACAGCACCCGCCAACAAAAGATTATGATTTCAAGGCTAAATACCTAAACTACAGTACTCTAGTCAGACATCTGTAACAACAACCTCAAGATGTACTACTTCCTAAGCCACACTAGTAGAAAAGCGTACCATTGCTGGGGTGTCTTCATCATTGATTGGATTTCCATCAAACCTGAACCGCACAACTCCTGTTTGGATTCCCTGAAAAAGAAGAATCACATGCCTTACAAACTGTGGCTTAAAACATATATCAAGGAACATCAAGAAATTCTTTGTGGATTCTTTTCTTCAGACAGTCAAAACTCAATTACCAATGGTAGCGACTGAGTGCTCAATGCTGATCTCAATCTTTAAGGAGGATACAAAACTTACCCATGGCTACTACTATAATGAAACTAACCCTTTGAGCACAGACCTCCTGGTGCTACCATGCCCCTCTGACTGATCTCCTGAGCAATAAATTCATGATCCCTCATGGTAGCCCTTGTAATTCAGAAAGATCTTCAAAATAATCAGTAACGTCCTGTGTAGTAAACACAGTTTCCCATGCCCATTATGCTCTAAGCAGGGGATAGGGTTTTGCTCACCGCTGTACCGGTGGCTAGGCATACAAGTTTTATGTGCCACCGATGTATCGGCAGCGAGGGTTCAAAGGGTTAATGAAGATGGCAGAATTTAATTAAGTCTCAGGTGCTTATGAACTAGGCTAAAATGTAGAACCTTTAGACACAACCAACCACTGCCTCAACAGGGGCCAATTGGCCAGGATCATATAGAGGACTTACACAACATATGTAGATGTAAATTGGGTGACAATACAAGACCATGGCACATCTATCCAAGGCCCAAGGCCAAAGATATTTCTATACCACTCTACTAGAGAAAACTTTTCCCCCCAAACCCCTTCTTCATTTAGTCATTAATAATTCAGAGGACCTACATTTTAATGCAGGATGTTTCTAAATTAGCACATAGTACAAGAAACTCTAAAGCAAATGATGAGGACTGAATCCCACGGTAATCATACAATCGACTCCACTTGTGTTGAACTCGCTCGAGGTGTTCTTCGGTTAAGTTGATCTTTTTCTAAGGCTTACCTCTTCTTCTTTACAGTTCCCAATCGTTAATAATTTGAATGAGGAGATCTATTCCCCACCCCCCCTGACGATATCAACTTATCCGCAGTCAAAAGTGCAAGCTCAACAGTTTTCTCCTTTCATGATTTTACATACAAAACACACACCACAATAAAATGAAATACAGCAGTCTCTGCTTAAGAAAACTGGTCATAATGAAGAGACAAAACAGATTCTTTTACGGGTTTCAAGGAGCACAACTCAGGTCTAATCCATTTAAATGATGTCCCACTGTAATACGGACGCCCAAGGTTTGTTGTGTGCACGCGCGGGTCCGAGTGTTGCAAGTTGTTTTCAGTCCTGGTGCAGAATGAGAGATTTCAGAATGAATTTTATACAACGCGACATTGTGTTATTAGTTGTTATAATTATTTGATCTATTGAAACTAAAAAACAGCACCAGCCTCAACGCTGTATATGTGAAGAAGAAAAAATGAATGTGAATTTACTAGCTTCTGTAAGACAATTGGGCCATTTGACCACATGAGAGGAGAGAATGGTCGTACCAATCAAAAACCACTTTGCAATTTACCTGTTCACCATAGCACAGGTGCATGCCTACAACTTTAAAAATTAACAATCTGTGTGTAAAGTGTTCAAAGTAAAGCTTACTGTTGGCTTGTTTGTTTTCATCATCTGCTGGCCCACTCCAACCAATCTCCCTTCAACCCAACATACATGCCCCCAGCTCAAAATGAGTTCTTAAATGTTCAGTTTTTAGATGTGTTCTTAAGGCATGCAAATTATACTGAACAAAAATCTGTTGCGCTGCAAAAGTAGATTTTTAGGCAAAGACCCCTGTCTGTATTTACTTTAAGTCATTTAACCAAACCACCATTAACTCTTGTCCTGCGTCTGTACTGAGATGCGAACCATATCAGCAACCTATTACGTTGGACATTCCGGGCAGGCCGCCGGGTCACTCAGCGTGTATTGTTGGTGTGCAGCGAGCGCGCCTGGAAACGTGTGTTTTCGCCATGAATACTGTGGGAGTTTGCTAATCGATGAAGAAAATAACATTAAGTGTTACGAACACATGAATAACGCCCTTTCATAAGCTGATAAGACATTACGAGTAGTTGCGCCCATTCGAATAACCTTTTTAGACGCTCTTGTTGTTATGAATGATCTGGGGTTCGAAATGCACACAAACCCAAGCAGACTGACGCACACATACTTGAGCTTGAACGGAACGGGGATGATGCTCTGTGCCCGTGCGCTGAGCCAAGGGCTGGACTGACACGCGACCAGAAAAAAGGTGAAGTACCGAAATAGGCTTAGCGGGCGACATAAACCCGGCCCCCGCAGGATCAGGGTTAAAAAAGAAAACAGACCCAAGGAGATAAAGTAAGAAGTCACAGGACATGAGTAACAAACCCCCCCCCCCCCCTCCCCCCCCAAAACTAAATGAACTTTAGCCCACAGTTGTGAAAAGCAGAAAGATTGAAAGAAACTTAAGGTTGACGAAATGAGAACAGACGATAAAAAAAAAGTTATAATGGTTAGCACATTATAAGGCCAGGCAGATGAGATGAGGCAAGCTCTATAGGTCAGAAATTACATAACAAATTAATAGCTCAAACAACTTTTAACTTTAACCTGTAAATTTTTACTTTCACTTCCACACACAAAAGCACTCGTTTGGGCTCAAACTGCAGTATGTCTTGTAGCAGATCACACGACACACGTAGCCACAAAAATGTCACAAACCAGTTATTTTCAAGAAAATTTCAAACCTGACTGCAAAACATCAAATTATGGGATAAAATGGGGAGTAGGGATTGATCCCCCCAAATCAGTCCAAATTGCGGAATTACTACCCAATTAGCTTAGAGTGGTATAGTTTGAATAAAAACAAAATTTCAAAAGCTATTAATTTGCCCGGAACAAGTCGATATTCTTGTTAAACGGATTAAAATGAACAAGAAAAGGGCTATACAATACCTTAGCATGAGACAGAAAAGAAAGTAAAATAACACCCTTCAAAGATGAAAGACTTACCGCTCTGTTGCAATATGCTCCCATCAGCTTCCTCAAAGGTGTATTCTTTTTAATCTTGAAATGAACGACACTCCCATCCTGCCCTGTGACTTTCAAATTGATGTGCTCACTTTCCTTATGGTCCTCCTCCACAAGAGAAAAAATAAAACAAAGATAAAGTCATGCCTATCCACTCGGTCAATCAACTTTAACTATTCCCATCAAACTCCTGGATAGTATCCCAGTAATAAAAACAGAAGCAAAGGCAGGAACTAGGCCTACCAGTATCAATTCAAATTTACATAATAATGGAGCAAATTAAACTGACATGAACATCAACTTAAAGGGCTCCATATATAAACATTGGTAAAGAATTACTGTTGTAATTTAAGGGGAGAGGTACACTCCCGGAAAATTTTTCTAAACGAAAGACTTTTATTCAATTTCAAGTAATTGTGCAAGAAGTTATAGGTAAATAGGAAGTACTAGGGGTGAATTTGTTGAATTTTTCTTTAAAATTGGTCTCTGGTGGCCATCTTGGATTTTCAAACCAGTTTCTTAGTGCAGAAGAATTTCATAGTAAATATTGAATTATCAGCCTGAAATTTGGCACACAAGTACAAACCTATATGAACTGGGGATCTATGAAAGAATTTTGACCTATCTTTAAAACTAAAAAAGTGAGCCCAAAGTCAGTGGACCCCCCTAGAGTCAGTTGACGAAATTTTGGGGTACATATTACAAAAAAATTGAATATTTCCTTAAGTTACCAATATTTCCCAATTCCCTTTCATAGATCCCCAGAATTGATCTTAAAGCACCTGTACACCAAATTTGAAGCTTCTAGCTTTTGTAGTTTTTGAAAACTTGCACCCAGGAGGTCACATATGTCAATGAGTAGATTTTGAGAAAAACAGAAAAAACGGATTTTTTAAAGGATTTTAAAAGCAATTTGCACTTTTCAAACGCCCTTTTAGGTCATTTAGGGTGTTTTTTCAACAGTTTCTTCATTTTGACTCGAAAGAACAGATGTCAAAGGATGTTTTTCAGCAAAAAACAAAAGTTGGATAGTTTGAAAAATTGTATCAATATTGCCTTGGATCGCCGACCCGGGTCTTCCCTTAATACGAAGTGACTATTCTGACTCGAGTCCAAATAGACAAAAATTATATTCAGACTCTGAATTGAGCCCAGCATGATGTCCGTTCCCGGAGTTCCGACTCTTGTTCCAAACTATTTCCAGCATTTATTTATGAAATTTTTATTGGATTATAATGATGATAATCTAGATGTTAGCTTTAATATACAGTTACTAGATCTATCTAAACTGGCCCTCCCTGCATCAGTATGAACAGAACAACCAAGCTTAGTTGGCCTCGGCGGGGGCAAATTTAATCATGTAGACTTCGCATAGCGATCACGCACTCTCAGCTTGGGGGAAGAGGTGTTGGGAAAAGGCCAGGCAGTCCATTTTGTAAGAAATGATTTTAAAAAATAATTAAAGAAAAACTGTAACACATAACAAAATGAAATTAAACATGTGGAAAGACAAATGGTGGTGGACGTAATGATGCTGTAGTGGTGGTGGAAAGACCGAGTAGTGGGTTACCGTGTACTTAGACACTACCATTGGGCAATGAGGGTGAAGTATGCAGTCTTTTGACTTTTGACACAATTACAGTCATAGTAGGTAATTCTAGTTCCAATTCTGGTTTTACATAAAATCCCACGACAACATTTATGTAACCCCCTTACAGTCACATAACTCACTTAGAAGCCGAGTCCGAAAAAATAAAACTTTTTTTCTGACCAGAGTCCGAATAGATGAAACCCATATTCCGGAGTCCAAATATAATGTTTAAATAAAAAATCGAATTGGACTGGAGTCCGAATAGAGCCGGCCAATTGAACCCTAATAGGCGTGAGCATCTCGTGATGACTCATACTTCCCTTCCATGCGCATTGCGACCACCGGTCGTGACCCGACAGAGTAGAAAATATACCGCTGACATGAGAATAGCCATTTTTTTAACTGCTGGTGACTGCAGTCCACCAGTGCAACGTTTATTAGTGCCGTTGGCCACGCATTTGACAGTCGGCAATCAGTTTGAAGTTTATTTGCAATTTTCTGGGATATTGTTAACAGTTTTCAATGTCGGACTCGTCAGCTGAACTAGACACAGATTTGCCCAACATTTTTCTGGAATTAGACGACACTGATGAAGAGTTTGAAGGATTAGGTCCTCAAATAAAAGATTTACATGTGAATGATGAGGATATATCGTAGATCTAGCGAGGTACAGCCCAGAAAGGGACGTCGATATTCTTGCTGATCTCCAAGCAGGCTGGACTAAAAATTATGAGGATTTTGATACCAACAACATAAAAAACAACATCTGACCTGATATAAGGGTAGTTTATTATTTAAGACATTTTCCCTTCTAACTGTATAGAAATTATGATAAATAATGATAAATGATATGGCTATCCTCACCTGGGGTGAGAATAAAAATACGATTGACCTCTCACCCCCGGGTGAGACTTTCCAGCATTGGCTATTCTCACCCGGTGTGAAACAAGACCAGTTTTTCCTAATTTTGGAAGGTAGTGTCAATTGCCACAGAGTAAATTGGAACTCTTTTGTGTTTTTGAGTAGATCTAGCCTGTATGTGCTCGGTGTTCTGCATTAGTGAACTACCGACGCACGCCTCCCTCTTTGCCCCTGTGTGTGGGAGCGGGGGTATCTCTCTCTCTCTCCCTAACCCCCGTCCCCAGGATTTATGTTCCCCGATATAGAGATATAATATATATAAATAAGAAGCGTATTTCTGTTTGAGTTTGTGGCCTACTTCTAGAATCACTTATTTCGGTTCTACACCGAAGCGTAGTCTAGCCTACGTCTCATTCAAAACACGCCAAGTGGAAGTCGGTAGCTCAAGATGTTCGGCCAATGAAATTAGAAAACAAATTGACCCACATAGGCGTGAGGAGCTCAAAAGGATAGCCAGGAAACAAGATTTTCATTTTACTGTAAACAAAATCTTTCAAATGAGCTTGAATTTATGCAAAATGATATTTCCTGATAAAAATAAGTTTATAGATAGTTTTGAAAACCATTGTGCATGTAAAAAGAAGAATTTGAGTGCTAAAAATTCGGAAATTGACCTATACTATAGGCCCATTCCATGAGCGGTCCACCAAAATGCAAAAAGATAAAATTGATTAAATCAACTCACCACCAGGTGAAATATTCAGCAGAAAGGTTTATTGGTGCAGTTCTGAACTCAAAAATGGTAGAAACTACCCCTTTCTTACAAAAAACGCATGGCGAAAAATGAGAAAGAAAAATGTCATGACAAAGAAAAAAATACCGTTTAGATTTAGTAAAGAATTTTTTATTTCAATGACAGAATAAGTCATCTTTATGTTTGTATACTCTCCTAGCATGTACTTTACTGGAATACAAAAACAATTTCTGGGTAAAAGCATATGTTATGACCACATTTGACAGAACGAAGTGTATACAGACCCGGTAACCGGGAACAAAGTCACGAAGTATACAGACCCGGTATGGGGGCTCTCGTGGCCTAGAGGTTAAGGTGTTGACCTCTCATTCAAAGGTCCCGGGTTCGAATCCGGGTAGCGACCGAAAAATTTTCTTCTCTAAAATTGTCTCCTTTCACCTCCTTTCCTGCTCTCTAGCAATGTTCTGTCGTCTCCTCTTTCTGCCCCCACCCTCTCACCTCCTTTGCCCCCTCCTCTGGGCTCCTGACTCTTTCCGCAGCCTTTCTACTGCTACTCCTTGGCTCCTCCTTACTGCTGTCTTTCTGCCACACCCCTGATCTTCTGGTAGGAAAGATCTACACCTAGCCTTCTCGGACAAGGGCGAAAAATCTCGGAGGGCCCGTGTGCAAGTTGCGCACGTTAAAGATCCCTTGGTGGTCTAAAAATCGGTATTTTTTTACTCCCCCCCCCCCCCCCCCCCGTCTCACACTCAGCTACCAGATGCCTATTTTCTACTAAATATTGATGGGCTGAACACGAATATCAACTTCATTTCCGTCGCAAATTAATAGTTTTTGAAATATTTGATTGTTTTTAACCGAGATAGACATGCTTTGGACCAATCGGGGGGTTCCAGGGGGGCTTGCCCCACTGGGGTAAAAGAAAATCTGGGGGGGTTACCCATAATTTGATATTTTACAGTTAGATTTGAAATTGTCTTAAAAATAATTGATTTGCGACAGTTTTAGCACTGCTTTATGTGTGATCTGCAGCAAACAGTACAGCAGTTTGACCCCTGAAACAGTGCATCTGTGTGCGGGAGCGAAAGTAAAAATTTACCCTAAAATCGATAAGAGTAGGCTTCGGCCGCCACCCGGGCAAAATTTGAAATTTCCTACCCACTAAAAATATTAGGGGTGTCCCGCGCGCTCATATGACCTATGCAGTTGCGAGCGCCGTAAAACACTTTACAAAAAAAAAAAAAAAAAAGAGACCCGGTAGGGGAACTCTTTTGTGATTTCGGAAAGTTTCAGCGCCCAGACCCGGTAGTGTGTGTGTGTGTGAGTTAGAGAGAGAGAGAGAGAGAGCAGGGGGAAGTGCTAGCAAAATGTATATGACATGCCCGCCAGTTGGCAGGAGGGAACGAAAGACAGTGACAAACAAAGAAAAAAAGAACGAAGTGACTATTTCTCCGAACGTTCGGAGAAATAGTGCCGATCTTTATTTCTCCGAACGGTTTTCGGCTTCCGGTCTCGTGATTTTTTGCCTATTTATTGCGAGAGTTCGGCGCCAACTTTCATTCTGCCTCTGGTCTGGGAAGGAACACGTACCGCATGGCAAGCCCGCCTACAGACAACCTTCAGTAACACCCACCACACACCCACCACCATCATGCACATGTACACACACTAACTAAACATAACTAGTGGGCAACTTTTGAACGTATGACGAGCTGAACTGTGGATGGAGAGACAGTGTGAGTGAAAGAGCGGGTGAAAGGAAGAATGTGCGAGTGTATCCACAGGTGACAGCAACTACAAGACGACGACACTGACCACCCCTGGCCTGGTCCACAGCTCACGAACAAAAGGAATGCAGCTCAGGCGGTGTTTTGCCTATATTATTGTCCATGGTTCGCAGGGAACAAGTGAGATTTTCTTTGTGTGTGCCTGGAGGGATGGGGTGGGGTATGAAAGTCATGCGGACGGGGATGAGCCGCGGGAGAGAACACGGGAATTGAATGAAAGAGTGAAACTGAAAGAGACGAATGACTCATGAGTCCTGGAGTGAATGGATCCTGTGTTTCTATTTTTGTATACTTTGAACTGTTACTGAATAAAGGCTGAAATAAAGCCCGAAAAACAAACACACACACACTCCTCACTCTCCACTTACTACCACACACAGACACACTCAAACACTCACACATACATACACACTACACACACACACACACACAGGAGCAAATTTTTGGGTCTATATCTATTTCAATTTTCAACAGCTAGTCTAGATGAGATTTTTAGATGAGTGTAAAAACGTGAAAAAGAAAGGTTTCACAACAGAAAGAAATCAAAATTAGAACAGCCCATAAACAACAACAAACATTAACAAATAAGGGCGTGTGTCCACCTGTCCGAAGAAGATTGGCAGTTTTAACCCTAAATGTGCGTAATTTTAAAAAAAGTACAGGATATTACATGTAAATTATGGAATCACACACATTAAGGGGCTTGCCAGTGTCAGTACATTGGTCGCAGCAGTGACAAACGCAGATGCCAGTTCTATGTGTCGTTATCAATAACCCTCCGTAGATCTAGATCTAGACAGCACACGAGTGAACACAACACATTACGTTTAAAAGCAGCACCTTTCACAGGCAACACGTCATATCTATAGCGAAAAACTGTTTGGAATTGTAGCATTTCTTTATATAAATATTTACGGCGGACATTTTTTGGACCGATTGAACCATCATATTGTATACGAACAATCTTTGGTAGGCCCATACTATAATTATAGATCTAGATCTATATAATATCCGAAATTTGGGGGAAAGGATGATATTTCAGAGTGTTCGGAGAAATAGTGCCCAGCTTTATTTTCCTGAATGTTCGGAGAAATAGTGCCCAGCTTTATTTTCCCGAACGTTCGGAGAAATAGTGCCCAGCTTTATACAGTTAGATTTGAAATTGTCTTGAAAATAATTGATTTGCGACAGTTTTAGCACGGCTTTATGTGTGATCTGCAGCAAACAGTACAGCAGTTTGACCCCTGAAACAGTGCATCTGTGTGCGGGAGCGAAAGTAAAAATTTACCCTAAAATCGATAAGAGTAGGCTTCGGCCGCCACCCGGGCAAAATTTGAAATTTCCTACCCACTAAAAATATTAGGGGTGTCCCGCGCGCTCATATGACCTATGCAGTTGCGAGCGCCGTAAAACACTTTACAAAAAAAAAAAAAAAAAAAGAGACCCGGTAGGGGAACTCTTTTGTGATTTCGGAAAGTTTCAGCGCCCAGACCCGGTAGTGTGTGTGTGTGTGTGTGTGTGTGTGTGAGTTAGAGAGAGAGAGAGAGAGAGCAGGGGGAAGTGCTAGCAAAATGTATATGACATGCCCGCCAGTTGGCAGGAGGGAACGAAAGACAGTGACAAACAAAGAAAAAAAGAATGCGAGCGACACACACACACACACACAGAGAGAGAGAGAAAGAGAGGGGGCCACCTCTATTCTCACCCGGGATGAGAATAGTGCAGGCTAGTCTTTTGGCTATTCTCACCCGGTGCGCGTTCACTGTTATAGCCTAGATCTAGGCCAACAAATTTTGCGTTCACCCTAAACCACAGAATTCTACACTGTGATATAACAGAAAAATTGTAGAATTCTGTCCACACCGATAGACAGTATTCAGAAAGAGACAGAGAGAGAGAGAGAGGGGAGGAGTAGATCTTGCGAGAACTTTCGGGCAAAACAAAATGGCGACCCGCGTAGTTCGGCTCGATTCGAACAGTGAAATAGCCATAGCATCTTTGAAGAAGATCAAATTAGCTTACTTTTGTGCTATAACGTAATTTTTTCTTGGCTTTTATCAATTTGATCATCCACACCGATAGACAGTATTCCAAAATGAGGAAAAGCAGGTCTTGTTTCGCACCGGGTGAGAATAGCCTACGCTGGCAAGTCTCACCCGGGGTGAGACGTAGATCGTTTTTCTATTCTCACCCCGGATGAGAATAGCCACTTCCGAGAGAGAGAGAGAGAGAGAGAGAGAGGGAGAGGGAGGGAGGGAGGAGGAAACGATCATTCATTGATTGAAAAGACATCCGCAATCTTCATTTAGTTTTAGATATAGAATCTAGATCTAGGCCAGCCTCGAAACTAGATCAATGATTTATATCTGTCTGTCTAGATCTAGACCTAGGCCATAGATCTAGAAGAACCTAGTTCTACCCTGAGCCAAGAGGGTGCTGAAACTTTCCGAAATCACAAAAGAGTTCCCGTACCGGGTCTGTATACTTTGTGACTTTATTCCCGGTTACCGGGTCTGTATACACTCCCTTGACAGAATGTCCGGCTGGATTGTACTTTACCGGACCACCCGTCTCGGCCCGTGATTACTACGCACGCCTAGCCTAACTACGCACTCATAGTACTCTGCGTGCGGACAAAAGGTAGTTCCGCGGGCGACTTCGCGCACGCACAGCGAAGTCAGCGGCGACTGGCGAGGCGAGGTGAGCGAGAGGTGGTGGTGGTTGAGTGGGCAGGGGATTTAACTTTGGTGGACCATTGTGTATCATACCAACAGTGGGGTGGGGTGGGGGGGTTCAGGGGGGCTTGCCCCCCTGGAAACTATAATAAAGAAAACACACAAAAATGCGAAACAATAACATGAGCGGACAGTCGTGTTTACATATCAATGGGGGGGTTTCAGGGGGGCTAGCCCCCCTGCCCCTGGTAACAATAATTTAAAGACACTCACACACAAACATATAAACAATAGCATGATAAGTCGCGAGCAGGGCCAATGGGGTTGCAATTATGCAAATGAGCTCTCGTGCGCATCTCTAGCCCTCCATTGTACTTTGCCGGACCAGGAGTAGGCCTAGGGCCTAGGCCAAGCCAGCAGAGTCGCGAGCAAATAAGAATAGTGGACCACGTGATTAGATTGACCAATTAGCCTCAAGGTGTCAGGGTCATGGGTCAAAGGGCACAGTGGCACGGTCGTGATGACTGAAAAACCCGGTAAGAGACGGCAGTCGATTGCTGGCAGTTGATGAGTGAGGACGTAGAAAACTGAGTAGGAGAGTGAGTAGGGGAGCTCGGAAACGACGAACAGCGGACCACTAGGCACCAGGGGCGCCACAGCGAAAGTAGTTCCGACCGGTGGTCCGGTAAAGTACAATCTTACCGAATGTCCACCTCTCGTGACATTGTAACACACGAAAGATAAAACATACAAAAGTTTTTCCACACAATTAAGAAAAAGAACTATTCTAGATCTAGATCTAGATTCTAGATCTATAATCAAATGCTTCCGTGAACGTGTGAAGTTGATGGTAGGAGAAATAACTCAGTAATATCAGTTCTTGTGAAATAAGTCCCTGAATCTCGTAGAATGGGGTGAACGCTACACTGGTTGGCCTAGGCTAGGCTATCACGGTGAACATACAGCGGGTAAGAATAGAGGTTGCCTTACAAGTTACGGCTACAGGCTACGGCGAAGTCCATCCAGATTTTTAGAGTCTCCAAACTCAAATTGTTTCATTTGATTATTTTCCTTTAAAACACTAGATCTAGAATCTAGATTCTAGATCTAGGCCTACGGTGCAAGCAGCACTTGCAAATAAAAATATGGTAACTCTTCATCAGGAGTAGGCCTACAGGTTAGTCTACAAGTGCAAGTGTGTTGACTAAAACTTTTACTAAAACTAAAGACTAAGCACTCTCTGATTCAGTCTTGGTCTTGAATAGGTCAGGCCAGCTTACATGATCAAAAACAGGCCCACATAAAATCTTTCTCAAAAATAACTTCAGTAGATTCTAGTTAATATCACATAACCAAACAAAGGCAACAAACAAACAGATTGTCATCTTCAAGAAGGTTTTGATCAGTGAGCGGTAAAATCCAATAGTCATCCTTTTCAAACACACACCTCTGATTTCCCACACAAGGCCAAAGCCAGCCAAAGCCATGAAAGCGAAAGAGTGGGTGACCGGTGGCCGGTTGGTCTATGTTAGAAACTAACGGTACACTTAGAAAACCTGTTGTCACATTAACCTGGTACAATTTTAAACAAAACAAAATACACTTTCATGGTGAGACAAGATACCTTTTTCTGACTCTGTTGCTCTTCCATTGTGTCGTTTTCAGCTTCGCGGTACTGGTTTGGTGTGCTCTGTTCTCTAAAATGGCGCACAAAGGGAGTGCACGCTGGGATAGCCTGTTTCTAAATAAAGAAATCAAGCCTGTCGCAGGAGTCTCCCTTGTGCGCCTAGGGATCCTTCATTGTCAACCGATGCCTTTTAAAAGTAATGTTAACTTCGTCTTCGACGGCATTAGATTACAAACAAACAAAAAAAGATTTTTCAACAGATACATAATCAACATATCGAATGTAATGTTTTCCAAACAGTACATACTGAGAGTAGATTGAATTTTAATCTTCGAATTTTGCCGAGTGCCAAACCAAGCTTCACACATGACATAGGCTAGGAGGCCTCAGGAATAGAAAAAACAGTGTTCCATCTCTCAGGCCTTGAAGGTAAAGACAATGAGAACGAGAGACGAACCCTATGTACCCACCACTGTCATCAACGATACTAATGGAGAAGCTCTGCACGAAGAGAAAGCAATAATAAAAAGATGGGAAGAATATTTTCAAGAACTACTAAACCCATCAGGAGTACAGGCACAAAACACAGTGCCCATTCACCGCCAACTACCCTGAGCACTCAGAACCTACCATCCTGGAGAGTGAAGTGAGAGAAACACTGAAAACTAGTCCAAAGAACAAGGCAGTTGGAGACGATGGCATCACAACCGAAGCCATCCTTGCATGCGGCGAAACTGGAATACATTGGCTTACAATCATCTTCCAACAAGCATGGGAAGAAAGAAAAGTGCCAGCAGACTGGCAAAATGCGATAGTGGTGCCAATATGGAAGAAAAAGGGCAGCAAGAAAGACTGCAACACCTATAGAGGCATATCTCTTTTCAGCCATGTGGGGAAAATGTATGCAAAAATCCTAAAGCGACGTACTCGCGCAAAAACCGAACATCTTCTCAGTGACGCCCAATTTGGCTTTAGAAAAGGAAGAGGGTGCACTGATGCAATCTTCGCACTCCGACAACTGTGTGAGAGGGCTTTGGAATACGACAAAGATCTCCACCTCGTATTTGTGGATCAAGAAAAAGCCTTTGATCGAGTAAATAGAAACAAGCTATGGAAGATCTTAGAGCAGTACGACATCAAGGGACAACTGCTAGACAACATCAGGGCTATCTATGCCAACAGCAGAAGCGCTGTCCGAACTACCAGTGGAACATCGGACTGGTTTCCAGTAACATCCGGAGTGAGACAGGGCTGCAATCTCTCCCCTCTGCTCTTCATGATCTACATGGACCAGATAACAAAAGAGGCCAATCCAGACCCAGAGGCACTCAACGAACTCATGTTTGCAGATGACCTGGCAATGATTAACAACAAGACTCAGCTACAGGAGCATATAAACCAACTAAATGCGAGCTGCGAAAAATATGACATGAAGATCAGTATAAGCAAGACCGAAGTCATGACAATTAGCAGGAGACCAGGTAAAGTGGATATCAACATTAATGGATCCCAACTAAAACAAAGCAGAGAATTTATATACTTGGGCAGCATTTTCACAGAAAATGGAAAATTAGATCGAGAGATAGAGACTAGATGCCAGAGAGCCAACGCAGTCAGCTACCAACTGGGCCCTCTCCTGAAACATCCCAATATCCCCATGAGCACCAAGGCGAAGCTCATCAACGCCATTTTACTTCCAACGCTCACATATCAGTGCCAGACATGGACTCTAACAAAAGCCCTAGAGAGGAAACTGGTCACATGCGAGATGAAATGCTTAAGAAGAGCGGCCAACAAAACAAGAAGATACAAAATTAAAAATGAAGTCATAAGGGCCACCGTGGGAGCAACACCAGTCCTACCACACATTGAAAAACAAAAGGTCAAGTGGTTCGGACACCTCACGCGGATGCCCTCAAACCATCCAGCTCTGAGAGCATACAACATTAAATATTCTGGATGGAGAGCCAGAGGAAGACCAAGGCGACGATGGAGTGAATCTGTGGCAGACACCCTTAAAGATCATGGGATGTCCCTCCTACAGGCCACACGACTTTCTGCAGACAGACACCTGTGTCTCCCCGCGACACCCCAGGGTACAAGCGGAAGAAAAAAGTAAAGTAAAGTAAAGTTGCATAATATGAAAGCTAAATGCATTCTTTGGAAGACCCATGGGAAGGGTCGTCAGGACAACTACATGCTATATTCAGACAAAAAGTTGAAAGTCTATAATACAAAGCTGTGACATACTCCTCCCAAAATTGAATGGCAAAACATATAATATAATTATAATACTGAACACCGAAGTTATCAAAAGGGCCAAGAATCCCCATGTGTTCTACATCCAAATGAACTCAGCTTCGAAGCTGGGATCATTCTTATAGAATGCCTTGATTTCAGAATCTCAATTCTGCTACTATACTGTCATCAAGGAATCCTGAATTTAAGTTGGCGTACAAAACAAGAAGAAAAAAGCGCTACAAAACACCATGTAGATGTCCCGGAGGGGGGGGGGGGACTTTTTAATAACAAAATCTTCTACATAGGCGTCAATGAGAGAGTCTACGGCCTATATATAAGTATGGTGGGCAGTAGGCCTTTATCTAATTAAGGATAATTTTAAGGGGCTTCAGGAATAAGAAATATAACCTCTAGATCTAATGCAAATGTACAGAATGTGACAAATTTTTGCTGCCAGAACAATAAGGAGTTCAGAACTGTAAACTCCTTGAGCCAGAATTAGCTTCACTGGCCATAGTAGTAGAAGCCATTTTAACACTTAATTCTTCTATCTCGCATAAGAAATTATACTCTTGACTCTGTGGATAGATTTGTCATGGTCAGGCATCATGACGGAAAAACTATATTATATATTACATTATGAGTGTCGACCGTTCGAGATAGGAATTGCGTATCACAAGATGAAAAAACTCGTCACTGGACACACATCATGCTCAAGAATAAAATAGGCCAGAGAAGTATAAGCATTATTACTGTTGAGTAGGAAGATAGATCTAATAATTCAGTAGCCAAAGCCACCAGGCGCGGTTCGTCCATAGAGCACGGTCGTGCAGTGCCGCCCAAAATTGTTGAATGTTCTAATTACGTAAAACACCAACAATAATAAAATAAAAGAAGCCAAAAACAAACACTAGCCAAATATTATATCAAAACAAAGGTCCTCACTAGCGCCATAACTGTCATTTTTATGCCTATAGTGCCGTAAAACATCTACTATGCAATGCCAAAGTCCACGCGCTTTAGCTAAACAGAAAAGGATATTCAACAGTGTAACCTGACCTATAAATCGCTCTTGGGGATAACCCAAGCGATGACGACACTCATAGCGAGTTTGGCGGTACATTAATATTAATAAGCCGGCACATCTCAAATGTGCTCCTGCCGAATAGTGCCGAAACATAGCCCACAGTAGGCAGTCTAAAAATAAACACGATAGACCCTACACTCTTCTTTGCCAGTGTTATTTGAGTCCTGGAGCAATCCAGCGGAGTGCTCAAGTGAATTGTGATTTGTTCATTGTTTGTCTTGCACTATTTTAAGTGACTCTGTAGCCGTGAATAGTTTTGTAGTGGAGTAGTGAAAGTTATTACGTGTACTTTGATGTTTAGCTAACAAACAAATTTAGTACTAGAAATCAAAGCGACAAGTAAAAAGAATGAAAATAAAACCACGAGGCCCTCCCTCACCAACCCAAAGATCCTAAACTTATACACCGTCTCATTTACTATGCCCTTGACTATCTTCCAACTATAGAGGGATCACTCTTCTCTCAATACCAGGTAAGGTCTTCAACAGAATCGTTCTGGAAAGAATCAAGACAGGAACGGATCCAAGACTACGGGATGAACAGGCCGGTTTCCAGAAAAATCGCTCAACCACCGACCAGATTGCCACGCTGAGGATTATTGTGGAACAGTCCCTGGAGTGGAACTCCCAGTTGTTTGTCAACTTCCTTGACTACGAGAAGGCCTTTGACAGTATAGACCGAGCGACACTATGGAAGATAATGAGACACCACGGAATCCCACAGAAGTTGGTGAACCTCATCAAAAGCATGTACGAAGGGACAAGTTGTAGGGTTGTACATGATGGCTAGTTCACGTACAGCTTTGACATCAAGACTGGAGTGAGACAGGGATGCTTACTATCACCGTTCCTCTTCATATTGGCAATCGACTGGCTGATGAAGGAAACCACCAGAGGACACAGAAATGGTATACAGTGGACACCATGGACACAGTTGGACGATCTGGATTTCGCAGACGACTTGGCGCTTCTGTCGCACACCCAGGAACAGATACAAGCAAAGACTTCAGTATTAAACAGCCTATCGGAGTCTGTTGGATTGAGGATCCACCCCAGAAAGTCAAAGGTACTAAGGACAGATGCACAACGAAAGGAGCAGGTCACAATAAAAGGAAAGGCCCTAGAAAACGTTGAATCCTTCTGTTATCTTGGGAGCATAATTGACAGAGAGGGAGGAACAGGTGCTGAAATAAAGTCCCGCATTGGAAAAGCACAGGCTGCTTTCATATCTTTGGATAGGATTAGGAAGACCAGAGAGATCTCACTTCGAACAAAGCTGAGGATTTTCAATTCAAACGTGAAGTCGGTCCTGTTGTATGGATGTGAGGCATGGAACGCATCGCAGACTTGTATAAAGAGGATCCAGGTTTTCTTGAACAGGTGTCTAAGAAAGTTACTGAGGATCAGATGGACAGACAGGGTCACCAATATGGAAGTGTTAAGGAAAACAAGACAGATCCCAGTCAGAGATGAGGTAGGAAGAAGGCGGTGGCGATGGATTGGACATACTCTCAGGAAGTCAGGCAGCTGCATAACAAAGAAAGTTTTGGATTGGAACCCACAGGGCAAGAGATCAAGGGGAAGACCTCGTGGAACTTGGAGAAGAATCACAGAAATCGATGTACAGAAAAGTGGGAAGACATGGAATAACATCAAGAGGCTAGCCCAGGATAGAGAAAAGTGGGGGGTGTTTGCCCGTGGCCTATACCCTGGTGCAGGGTGAGAAAGGCAATGATGATGATGATGACTATCTTCAGCATGCCATGGCTTAATCATTATTGTGCACGCCCACTTTTTAGTCCCACGAGCCGCCCCTGAGAGCCACGTGTTGTGGTTCTTGGTGTGCTAATCAAAGAACGGGACAAAACTGTCAAAACCCGGACAAAACTGCCGTTTATCAGCGACACCTTTTTAAAGAAGACTTATTGATGGTCAATATTGGCCTGCTCAATAATTTATTATGAAGAGAGAGAGAGAGAGAGAGAGAGAGAGAGAGAGAGAGAGAGAGAGAGAGAGAGAGAGAGAGAGAGAACGGCTTGGGGTGGGGGCAGATATACGTTAGAGAGGAAGAATTGAAGAAGAAAAACAAGAATGCCTTTCAAACTGATGCTCTTTTGTAACTCAATTATAAGGAAAGTTATGTGAAGAGACTGAATAATATGGAAGAGAAAAGTTGGAAAGAAGCAAGATAACCAATGCAAATAGCTCTCAAAATGAGTTTAGGTCTAGTCGAAGGGAGGGTTCATTGAATCATTGATCAATTATTCAGATCCATTCAAAAAGTCGGACTCCAGAGTTGTCTCCTGCCTGTGCCGTTCCAAGGGAAGTGACCCCGATTGTTTTTCTAGCTAGTTTCTCGTGCTGCCAGTTTGGCTTCATGTGGAGCCAAATCCCCAAAATTTGGCTATTGAACTGTTTTTTTTAATATTAAAAAAAAATAGTTTTACGGCGCTTGCAACTGCAAAAAGGTCATGGGCACGCGGGACACAATTTGTTTATTTTCACCTGTAGCATTTTAAGTTTTGATAGGAATTAATTTTGAAATTTGCCCGGCGTGGTGCCCGAAGCTACTTCTTAACGATTTTAGGACCACCATTAAAGAGATCTTTAACGTGCGCAACTTGTGCTCGATCGGGACCTCGAGCCGAGATCCATGGCTCCAATCAGAGACTAGCAGGTGTTCGATCTTACCTCAAGACCAGGGGCAGAAAGACGCCAGTGTGAAGGAACCAGGAGTAGCAGTGGAAAAAGTAATATAGCTCAGAGGAGGAAAAGGGGGCAGGGCCAGTAAAGAGGAGATCCGATGAAAGAACATAATATGACAATCTCTAAGAGGGCAGGAGAGGAGGTGAAAGGAGAACAAAACATTTAGATAATTTTTTTTGGGCCCCGTCAGGTTTGGAACTTGGGACCTACTGAATAAGAGGGCACGCTGTACCTCTAGACCAAGACGTACAGACCCCCTCCCCCCCCCCCCCCAGCTGTTTGGCCTAGATCCGGATAAATTCTTAAATTCTTTCGCTCTTTTTTCGGGGTCGCTGGTTAATTTCTGTAAAGCTAAAAAGAAAGAAGAAGCCCTAGAAGTCAATATTACTTTTCACATTTTAAATCTATAAATGCTGATATATGTGGCAATCACAGGGCATCTGAGAATAATGGATAATTTTTGTGTACCGGAGTACGGATTGTTTTCTTTCATTAAAAAAAACCCTGTCAAAGTGGGAAGGTTTCCCAAACAAACAAACAAACAAACAAACACACACACACACACACACACACACACACACACACACACACACACACACACACACACACACACAGATATTAATAAAATGCACAAAGTGTTTTATACCCTTCCCCCCCCAAAAAAAAAAAAAAACCCAACAAAAACCAACAAACAAACGTAAAACAAAAAACCCCCTACAAAAACAAACGACAAACGAACCGAACAAACACATAGACCTAAGACCATTGCTAAGACATAGACATAACAAAAAAAGCAAACAAATAAAAACAACGCCAACAAAAAAACAGAAATTTCAGTACTAAAATTACAGAATAATATTATTAAATTGGTTATAAACTTGAACTGGTTGTAATTTTAGGCATTCTCAGTTGTAATACATCATGTATGTACATGTACATGTAGTTGGTTCTAAATTTGGATCCGAAATTATCGGTAGTTTGACCCGTTTGACCCCACACCAGAAAGAAATCTGGCATCCGTATTTTGTCTTGTAGTTTGTAGCCTTGTAGTAGTGATGGGCCGATACCACAATTTAGGTATCGACATACTTTTCAAGGTATCGATACCGATACCTCGATACCTAACGCTATTGGTAACATACGCCTGGGGGTAATAAGTAAAGACAAAAATATAACTATACTTTTCCAAATATTTAGATAATCGTGTCTAGACAAGTTGTGACTATTTAGCTGAGACTCAAACAAAAATTATTTGTAAAAAGAGAGAGAGAAGAGAGAGAGAGAGAGAGAGGGAGAGAGAGAGAGAGAGAAGAGAGAGAGAGAGAGAGGGAGAGAGAGAGAGAGAAATAAATACCCAAATATGAGAATAAAAACAAAAATTAAGTGAAGTATGGGAGGAAAGTCAACTTTGCAGAAAATGTTAGTATTGGAAAATAAAAACACAAGAGTTCTAAAAAGGCAATTCAATTTACCAGATTTTTAGCAACTTTAAATTAAACCAATGGGGATTAATCAGGGTTGTCAGTGAGGATTTTGCAAAATCACTAGATAGATTTCATGAAAAACTTCTCTCTTTTTGTTAAAAAATCACTAGATTCATTTAAAACGCTAGCCCCCTACGAAAACCTATCAGTTTTGATAAACAAAAAATTCTCTAGGCCCAAGTCACTTGCTTTGGCAGCCCTGGGATAAAAAAACACATAGGTATCGATGTTTAGAGCAGGTATCGGTACCGATACCGATACCTATAGGTATCTAAGTATCAAGTACCTGGTATCGATACATGCCCATCACTACTTGTAGCCTAGGCTAGCCGTGTTGGCCAGAAGTTTCTAGTGAATTCCTCTAGAATCTAAGCGATAAGTTTTCAGTTGAGTTGACTTGGTAGCCTAAACTAGAAATAGAAACTGAAAGAATAATATGGCGACCGCCGCTGAATTGTGTCGGTGAGATCCTCCAACCTTTATGATGGCTGTTGATTTGTTAAATTGATACTGACCGTATCTGGGTTTTCATTTTCAGAAGTTAACAGCCTTTTATTTGAATTTTGATGAAGGCTGAGTGTAGTGTAATGTAGATCTATTGTTTGTGTGTGTGTGTAGTTAGTGGAGTGTGTTTGTTGTGTGTGATTTGTTGGGAGGACTTCCGTAACGAGCGACCACTATGAGACAGAGTAGAATAGAAGGCTAGGGATAGGGTTAAGTGTAGTGGTAGGATTATTAGGGGTAGGGTTAGGTCTCTTCTTGGGACTCGTATGAGCGCATTTGCCTGTGGGTGTGTGAATGAAACGTACTCGCGCATTCTGGAATGTCCTCTTAACCAAGGAAATCTGGTGCTTTTTCGGTAATTCCCGCCCTCCCTTATTTGAGCCTAGATCTAGATCTAGATTATGCATCTAATCTAGAATTCTAGATCTGGATTAGATCAAGATCTAGATCTAGATCTAGTTCTAGATCTAGAATCTAGATCTAGGACTATACTATACGTTTTGAAGCACGGCAAGCTAAGATATCAAACCTACCTAACAACTGCAAAACATCAAATTATGGTAAAATTCAGAGGGGGGGGGGGACAT
>NW_004797332.1:267129-268615 GCF_000002075.1 Aplysia californica | reverse complement strand
GGTAACCGGGAACCAAGTCACGAAGTAAACAGACCCCGTAGGGGAACTCTTTTGTGATTTCGGAAAGTTTCAGCTCCCAGACCCGGTCGCGCGCGTGTGATAACATGCCCCGACTTGGTAGGAGGGAACGAGAGAAAGAAAGAGTGGGAAATAGGTGGAGAGAAAGAAAGACGGAGACAAACAAAGAAAAAGAGAATGCGAGCGATACACACACACACACAGAGAGAGAGAGAGAGAGAGAGAGAGAGGGGGCAGAGAAATAGAGAGGGTGACTGCTCGATTGAAATTATGACATTGTTCTTTTCTTCAAATTGTGATTCCTCCAACTCCAAAACGGAGGAAAAACAATCGTTCATCGAAAAGACATCCGCAATCTTCTTAGATCTAGATCTAATCTAGATCTAGATCTAGGCTAGCCTCGAAACTAGATCAATGATTTATAATGTCTGTCTATCTAGATCTAGACCTGGGCCATAGATCTAGAAGAACCTAGGTCTTCCCTGAGCCAACAGGCGCTGAAACTTTCCGAAATCACAAAAGAGTTCCCCTACCGGGTCTGTATACTTTGTGACTTTGTTCCCGGTTACCGGGTCTGTATACACTCCCTGGGCCAAAACCCGCAAATAACAATGGCAGGGTGGGAACTACCGAAAAAGCGCCAGAAATCTTACCTTTGAACTCGGGTGTTTATTTTTCTCGAAAACACTCGAAAACGCTAGGAAACACTCGAAAACACTAGGAATCACTCGAAATCACCTTTGTTTGTAACCTTTGGATGAAATCATCATTTTAGTATCAGAAGGCAGCCTAGAATAAAAGATTAGGCTATGCTAGTAATAGTGTATTATAGTGTATACAGACAAGTGCTGGGCGGCGAGGTTCCCGGTATTGAAAGCTAGGAATCGTAGGAATCGACTCCGAACCCAATTACTTACTTTCCAATGATATGATTTCTTCCTGTGGTTACCTGGTAGCTCCGAACATCTTTTGGATTTAGAATAACCTTGATTTCGGAACACTACGAAGCATCAATAAAAAAAGATTTTACTGATTAAAGTAACAGGTAACGGCTGGTTTACGTAAAAAAGGAGTCGGAACTTTTCTTTCGTAGCATTAGTCTTGGGAATCGGTTCCCGACTAGATTCTTCGCCCAGCTCTAATACAGACCCGGTAACCGGGAACAAAGTCACAAAGTATACAGACCCGGTAGGGGAACTCTTTTGTGATTTCGGAAAGTTTCAATGCCCTCTTGGCTCAGGGTAGACCTAGGTTCTTCTAGATCTATGGCCTAGGTCTAGATCTAGACAGACAGACATAAATCATTGATCTAGTTTCGAGGCTAGCCTAGATCTAGATCTAAATGACATGACGATTGCGGATGTCTTTTCGATGAACGAATGTTTTTCCTCCGTTTTGGAGTTGGAGGAATCACAATTTGAAGAAAAGAACAATGTCATAATTTCAATCGAGCAGTCACCCCCCCCCG
>NW_004797332.1:265584-267029 GCF_000002075.1 Aplysia californica | reverse complement strand
GTGGCTGAGCTCAGACTGTCCCTTCTCTCTTTTTCTTTGTTTGTCTCTGTCTTTCTTTCTCACCACCTATTTCCCACTCTAATCTTTCTCTTAGTTCCCTCCTGCCAACTGGGGCATGTCATACATTTTGCTAGCATCTCTCTCTCTCTCTCTCACACACACACACACACACACACACACATACACACACACACACACATACACACACACACACACACACACACACACACTCACATACTACCGGGTCTGGGCGCTGAAACTTTCCGAAATCACAAAAGAGTTTGTTCCCTGTTACCGGGTCTGTATACACTCTGGCTCTGGGTGGCAAAGACAATTTCGTCACGGCCATGACACGAAAATCAAGGCTTTGGTAAGCGTCCGGGGGTAAGGTGTCAAAGGGATTTAGAGTGATTCCTAGTGTTTCTAGTGTTTCCTAGTGATTCCTAGTGTTTCCTAGTGTTTCCTAGTGTTTCCTAGTGTTTCCTAGTGTTTCCTAGTGTTTCCTAGCGTTTTCGAGTTTATTCGAGAAAAATAAACACCGTTGAACTCTAACTACCCTGATTTCTCCACATATAAAACCACCCACCGCCACTGACCTTAACCCTAACCGTGCCGTAACCCTAACCCTCCATTTATTTCCTAGATCTAGTGGTCGCTGTCTACAGTAGATTCCTCCCCAACATCCCAGCAGAAAGACAAAGATTCCTAACAAAAATTCCCCCCCCCCCCCACTTGGGAGTCAAGCTCGGTAGCCTACAATTTGATCAGATCTTTCATTATCAAACAGGTTTGTTAAATTTTTCTTGGTCACACATCATATCTGACACTTTTGAATACGTCTAGTAAAAACAACTGCTCAGAAGTTGTCGCATGCAGAGTCTAGGGCTTGAAATAGACCTCTGCAATTTGCCTTGGTGCCTTTGCAATTTGCCATGCCCTTCCTTAGAATCAAAAGGTCAACCGCGACAATTTTTGCTGTGCCCTTGTATTTTGTTTAAAGAAATTAAAAAAAAAAAAAATGGTGACAATCAAAGGCAGTGGCGACGATTGAATCAATTCAGTCAGTACAGTTGGCCTACATAATAATGTGGTCCTTGAGGGGGGGGGGGGGGGGGGGGGGGGGGGAGTGGATTTAGGCAGTTCGGTCTCGCGGTGCCCTCCTTGCCAGCTCCGACCTTCGACCGATCATCTGTACGTAGGTTAGGCTGATGGTGAACGAAGGCTCACGAAGTGGTGGATGAGTGGACACATAGGCTACTGGCTTCTGGCTTCTGTATTCCCACCACAGAATTCTGTGATTCCCACGCACACATTTTTATAGATTGATGCCGACAGTCGCTCACGTGCGAACGTGATGGAAGCGGGCAGACAGAGGGTGCAAAAATGCGTTTGTAATATTTATTAGGCTAATTTGATATTAACAATATGGTTCTACAATAAGGGGG
>NW_004797332.1:238403-265484 GCF_000002075.1 Aplysia californica | reverse complement strand
GGGGGGGAGGGGGCTTAAAATTACAAATGTAGGTGTAAATATATTTGAGCTAATTTAGAAGGCCCAAAGGAGAAATTTTTACAAATCATAATAATGTGACCTATAAATGAAGACTGCTGAACAGATGATTTCTTGGAAACTGCCAAAAACTGTAACTCTTGAGTCTCGAAGTTTTTCTTGTGTGTTTTGTTCATGAAGTTACTGTAGTTTTATTAATTATTTGACCAAAATCTACACCATGCCAAAACAAGAACGGAATTTGGAGTTGAGTGAAAGCAGCAAAAAATGCAAAAAGTTAGATTCACTCGTCACTGAATAGTAAGATATTGATACTGTATTGTACTATCTACGGCTTTATGCTGGCATATGAACTCAAATAACTGACCATTTCCCAATAGGACTACCGGTACCAACAGAGTATGAATGAGTTTTACTTACACAAGAGATCTAGATCTAGTCATTATTGTGCTCTGTTCATAGGAGGATCATCCTTATTGTAGCAGCGAGATTTTGTCTTTAGGTAAACAGAAAATGACTGCTGCTTTATTTAAACAAATATATAGTTTTGAGCCACCACTCCCCCCCCCCAAAAAAAATCTGTGGGGGGGGGGGGGGGGGGGGGGGGGGGGGGGGGGTACATGTATAAAAGTATTTGGGTTGTAGCCCCGTTTATTAATGTGTATGTTGTGTTATGTGAATGTGTGTTTGTGTGTTTGGGGGAGGATAGAGGGATGGAAAAGTGTGTGAATTTTTGATACATGTACATATATAGAGCTTAATTTAGGCTTCAATATTTTACAAATAAACTTTATATTTTGTTAGAGAGCAAGAATAAATACGTATTGTTATTTATATAAATGTTAGGATTCACGATCCTTTATTCCAGCTTTAATCAACCAAATGATCGCCTATAATTTTTCCCCGGTGCCCTAGCAAATTGCCTCGGTGCCCTTTAATTTTTTGGCCTCACCGAGGCAATTTTTTATTGCCCTCCTGAGCACCTAATTCTAGCCCTGAGAGTCTGATATTTAGTTTGTAGTGCGCAGAATGCAAATTCAAACTTTTTAATGCACTTTACATTTTTGAAAAGTGTGGGTGGCTGGCGGGTGCTCTGGTGGGGTTTGTTCCTTCTTTCCCATCAAACAGTCAAACATTCGTCATCCTTATCTCCCATCCTTCTTTTTTGTGTATGTTACTCTCTTGTAACACATGATCTATTCTTTGGCACTTATATGACCTTATTGTGTTGCAAGTGGCGAAAAACTCTTACTAAAACTAAATTTTAAGAAAGTCCTGTCAAAATGTTAAAGAGTAGAAGACTGATTGCTGTGGTTAATGATGGTTTTGGATAAAAGCTCTTCTCTGTAAAAGTGTGTATACTCTGAAACATGTTTTGAAAGGTAAGCCAGAGACATTAAAGTCAGATTTTTGAAATACAATAACAGACAAAATTGTCCGAAATGGCAACCTACTTTCAAAGAGAAAAGTGGTTGTCTTAGATAGGTTGGCATCTTGGTCAGTGCCATTATAATGTGTAAGGAAAACTTAAAGTGGGAAGTGGTTGTTTGTACATGTTATGATTGTCTTGGACAGGTGTATCTGTATAAAATAAGAAGGTTTAAAAAAAAAACATGTAATGCTTAGAATACCTGCAACACCCCTGTAATACTTAATGTATATTTTTAAGTATAGACATTTTCAATTTGGATACTTTTATGTAGATCATGTGCTAAGTTAGGGGCCAACCAACAGATTTGGGTAGTTTTGGAAAATTATCACCTGTTTTTTTATTTCTTTGTTTTCACAGGCAAGCGAATGAGCAATATGTGGATGAAGATTACCAAAGGGCGGTGGAGGTGAGGCTTATGTTGCAAATAATATTGTTTACTTTACAATATGCAGAATATATATCATGATATATTTTTTTTTGGTAAGTGTTTTATAGTGCTCGCAACTGCATGAGGTCATGCGGGCATAGAATATAATAATAATGCTGAACTGGTATGTTTTTAATTCAGCAACCCCAGGGCCCACATGCTTTGTCTGGGAAAGTGGAAGTTTTTGTGAATTGTTTTATGTTACTGTGTGCAATTTTTCAAAGCTATAGAGGCGAATTATTATGTTTGTGGCTGAGCTCAGACTGTCCCTTCTTTTTTGCACAGTTTGTTTGTCTTCGATAATTGTACATACATTCTGCCCTTTTCTTTGAACTTTCAAACGGAAATCAACAGTCTCAAGTCTTCTCTTTTTGTCTCACGTCCCCTCTCTCACTTTCATGCTAGTCTTGCCTTCGGTGGGATCTACTCCATTTGAACCCTTTATTTCTCTAGGAAAATTTCAACTATACATTAATTATTCTTACCTGTTCCTGACAAATATGGCACTTATTACATTGTTCTGTCTTCCCTGTACTAAAACTGGACTGAACTTGAATTGTTTGAAAGATCTGTTGTACATAATTTTTAAATTTGAGTGTTTGAGGAGCTTCCGTGGCTTTCCAACCACCTGGCATTAGTCATGTCAGGGAATCAATTACTTGTGAGCACATTGAGTTTATGTCTCTCTTATCTATGAGAACTGACAGGAGCCTTCAAGTTGTAGCATACCATCCACGACCAAACTCATTTCTGTGTCTCTTTGTCGTGTCATATATTATATGAAGAATATTTGTGTGCAGTCTTCATTATCCTTTCCATTTAAATAAAACCATGTCACTTTTTCCTTACCAGCTTTATACAGAAGCCATAGCGTTGGATGGCGGACGGGATGACATTTACTGCCATAGAGCACAAGCTCGAATCCAGCTTGGGAAGTATTCAGGTGAGCTCATTCAAGATGCCTTTATTTCATTTTTCATGTCTATCTTCCTTACTAAGTTATTACCTATTAAGTTCAAAATTTGCTGAAAGATTTTATAATGATTTATAATTCATTTAAGAATGATGTAAGGCTGTCTCTGGCCGAACATATTTTAGGCCTGTCGTTATTTTCATAATCAGTTTTAAGTTAGAAAGATTCAAGAAATTGTATGTTCACTTGGTGTCAAGTAATTGATGTCTTATAATCTCTGTATTATTAGGCCTTCAGAGAATTTTTTACATCATAAAGAAAGCTTCTCTTTTAGAGTTAGTTGTGTATTGGCAGAGTCTGTTGTTATGAAAATATGCATTTGCCCTTATGATGGTCTAATTTGTATGTGATCTTCCCTCTTGCAGAGGCAGCTGCTGATTGTGATCAAGCCATGAAGCTGAACGAGAATAACAGCAAAGCTTACATAAAGAAAGGGTGAATAACATGAAATGTTGTTTTTAACATTGTTAGTATGTGTTTTGTGTTATTGGTCATGTGCTTGCTTGTGGATGTTGTTGGTTGGTAAGTGCCTTTATCTCGTTTTTCAATGCGTATACAAGACAATTATTTTTTGGTGTTAAATCTCCATTTTATGCATTCATTTAAGCCATTCTTAGAAGGTACCCTAAAACAAATTAGCAACAATTAAATGTTTTTTTTCTGTACTGACTTCTTTTTTCCCCCTATTTTCAAGTTGAGAAAATAATTGGAAATGAAACATGCACTATGAAGTTGATTAATTTTTAAAACTCCACCATTGAGGGTGGCTCGCTTATAACGTTATTAAACTCAGGTAAAAAGGATGCGTTTGCTCGACCACTTTCAGTGAAAATAAAACATATCTGGTGATATTCATGTTGAAGTACACCTCTATAGTTTGGTGAATACGCAGGATTTTCACTTTTGTGAGTAATACGTGGAGTTTGTGAACTCTAATTTAAAAAGAAAAAGGCTGTCCTGGTTATTCCCCCCCACCCTTTATTTAATGGTTTACTAAGTGTATCATAATTACAAGTGAGATGTATTCCTGTAAGTAATGGCTTTTTAAAAGTTTATTTTGAATGTCCTTGAGTGTTTCATTGGCTTGCTGTTATGGCAAGGTGTAAGATCCCTTCTCAAACTCGAAACTCACCTGCATCATGGCACTATACTGTGAGAATGAAGACTACATACTACATGGCACTATAAGAATGAGGAATACATGGCACTTTCCAGAAGTTGTAGACTTCTAGTCTATTTTCTACCAAATAGTATTATCTTGTCATTTTTTTAATTTGAAAAGCCTAATGCCCTTCTAATTTTCCTTTTGTATTGTGTGTCCAGGATGGAAGAAGAGGCATTCCAGCATTTTTTCTTTGTTGTATCTACTGTATAAACTTTAAGTTTACTAAGCCTTTAGTTGTAGTGTCAGGGGCAATGGTTTTCCAGATATATTTGGAAATCTTTACTGAAATTGTCCAAATTTTACCTGACTTCAGGTCGGTCATCGTGAAAACTTGACACAAGATTTACAAGACTATATGATCTGTGAATTTTTAGTCCCTGTGTTGTGCGTGTTTCCTCGGGGAAGAAGAATTTGAAGAATTTTTTCATTGCTCAGTTGGCACCTGTGCAGTGTGTAAAAAAACCCCTAGAATTTAATCTGTTTCTATATTTCATAGAGAGTGGGGATTAGTGAAATAAAACAGATAATTGTAATACTTTTATCTTTATCAAATATATTATCAACATATGTTTTCCAATGATATTTGTTTTCTGTCTTTATTCAGAACTGCTCTTTTTCAAATGGATGAGATAGGGAAAGCTCTTGATGTGTTCAAGGAAGGGCAAAAACGATTTGGTAAGTTAATAAGTTTTCTAATCACCTCCGAATCTTTCATTGAGTTCATTGTACATGAGTTATACTGCCACAGTTGTTACAAGCAAAAAGTTGGCGGAATACCAAGGCTGGTGGTTTAATAGAGTTCTCATGTTAAATGGCCCTGATTACCCTCAGTATAACGTGGTTTGACTGTATGTAGTGAAAGTTGATTGTTCAGCCTGAGGATGGAATTTTGTACAGGCTTCACGTCCTGTTACTGTGCAACTCAATTTGTGCCCTTCCTGCGTCGGTGTAAAGACAGGATCATCAATTTTCAGTAAACAAGGGTTAAATGTCAACCTGGAAGACGTCAGTGATAGAATGCTGATTAGAATGTAGTATTCCAGGGCACTTTTTTTTTTAAAGACAATCAAAAAGAACTAATCACAATGTACTGGGAAAGTGTTGATATCTGGCTTGTTGGGTGCTGGAATGTTTCCCCCTTCATGCATTAAGTCCTTCTGTAAACAGAATGCAGGGTTACATGTAGCAAGAGTGCCAGTGTGTGTATATATATATATATATATATATATATATACTGCTTAATGGAAGACTCCGCCATACGCCATTTTGAAAAGTTATGTATGATGATAGTCTTACACTGAGCAGCCAATATGTATCTCAGTCTTTAGAGAAGAGCTGAGTTGTATTTTGATCTTTTCATCAACATTTTATTTGCTCCATTTGAGGATTTAAGGTATTTTATGCTTATGATTGCAGACTAAAACATGGATCTCAAAATTCCGCTATTTATTTGTTACGAAATGGACTTATGCCTTTTTTGTTAGAGATGTGGTCAAATTACTGAACACCTCATTTTTACCTTTTTGTTTTCAGAGTCTGACAGTGTGTATGTTGGTTGGATCAAGAAATGTGAGGACAAACTTCCGAGTCCAAGTAAGTTTTCTTTTCCATTGCTGAAGTAAGGCTGTCATTCTCTTCCCTTGCTGATGTTTCCTTAATTAGAATTGATAAATTCAGCCTGAGGCATGGGGACAGATAGATAGGAAATTCTGTTCTGCTAATAAACATTTCTGGTAAGCTATATTTTGTTGTTGTAATTGTGAGATGAATTCCAAAAATGCATCAGTTTTTTTTATTAAAAAAATGTTTGCATGCACATAATCAAAGTCCCCCTTTTTAGCAGTAAATTGCTGAATGTTCGTAGACATCCAAAACATTGTCATTGTTATAAAACTGGGCTGAATAATCAGGGCTAAGGAAACTGAGGAATAACATTTTTGTCTTTAAAAAAAAATTAAGTTAACGTTAAAAAAAAATTTAAAAATGTACGACACCCAGTGCATACTGCCAATTGAATTCAGTTAATTCCATGGAGGCCAGCCAGATTTTCCTTCATGGAGCGGCAGAAGCTACTATTTTGGCCCTGTATGACCAATAAGAATTGCGACTTTTAAAAAACAGTGGCATCTGATTTTGAAAGTCAATTGAATTTAGTTGAATTCGGTCAAATTGTGCCAAAAGGGTCGCTATTGCCCTATCCATGAAGGAAAATCTGGCCAGCCACGTCTGAATCAAACGAATTCGATTGGCTGTGTACACCTGATATAAAATTGCTTCTTTTCCAGAAGTGGGGACAGATTTCCAATTTTTGTCATACTTCTTTCTCTCCTGAAGCAGAAACTGAGAGCCCCAAAATACCACAACCAGCACCAGCGGAGAAAGCAGCGTGTGCGTCATCTCCGTCAGCAGTGAGGTGAGTGACCTGCCCCTTGCTTCATCTTTGCTTTGTTTAGTTGAAATAAGACACGAATAGCTGCCAGCCTGTACATGACAAAAGTAATTGATACATTTTTGAGGGTCTGAGTGCAGAAGTCTGGTTTTGTGTTTAAAAAATGTATTCTCTGAGGGTTTTTTTGGGTATTACTCCTCATGGACTTGCCGCTGCTGTATGAAAATTATGAACTATCTAGAAGACGTTTGTAAATGATAATGAGAATGAAGTGGATAGGTCAATTTAGTTGTGTTTGATATCATAGTTAGCTGTTGAGTGTGAATTTATTGAATGCAGAAAAATATGTGTGAAGGCTTTGGAGGGGGGTTACTTGGTCAATGCTCACCATCTTGACCTGCCTTGAGGGTAGAGTTCGTTTTTTATTTTTGAAAAGTTGGCAGCTATTGATATATGTTAGTGCATGGATGAAAATACTGCCTTAAATGTCTTGGAGAGCACATTTTAGAAATATTCTTAATCAATTTTTAATTCGGTAAACTTACAAACATTATGTTCTGGACCTTGAGGAATGTGTGGTTGAGAGTCTTGACTTGTGGAATTCATTTTTCTCAAGACTCACCAGCTCTTGTCAAAGGACACACAATATCAGGTTTACTTGTTTTAAGCTCATTGCTAGTCCAAGAGTGATCCCAAACTTGACAAATATAGCAAGCGTGGGAAGGAAGATTTGATTTTTCTATGTGCTGCTTGTGTTTCAGAAAAATATGCTTATGACGGGGAATAACAAAGAAAAATGGTAGAATAGTGTGGTCAGAGGATTGGTATTTTGGGAGCCAATGAGGTGGTTTTGACAATCAATTTCTTTGTTCAGTGATAGGAATAGCTCGATTTTGTTTGAGGAGTTTCAGAATCTTTAGAATAAGGACCCTTCTCTGCAGAGCGGATTGTTAGCTAGCACTAAAAGTAGCATGTTTTTGATATCATGGACACACAAATGTTGAGATTGAAAATGCATGAATAGATATGTATCATTTATTTGCTTGCTGATTCATGAAGTGAAAACTGTCTTTATCTAAGGTACAGGTCAAAATGCTTGAATTCAAATGGCTACAGGGAAAAAATAATTAAATATATGTTGAATGTACCTGCGTGGACCATTTTCTTTGTTTTTGTTGGCTAGACTTTTACAAACTTTCCCATATATATATGTATATATTATTGTTTGTGTGTATGGCATATGTTATATTTGGGAACCCTCTGCGGTCTTAACAAATATATATTATGAATGTTTGTTTTTTTGCTTTGCTACAGGCATGAGTGGTATCAGACTCACACCCATGTAGTGGTCACTGTACTAGCAAAGAATGTGAAGAAAGATAATCTTTCAGTAGACGTGGAGGACAGAAAGGTTAGTATTCTGGTATTTTGTAATTTATTATTTAGACTTTTGTTACCTTTTTTGTGATAATGTTAATGTGTTTGTTTGATGTGGAAGCACCCCCCCCCCCTCCAGTTGGGTTTAGCGTAATGGAGAGATCAATAATCTGTCTTGTAGTAGAATAGCATACTTAAATATTTAACCCTCATCCTGCGGGAGCCGGGTTTATGTAGCCCGATAAGCCTATTTCGGCACCTCGCCTGCGTTCTGGTCCCGAGTCAGTGTAGCTCCTGGCTCAGCGCACGCGCAGCGCGCATCCTCTTACGTGTCATTCGGGTCCCGAGTCGGATCCCCATTCACGCAGGTCAAGTGTGTGTGCGTCAGTCTGCTTGAGTTTGTGTGCGTTTGTGGCCTTCTTCTAGAACCACCTGCGTTGGTTCGTAATCGAGGCATACGTCTCATTCAAAACATGCCAAGTTGATAGCTCTAGATGTTCGTCCAATGAAATTATAGAAGAAATTGACCCACTTAGACATGAGGAGCTCGAAAGGATAGTTAGGAAACAAGACTTCCATTTTTCTATACAAAATATTTCAAATGAGCTTGATTTTGTATGAAATGATACTACCTGATAAAAGATGAGCTTGTTTAATAGTTTTGAATACCCTTGTGCAGGTACAAAGAACAATTTGAGTGTAAAACATTCGGAAATTGACCTAAATTATCCCTTTTCGAACCTCAGGTCATTCAGAACAACAAGAGCGTCCAGAAAGGAAATTCAAATGGGCGTAACTACTCGTAATGTCTTATCAGCTTGTGAGAGGGGGTTATTCATGTGTTTGTAACACTTTATAAATAGAAAGCTATGAAGGATAGAGCGTCATTTTCATCATCAGTTAACACACTCCCGCGGTATTCATGGCGAAAAAGCACGTTTCCCGGCACGCGCGCTGTACACCAACAGTACACACTGAGTGACCCCGGCGGCCTGCCCGGCGAGTCCGACGTAATCGGTTGCTGATAAGATACGCATCTGGGCACAGACGCAGGATAAGAGTTAAGCTCTGATGGGCATGTTGGTAGCATCATACCATAATTGTCTTAGTTAAGTACTGGGGGGGGGGGGGGGGGGGGTTGAAGCTGAAGCTAAAGCCGTTATTTTAGTAAAAGCAAATAAGGACATCTTAAAACAGTCATTATTCTTATTATTTGTCTGTTTAATTAAAATATCCTGTTTATCTCTTGCACTTCACGAACATTTTGACTGTCAGTGAGGTTGTGCCTCTCCTTCCATGGTTCAAATTGTGACAAAAAGTTGTAATGGGGGGGGGGGGGGGAGGATGTTGTTTTGTTTTGATGAGCTTCGGGTACCATGGCCAGTCTGGCTTTTTGTATTTGGACTCACTGGAGTATTGTAGTGTTGCTTTGAAGGTTGACAAACACAGTAATTTATTGTTGTGGCAAAAAGACAAGGTCAGTTTTGTTCAGAATGCGATTATGTCTTTCTTTTTTGGCTGCTTATGTTCATGTGCACAGATGTGTATGGGGGGCAAAGGAGGTGTGAGAGGGTATGTGTGTGTATGGGTGTGCGCATGCACATGGATGTGAGTGTGCATGTGTGTTACGTGATGTGGTGAAACGCCAAACCAATATGCCAGTATCTGGACAATAAAGATGCATCTGATCTTAAGAGGGGGGAAAGAAAAATTCTCGCTCGCATTTGCATTGCATCTATTTTCTAATGCTAATGGCTAATGGTGGTAAGTTCATGACAAAAACAAAATATCCGTTTCTTCTATTCCGGTCAGCTGAACGTCCTAATAAAGGAGTACCAAGGCTCCCCTGTGGATCTGAACTTTTTCCTGGCACACACAGTGGTTCCTCAAGAGTCGCAGACTAAACTGTTTGCTTCAAAGGTAAACTAGATTTTGTTTTTGTTCTACTTATCCTAGTGGCTAATACGAAGACGAAAGGAGAACAGGATTTGCGACCTCTTTGTTAAGGGGCTCGATATTTAAGCAAAATTTTTTTTACTAAACGCAAACTGAAACAACTTTTGACACAGGCAGTAAGTATGAGACAAAAGATTCATGTTTAACTGTTGACACACTTGACTAGTAAGCCTTTGTCTTTGAAACGGCGGCCATCTAAAAAATCGGATATAATTTTTTTTGTCTCGACCATTTCTACAGTTTTTAACTTTTAGAATTTCTGTAACTTGCAAGATATCACAAATAGATAGGTTCTTGCAGCTGGCTATTTTGATTTTTGGTACTATACTTACAAAGTATCCCAATTTGTTCTCAAAGTTAGGGATATGGAATTATTTGATCTTTAAAAAATATTTTTGGCTTTAAAAAAAATTGTAAAAAACATTCTAAAGCAAAATGTAAAAAACTAACCTACCCACCACAATTACAAACCATTTCTCTAAAAACATGCCTAATTTCAAGGCTCTGTGTTGGAAAATAAAAAGTGGTGGAGAAAAAAACGGCATATGCAAGCTGAAAATGGTGAAAGTGTGTTTTGAGAAAAACGGGGTTAAACATCGAACATGTTAGTACACAACGTAGAACCCAATCAAATTGAATTATGTTAATGTTAATCACTCTGTGACTAGTGTCAATATAACCTAGACTGGATGAGGGATCGGAAAGTACCAAAGGTAAAAAGTGCTCAAAGAGAGTGAAAATTAGTCCCCGAGGCCCTAGACCCAACCCACGAGCGCCCTTAAGCAGTTTCATATGTCCTACAGTTCTGGTTGCTCAAACTGTATGTATATTGAAAAGAATTAATTTTTTCTAAATGGTATTACAACTGCTGAATGTGGGGAAAGTTTTCTAAAGTTGAGTTTGAATGAAACTAAAATCCAGCTTCAGATTTATCCTGAAAACACCTTTCTCTTTATCCAATCAGAATTGTATGTTGAAAAGTCCAGTAAATGTATGAAAGTAAGCATTCCAATTTGTGCTTTTCTAATGTAAATCCTGTAAGGTGGAACTATTTTTTTTTGCTGGTTATTTTGAATTTTTTTTTTTCATGTCTTGTTCCAGGTCGAAATCAAATTAAAGAAAAGTGAAGGTATTCAGTGGCCCAAGCTAGAGGGATCTGCTGAAGAAAAAGAATCTGTAACTCCACTAGCAGCAGGTAAGTGTTTGTATGTATTTCACGAAAACTTAATTCCCCTGAAGTACAGTCGAACCTGCTCTAGCGGCCAACTATCCATGACAATCATCTGTACAAACGACCACTTTTCACTTCCCCCTTGCCTTTTTTTCCTACATTATGAACAAAATTGTCTGAGACATCCACCTGTCAAAGACAAACACTTTTCTACTGGACTATGGATGACCATCTTGGACGAATTTGACAGAATGGCTCCTGTGATATTTAGAGATGCAGATTTTGTGATTTTTTCGTGCTTGCAGTGACAGACATTGTCAACTCAACCTATGGTTATGTGTGCAAGTCAAACACCTACTTGCAGGTTTTATTTCTCCTGGTTTGCTTATTTCTACAGGGCTGAAACCAATATTGGACTACAAAATGTATATGGCAGAAGTGAGATTAGGTCTGGGTCTGTTGAAAATGACATTTCTCGGATCTTCTTCATGCTTTTTCTTTTCCTTTTCTTGGCTAACCATTGTTACTGCATGGCGTGATAGTGGTGCTGTGTCAGCCATTATTTGCTTTTTTTTTTCTCCTCGCTGAAACCACTGCTTGATTACCTCTGTCCTTTCTTCTATCGAATCTGTTCTGGACTTTTTGTGACGTTACATGATGTAGACCTGCATGTTTGCCGATAATCGTCTGAAATCCGACAATCGCGACCTGACCCGCGAGCCGGCCGATGCTATCGCTAGGCCCACCTGTATCAGTCAATGTGCGTAGTGCGAGGCCTGGCCGACTGCCAGCGCCCCCTTTTTCTCCCGTCGGCTTTGTCGGCACTTTCGTTTTCGTGCCGATGTCGGAGTTTCCGACATAATTGTCGGAACCTGAGTAGAAATGCGAATATGAAAAAGGACGACGACCTAAATTATCTACTTTCAGTTTCGTGCTCGAGCGGCCATTTTGAATTTCGTTTGTTGACTAATTCAATTGTTCAGATCGTGTGGATTCATTCAAGTCCGACTCACTTGTAATTGAATCTAGATCTAGATCTAGATTTATATAGATCATTATAGACCTCGATGGAGGATTCATATTCCAATTCTATTGTGTCAAACCCTATCATAGGTAGTGCTGTAATATTAATGTTGGTTAAAAGCATTTCATCAGGTGCGTGAATTATAAATTTAGAATCTAGAGATATCTAGACTCAGCTGAGTCCCTCTGTTCGGAAGCAGATGCGGATTTCTAGTTCAAGGCCTATTCCTATTCACTTGTTCTACAAGATCTAGATCTAGATTTATTTAGATTACTAGATCTAGAATCTATATATATGGAGGATTAATATTCCAATCCTATTGTGTTACTGTATCAAACCCTTTCATAGCAATGTAGATGTAGGCCATAATATGCTCCCTGTTTGTTTTGGAGTGTAGTTTTTAAAATTTTAAAATGTTTAAATTTTGGACTTGTGCTGGCCTTTTTACATGAGGCCCGTTGCAGGTTCTTTTTTGGGGTAGGCCTAGGGGTAGGGTTAGGGTTAGGTCTCTTCTGTGTTTGTTGGGGTGTTCGCTCGTTACTTGGAAGTCCTTCATTGTGACACCCACAAAAGCTCTTATGGGGGGGGGGGGGTTGCGCAAAATTTTCAGACAATCTGGTTGAGGCTCACATGCAGGTCTAATGATTGCAGAACGTGTTCATTTTCGTAATTTTCATTTTGCATTTGATCTGGCATTTGTTGACATGAAGAAAACACATTGCAGTCAATGAGATTATAACTTTGAAGCTTCTTTCTCTGACTCAAATGTTTACCAGTAGTATATGCGAGGCATTGTGGTGAAATCAGGCGCTTGTCAAAATAATGATATCCGAGAAATCTGCTTTTTTCGGCCCTTTTTTTTGTTTGTTTTTTACTCAACACCTTGTATGTCGATTTAAAAACAGTTTTATGTGTGGATTTATATGGAAAAACGTTGATTAAAGGCATAACAAATTTTAATTTGCAGTTTCCAAAGACTCTTAAACTATGGAAGTCACCAAACTTTCAAGGCCATTTTCCTTGATGTTTTCTATTGTTTTGTCATGTTCTCACTAAAGCCCCAATACCCGAGGGAGATGTGCCAAAGTATCCGTCCTCATCTCATTATACCCGAGACTGGGATAAGCTAGCAGCAGAGGTGACTAAAGAAGAGAAGGATGAGAAACTGGACGGAGATGCAGGCCTCAACCAATTTTTCCAAAAGCTCTATGCAGACGCTTCCGATGATACCAAGAAAGCCATGATGAAGTCTTTTGTAAGTTCTGAAGCAATTTTTCTAATATTTACGCATGGTTTCGTCTCCAGGGCTGTTCTTGTAGGCGGGCAAGGCAAGGGTTGGGTGGGAAGGGCTGTTTTAATGGGGTACTTGTCTTTTGTATCGTGTCACAAATACATTAAAAATCTATGTTTGGTTTTTGTAATAATACAATATTCTCTGTAACATTTATTTTGCAGGCTAAAAGCCAGTCATTCTGCCACGTACGTGAAGAGAACATTTCCATGTTGCTTTTACTATAAGATGAGAATGGATTTTAACGTTTCTTGCTCTGCAGTACTTGCAATGTTGAACTTAGAAAAAAAATAGGAACAAACCAGTTTAATTTTTAAAAATATAAACCAATGTACAAAAGTTTTTTTAAAAATGCAAAAAAAATTGAGGTAGCCTACCGGGTAATTTGCCATTAAAAAAAAATAATAATAAGCGGGGGGGGGGGGGCCTTATTCGAGTATGAAAAATTTGTTGGTTCCTTTGTTGCCCAGAAACTTTTTGCATCCCTCAAACTTGTGTCACATGACATGTGAGGCATTGTCGTGAAATCAGGCGCTCGTCAAAATAATGAAATCGGAGGGATTGGCATTTGTCTTCCGGTTTAGCATTTTTCTTTTTCGAATTTTTACTTTTTGGCTTGAGAAATCTTTTATGTCCAATCAAGAACATATTTGGTAGCATTTAATGACAAGCGGGCTAACCCAAAATTCGGGGGTTTCCAGAAATCTTGACCTACACCAAAAGTGGACATTGCCCTACCTATAGGAGAAGTTTGATTTCATTGGTGTGTATATTTGTTTGGTTATAGAGAAAACTCCTTGTCTTTTAAAAAAACTGAACAAGGGGCGAAAACTTTACCTTCGATTTTCTCAAAACAACATTTTTTCGATATAACGCCCTTGTGCTTAAAAGCGACAATTTTTTAGTCTATTTTACGGAAAAATGTTGATTAAAGGCACAAAAAATGTGAATTTTCAGTTTCCAAGCACTTTCAAGCTGTGGAAATCACCAAACTGATGGTTATTCTCTCACTAATTTTACCTCTGAAGTCAGGCAACCCCTCCATTTTCAATCGCAAATATCCTCACTTCTATTAAAGATAGATGGATATTTTTTTTCATGGGAAAGATAGACAAATGAACAAGCTTTACGGTGATACCCATGACTCTACATGCCCAAAATTGATGAGCGCCTGATTCCACAGTATCGTGACACATGCATTGTTCTGTTTCAGTCCGAGTCTGGAGGAACTGTGCTGAGCACTAACTGGTCTGAAGTGGGCTCCAAGCCAGTGGAGGTGAAACCACCTGACGGATTGGAGTACAAAAAGTGGGAATGCTGATGACAACTGTGATGAATGGAAGTTTCTGTCACCAAGCGGTGGAAGATTTAGCAGTGATGAGTTTTTTTCATTTTTATTTGTTTGCGTGTGGCTGCACAGGAAAAACTGTCACATAGGTTCCAAAACCCTTTCTGAGATAGGAACGTTTATATATTCTGCAACCATTTGTTAACATTTTGCTTTTTATTTGAAGTTTTTGTCATGCTCAGATGAAAAGTTATTACAATTTATTATTTAATTAGAGAAGCGTTTTGTCCTGTCCAATGGAATGTAGGAACTTCAAAAACTCTCTTGAGATTTTCACATTATGATGAAAGTAATCCATTCAAGACTGAATTCTGTCTGTCTGTTGTGACTTCTTTCATTTCAGTGTCTTCATGTCTAAATGAGTGCCAGATTCAAGCTTGTCAAGAATTGCAACATCAAGCTCAGATTTGCGTAGTTGTATGTATTGGAATATGACATTTTCAATATTTTCTTTTGTGAATTTGAGGTGACATGCACTGCCTTTACTAGAATATTGAATGATTTCTGGTAAGACTAGAGTGTCTGGATCAGAAGGTTTTCATATTGTGTCACCTGTTCTTCGCAGTGTTGAAAGGGTACGATGTTTTCTATCAGATCATTTTTGACTGCTTCAAAGATTTCATCTGCTCTTTCTGCATTGCCTCCATTGCCATTTCCTGAGAGACAAAAAATGTTTTAGTGCGTGTGTTAACACTGTGTGACATAATTTATAAGTAGACCAGAAAATCTCAACAAACTGGCTTCACTTCAGTGCCAGGCTAAACTGCAGTTCAAACATCAAATTCTTTTTTCATTTTAATTTAAACTTAATGAAAGTTGATAAAAACTAGCCTTCAAGGCTCAATTAACATTGTAATACAACACACAAATGAGCATTGTTCATCTGATTATTCTCAGTTGAATTACGGTGACTCTGACCTGAGTATTTGAAGTTTTGCACGTTATAAAACATTTCCAAGCATCCCCCGAAACACAGCCCTGGTTCTGTGGGGCACTTCGGGCAGTAATATCGGGACTCTCTACAGATGTTCCATTAGCAATTGAAGCCCAATGAATTTCTTCATCTCGGAAATGGTGGTTTCCTCCCATAGACAAAAGTAGGAACGTTTGGGAAAGTTGGGGTTCTGAGCCAGAAATTGAGCAGCCCTGCAGTTTGTTTCAGTAACAAGTGGAGTCCAGAAGTTCTCATTTAGAAAAATGTTCAGAAAATCATGCCATTCATCAAAAGCTGTGTGGTCAAACTACAGACCATGCTGCACATTGAAGTCTGGCCATTCACGTTGAAAATCTGAGCTTGGTGGCGCCCATTGAAAGCCAGCATCATGGATGCACCCTTTGACTTTGACATGTCACTATCATTACTATTGTCAGGTGACTCTTCTTTAGTAGACACAGCATAGTTTGTTTCTGAGTAGAAATCATCCTGAACATCACTCTCTGACGACTTGGCTTCCAGCTGAAAAATCTGAAATAACAATTTTCTCTTTCTTCTGCCATTGGACTCCTATAATGAGCAAGTTCGCTTGAACTCTCAAAGAACGATTGTACATGGTGTTTGTTTTGTGTGCTGTAGTGCTATCAGTAAAGATATCGGGAAGAAATTGGTATCGATATACACATCTTTTAATGCTAAATCGATCTTGCCGTGAGACATGTGAATAGCTTTGGAAATACATTCTTTTAGGCAGTTACATTTATGACATACCTAGTACGTCTTAAAGGGATCGGTGAACCAGAGAAATTCGATGTTTACAAGCCGTACTTGGTATGTCATGTCAGAAATATCTATGCATTTTCATGCCATACCAGGTACGTCGTGGGGCATTGAAGGGGTTAATCGACCCAAACCCAAAACCAGTGTCTGTTACTTCCAATGGGTTTTCCTGTGCTCCCACTCATATATTTTGCTGTAGTTGTGACTATTGCACTCTGTTGTGATTATTAATGCTGAGTGTTTAAAGAAGTACAGCTGCTGTCAACTATACGGAACCAAATTCAAGAGGCAACTTAGGTTTTAGATCAAGTAGTCGATTTTCAGTGGTTTATCATAGGCCTACATGACATTTTTAGAAATGTTTGCACAGAATTAGCAAATGATGTTTTGTGTGATTTTCAAGCGTTTTTTCATTAGCTTTGGTTCTGTATAGTATAAGTTTTTCTTTATTTGAAATCTTGAGAGCTCCTTCTTCAAAGTCTAGAGCTAGCAATTTTTAACTGCATGTATTGTTGACTGCTGGCTTTAGAATTCATTTGGAGGACAGATATTTGACTGAGATCAGCGGGGGATGTTGGATTACAGTACTGTTGTATTTCTGTTTTGAAGGGTCGAAGAGTTCTTTGTACTGTTACTGGCTTTTGTTGAAACATATCTTGTCTTTGTAGATTTTCTCTGGAGAACTACTATGTCATTGTGTGCAAAAATAGTTTTGTTCATTTGATGAGATTAGACATACTTCACTACTCCATCTGACAGATATGAGATGGATATATCATGACTGGACTTCTTGCTGATTAAGACTTTGACTTGTCTATTTAAACATTATTACTATTAGCTAAAATTTGTTTTAAATTCGCTTTCACAGTATTCAGCCTGTCTGTTTTTCCCATGATTTCATGAAAGGATAAGGAAGATTTCATAATCATTTCGTCGCCTCTGAACTATTTTGTCCTAAGTGCCCTCTTTTCTTAAGTACAAAATGGACTAAATTGTTCTGAGGCGACGATTTGTCTCCCTGCATATTATATTCAGCGGAAAGAGAATGTGAGGGAAAATTTAAGTGTGAAATTTCTATCCAATGACTTTTTTGGGGAAAAAATCAATTGTGTGACTGTTAATTACTTTTTACGTGCAGCCCTTTGATTACATTTCACTATGAAGTCATCATTTTCTGACAGTTTGGTGATTACATTCCTTAGAGTTGTGTTATTAGGTTTCACGCTTCCTTTCACTTCAAAATGTATGAAATGTTTTAAACTACACTGAAAAGGTTTCCTTCCAAAGCTAAAATGTGTGTGTCTTATTAGTCTTATTAACATTTGTATTTTGAATATATAGAAAAATTGTGTTCTTGGTAAATTGCTAAACTTCAATCTTCAGATACCTTTTTTGAAACCAAAAAATGAAATTTTGTAGCTGTTATTTATATGATTTGCATTTTAAAAAATTAGTAGCACAACAATTTACAAATAATTAGTTTGTGTGACAGAATGCTATAGTACTTTCAATAAAATGTGGCAGCAGTACTAATTATTTAGAGCGTTTATTTATTGTTCCTTAAGTATTAATGTTGCCTAAATTATTTCAAGCCTTTTTTGCTTCCTTTTAATTTTCTCTTTCTTTCTTTCTTATCACCTCTCATACACTCTACCCCTTTTCCCTTCTCATTCATCTTTGGTAGTTACTAAGCATCTGTTTTTGACTCAGCTTTCCGTCATTGATGTTGGAATGTTCTAGTTTCCAATTAGGTATGATTTTTAAACGTAAAGACGCTGTCAAATTGTGCAGAAAAATAATAAAATGTAAATCAATAACAGTCTCTTTAACTTATTTATTTGCAGCATTCCATTTTGTTTATTTTCTACAAGCTGACACATCAGGTTGAAACTTGTGGGTGGTTGGCGGGTGCTCTTGTGTGGTTTGCTTCTTCTTTCCTTTCAAACATCTATTGTCTTTATCTCCCCTTCTTCTTTTTTATGATTGTTACTCTTTTGTAACACCTCTAATCTTGTGGCGCTCATATTATGACCTTACGCAGTTGCGAGCGCCGTAAAATCTCTACTAGAAAACAAAAAAAACTTTATGTACCCTGTACTTGGGTTTTTCTTTTTTCACTGTATATTCAAGTGACTGAACAGTGCCACTTGACTGGTGTCTGTGGTGTAGTGGTTGGGGGCCTAACCTTCACACACAGAAGACCTGAGTTTCAATTCCTGTATAGGTAGAATTTTTATTGTCTAAAATCTTTCTACTATTCAGTCGTATCCCTCTCAGCCCAGGTTGGTCTTGACGACAGGCAGGGTCAAAATCCACCCTGTAAGTTATCTAAATTGTGTCAATAGGGGCATAGAAACATCTATATATATTCAAACATTAAAGGTGCCCCTGACAACACCCATTTGTGAAGCGTGCTGACAAAATGAGTTACTTCTCGGATTCTAGCCCTATGGAAATAGATACATCATGCTTATAGGTGAAGTTTTTACAAATTATAACTTATGAAATTGAAATAATAAAAGGAATGTTATACTTATAGAAAATGGCAGTAAATGTAATAGAAAATCTACTAATTTGACCCTAGTGTCGATTTGGGGCCAAAATCTTCATTTGTGGATTGCGAGAAGTAACAAGTTTTGTCGGCATGCCTCACATCTCTTTACTATTTGTTTACTGTTTTTATCTGTCGGTTTTTGTACGTGTATTTCTTTGCACTAAACCTCTATGATGTCCATGTGCTTCTCTTTTACTCAAATAATCACTCTATTTTAACCAGCATATATGGTGTAGTAGTTAGGCGTTTTCCTGTCGCTCATAGGAGACCCGAGTTCGATTCCCAAGTGGGACGAAATTTTTATAGAGTATCTTGGTCTCTCTGTTGGGATGTTGTATTCCTCTCAGCCTGGGTTGGCCCTGACAGGAAAAGGACCGTAAGCACGTCTCCTAAATGATCTAAATTGTGTCAATGGCGTAAAAACACCTGCATTAACCCCCCTCGAACTCTATGTGTTATCTTGCATATGTGCAAGGCATGCGGGCTACTCTTATTGTAATTGCACAGATGGTCATGGCCTTTTCTAGCATGAGGAATGTTGGAGATTTGATACTCGGATGGTTGGAGGTCAGGTGTCCTGGGGGTTGGAGTTACAGCACCGGAGAGCTTTTAGGTCTGCTTATATCACTTGAGGATCTTACCTATTTTCCGTCTTTCTGTTTTTCGAAGTTTTGTTGTATATTCCCCAATACTGTATATACAAATGATTTTGTTGAAAAATGTAATAGTTTTTGGCAAGGAAAAATTCAAATTATTCGTCTGTGGCTTTTCCATAATGTACAGAATATAGAAAGGTTTTCTGAGAATAAGACAAAAAAACCAACAAATGCACTTCTAGCATGTTGAAAGTTTATTAGCGCAGAATCATTTTCATAAATCAATAAGTAAAAACAGACATAACAGTAAATTAAAATACAGTTCCAGCTGAGGCGTAGTTAAACTTGTGTTTGATAAGTCACAGTCACAAGAGCAAAGAACCAGGCAACACAGTACCGGATGTGCTCAGAGGAAGATTGTCCATTCCTCAATCAATGAGAAAAAGTCTGTTGGCAGCTATTGCGATGAAACACACAAGTTCATAAACTTACAGGAATCACAGTTCAAGAAATGTCTGTTCATGTGTATTTCATTTTGTCAGGTCATGAAATTATAATACTGACAAAATCGTACATAGACTCATAGAGACAAGGGTTGAGAACAGAAAAAAGCATGGCAAGATGCAAGGAAAGAAACAAGAGAGTTGTTCTTTCTTTAATTGTAGGGGGAGTTCTTTTGTGGCAAATTGAAAGTGATTGTTGAACTGTGTCCCAAAGTGATTTACCCCATTTCTTGTTGATTTTAAAAAAAATCAGATTTAGGCTTTTCTTCTTAATGTTTTTGAATGCATCACAGTTTTGTCTCAGCTATTGTATACTACATCTACATATTGTCTGTTTCTTTCCACAAATGCCCAAGCCATTTTAAAATAATTTTTTGAAAATATTTAAGTAAAAATAAGAGCACCCAAATCAGAACGGTGACTTGGACTCTTGTTATTTTTCCAAAAGAAACTACGAAAGAATTTAATGACAAAACAAAATGAAACGGTATTTTGAAATGCCCCTCTTGTGTCTTGAGTCCTTTCTCAAGGACAAATACTTTGATTGTGTGCATGTGACTAGCATTGGCAATAATGCCTACAAAAAGCACACATAGAGGCCAGTTTATAGTCTCTCTCTCTCTCTCTCTCTCTCTCTCTCTCTCTCTCTCTCTCTCTCTCTCTCTCTCTCTCTCTCTCTCTCTCTCTCTCCCTCTCTCTCTCTCTCTCTCTCTCTCTCTTTCTGTGGCCATGTTATGCATTTATCTTAGATCTGTCTCTAACAGTGTTGTGTTGAAAAGAATGAAAGAGTCACTCCCCCCCCCCCCAATCATCCAACATAAAAGCAGTCCATTCCAGTGTTATTCCACGCATTACATTTTTAATACCTTACATTATTTTCCTGGCACTCTAATTTATTTTGATTTTGAGTAATTGGTGTTGCAGGCACATTCCCTTTTTTCAACTCACCAAAAAAACCCAAACTTTTACACATCATCATGCATTTATCAGTTAACAGTTAACAGTTGTAGCCTACATATACCAATTGCTTGGAGTATCAGAGAACTTGAGACAATGAGCAAATATAACAAGTGCCTGGAATATAACATTTATAGTAGCTGTAGTATGCATAGGTGGACGGTTTCCACTCTAAAGAATGCCCTTTGACAAAAGTTTCTTTCCCGCGAGCTGCTTAGAAATAATGATATAGTCATGATATAGCCTACTGTTCTGAAAGGTTAGAATAAGATTGTGTAGATTACGTAGTACAGGTATGAGTAAGATAAGAAACAAACCCAGGTCTGGTGATTTTTGCTTCCTTATCTTTATTACCTTTCTTATGTTTTTGCAGTTGGGATAGCTTTGTAATCATGGCATTTTGAAGCCGACAATGTGTTGGCATTCTTCTGTTCAAACAATTTTTACTTTTTTTCCCCTACTGAACAACTATAAATTTGGAGATTGGAATCGGGACATTCTGCTCACCACATGATCTTCTTATATGATTTCATGGACTCATGCCTACTTTACCTACTTAAGCTGTATATTAAGTACAATAGTAAATATGCATCTTATTCTTATTGCTGACTGGCACAGCACCAGCTTGGCACGTGCTGGGGCTTTGATAAATTATTATCTCTTAGAATGCAAAAATTAGGCCGGTTTTAAATATCTACTGTCCATTGGCAAAGCACAAACACAGGTTGAGCAAGGGCATAAAGAAAATAACATTCTCATACTGAGGAAAATGAATCTATTTGAATCTTCAAACTAACATAGATCTAGATATCAGATGACAGCACTAGTTGTGCCGATGTAACATTATCAATTTAAATATTTAAAAATCTCATATCACACTGAAATTTTCTTAAATTCCTCTTAATTTTTTATGTCTGATCTGTTTCCAGAATCAATAGATTAATATTGTGATTCGTGACAGGGAGATAGGTAAATTGTTTTTTCATTATTCGTTCGTAAATAATTGTCCAGTCTGAAATATCCGACATCCGCGAGACATTGTCAGTTGATACAGCATTAATTTGGCATACAAAGTAAAGTAATTGTATTCTTACACCAACACTTTTTCGGTTTGAGTTGAGCACTGTGTCATGTATACATATCATATCGTCAGTTGCTCGACAATGAGTGAGCATACATTTTGGCAAACTGGCTGCAGTATACAACTTCTCTGCTTCAGTGTTATTGTTATGTTGGGACGGGAGTCGTGGATTGTGTATAATAATATATTGCTTATGTGCCCAGTGCCCGGCTTGGATCTTGTGACATGATTCTGACTGGTCGACATTCGAAATTCGTCCATTTTGAAGTTTCTGACGTCATCGTGGTGTGTTGATAATAGTGCAGGTGGTTGGTTGGCACCCTTGTGTAGTCTGCTTCTCCTGCTTCAGTAGAATGTTTATGGGTTTTTTTATTGTCTGTTTCTGGCGAAATGCAGAGGTCACACTTCACTGTAATTGTAAGCTGCAAGCTAGCATTTGCATGCACTGCAAGTTCACAATCAAACATTCACTCAGTATAGCGTAAATCCATCGATATTTCAATTGTATTCTGATGTGCGTGTGTGTATCGTTGGTGGACAGAGACTTGTTCAGTTTGAATCTTCCGGGGAATGGCCTCCCTGCTGCCGCATGGCATTCTGATGACGTACCACCCTGTAATTGGTGGACGCACCACTTCTGCTCCGACTGCCTGGCCGGGGATATCCGCTAGAAGAAGAAGAACTACTTCCGTTTCCTACTTCTGCTGCTCTGGCGGCCCTCAGAAAATCTGAGGGGGACTGCATTGCTAATGAACTGGACACCTGGAAATGGAGAAAGAGAAATGTTAGAAACAACTTTATAAAATGAATTTAAACTGCATGCAATTTGAGTTTGATAACACACTTTCAAATTCATATATGCTTGTACTTCTAACGGTCATTGCAAGGGACAATATTTAACTTGAACCTCCTGTGTTCTCAAACACGTACACTTCCATTTCTTTCTCTGCCTGTTCTAGCAAGAAAGAGGCTGCTGCACAAACATTTCTATATGTACTCAAATTAGAAACTGAATATAGGTCAAATACAGGCGTGTCTTTTCTTGCACAAGAAAGCTACATGTTTTTGCCAGTGACATAAGGATAATAGTAATACATGTACATGTAAAGAAAAAGAAGCAAGACCACCAGACAACCACCTGCTTAAAATACACCGGGCTTTAGTAATAAATGAAACGTGTAAATGTTATGACCATCATTGCGTTGATGTCCTTCTCTTTACGCAAACAAGTAAGCACACAGAACAAATACAAATGTGTCAATACGTGGTGGAATCAGGAGCTTGTCAATTTTGGGCATATGGAGTTATATGTATCATCTCAAAGCTCGCTGATTTGTCTAGCTTTGGGCGAAGAAAATACCCCTCTATTTTCTATAGAAGTCAATAAATTTGCGATTGAAGTATTTAGGGGTCGTCTGCTGTCAGAGGTAAAATTAGGGAGAAATGGCTGTCAAAGTTGATTTCCAAAGCTTGAGTATCCTTGGAAACTGGAAATTTACATTTTCTATGCCTTTGATCGACATTTTTCAGTAAAATCCAAGGAGAAATGTGTTCTTAAATGGACATAGAAGGCGATGAGACCCCTCCCCCCTAAAAAAAAAAAAAAAAAAAAAAAAAATAGAGAAAGAAAGAAAGAAAGACAGGACGAAAAAAAAGGCTAACCGCCAGAAAAATGCCGAATACCGTGATTACATAAGACGAACGCCTGATTTCATCACGTTCTCTCACAAATTCTTCATACTGGCTGACCTGTGAGCTGTTGGTGTCCCTGTTCCGACGACCGCGCCTGGGGGTCGCGTCGTAGCTCCGCCGGTTCCTAGATCCCGTGGCGCCCTCGTGGCCCTCCATGTCCTCGTGGAGGTGCACCTCGCGCATGTACCGAGAGATGAGGCGGGAGACTTCCAGGTGAGGGATGTCGCCCCGCGGGTCGTCTGCCTCGCCTGCCTCGCCTGCCTCGTCACTGTCCTCGTAGTGATGGTGGTCAAAGCCTGGGGTACAGTGTTGGGTAAACTTTAATTTAGTTTCCATCCCCATTCTTGAAATAGTTAGATTTAAAAAAAATATGTCTTAATCCCTCTCAGTGCCCTGCGGGTGGTTGGAGGGCGCAACTAGTGGGTCCTACTTTTTACTTTCTCTGGGTGTCTCTGTTGTTTCTGTTCGTTTGATTCACTCTTTCCCCAGCACTAAATGACCATTAGTTATAGTGTCGATGTGCATGTTTACTTAATAAACATAAACTCAAAACCTTTCAACCCTGGTTGGCCCTGACAGTCAGGGTCGAAGATCGCCTCCTTAATCAAGTAAATGATCTAAATTGTGTCGATTTTTTTTTTGGTGTGTTTGTTTGTTTGGTTGGTTGTTTTTTTTTTTTTGGGGGGGGGGGGGGGTGGGCATACAAAAACACCTACGGTACATAAAAAAAGAATTAACAAGTGTCTTCCTTGCATGGCGTCATGAAGACCCAAATACGGCCTCACTGATAATGAAACCCCAGATGTGCATACCAAGTCAAATTAGTTCCGAATTGAGGGATGAAGTTTGGTGTGGTGGTGGGGGTAATATGAAAAATGTAAAACACAGAATGTACAAACAGAAAGTCCAGACCTGGGGTAAAATCATTTTCTTCAGTGTGCATGTGTCCATTCAACATCTTGCCTATAGATGAGTGAGTGAGAAAAAAAAGGGTTGGGATGGGGGTTATTATTACACATTCCACGCCAGCGAAAAGTGAAACCTCCCTAAAAAGTGGGAAAACTAATACATAAATGACGTCGGTGTATTATGTACCTTTCCTCTCTGTGTCCCTTTAGTATCTCTGTGCTAAATGCCCCCCCCCCTCTCCTCCCAAACACACGCACAATTTCCTCTTTTCGCATCGGAGCAAGAGTGTCGAGAGGGAGTGTAGATCTATGCAAAACCCCACCATACACAAATGGTTCTAAATTTTAAAAACAGTAACGACAGCAATAACGACCACAATAGTATCGCCACCTGTGATAAATGGTCAAGCCCTTTGTCGTCGCACACAGGAGATCCCAGTTCGAATGCCGAATAGGTTAACATTTTTTATCGAGTATCTGGGTCTTTCTACTGGGATGTTATGTCCATCTCAGCCTGGGTCGGCCCTGGCAAACAAGCAGGGTCGGAGCCCGCCTCCTAACTTCCTAAGGGACCCAAATTGTATTGATGGGGGTATAAAAACAAAATAATTAAAAAAACCCAACCATAAAAAAACAACCCTCCGATCTTCAAAAACCCCCCAACACAAACCCAAACAAAAAAACAAAACAAAACAACAGACAAAACAAAAGACAAAACACAAGACAGAACAAACAAACAATATGTAATGTACCTTGAGAAAGGTCCGAGTTGTCGGCAAAGCTATTTTGGAGTAACGGGATGAAACGGCCCGAAAAGTCGTATCTGGACAAATGTTTATTTCCATTAAAAAAACAATTTTTATAAATAAACTAATCAAAAGATTGTATGATATTTATTTTTCGCAACGTGTTGTAATTCGCCAACAATGAACTCAAAATTTCCTTTTTACACCAAGTGTTACGTACAAACTGTGGCAAATCTTTAATACTACTCAAGACCTTAGAAAATGTGAAAATCAGCGTGTTTCGCACTGAGTTTGCTCCAGGAATATGCCCTTATTTGATTATCCAAGATTTCCGACAAAGGGACCTTAGTGGATGGTTGGCGGGTGCTCTGGTGTGGTTTGCTGCTTCTTCTTTCCTATCAAACATATATCGTCTCTATTTCCCTTCCTTTTTTGTGTTTGTTACTCTCTTGTAACACCTCTAATCTTCGGCACTTATATGATCTTATTGTGTTGCGAGTGCCGTAAAACACCTACTAAAACAAAAGGGACCCTTCTCCAGGCACACACACACACACATGTATTACGTCGACGGCAAAACACACTTACCCCCAGCCTCAATGTTCGCTCCCCGCACGAACGCTTCATCACAGTCCCCGTAGTTTCCTATTTGATTGTCGATCCGCCTCTGTCTCTCCCTCTGTTCCTCCATGTCAAGATAGACCAACTGATGAGCACTCACCGGTTCCTTGAGGCCAGGATCCGCCTTCTGCCTTACTTCCCCCAGACTGCTCATGTCGGTGAGAAAGGCACAATCGTTCTGAGCCTCGAATTCACATGACTGAAACAGTTCTGTGTCCTCTTGTGACGCCACTTCTGTGAACTTCGCTTCGTGGTCTTTCATTTCCTGATTGATGGTGAATAGCTTTCGAATGTCGTTGCTGTTTTTAGAAGCCTTAAACTCGTCGTAAAGTTTTTGTAGTTGCGTACCATGTTCGCAGACCTCAACGAAGCGAGTGTTGATGAGCGCTTTTTGATCTTTCACAATTTGGTGCACCATAGAAGTGAGAGCCTCTTGGCGTTTTTCGAGAAGAAGGCGATACTCTATAAATGTCTCTTTAATTTCGCTCTTTAGTCGACGATCCAAAATGTCCAAGCTCTTTGAGGCGTTTGCGAGCGCATCTGACCTAGCTTTCATCTTCTCAAGTGTCAGTCTGCTGTTGTTTTCAATCTCCGTGAACTGTGCTGAATTGTCGTTCAAGGCTTCTGAAACATCCGTAATATTATGACCTTCAGTTTCTTTGTGGTCTAAGACAGTGCAATCTCGACAAACAGGCACGAGGCACTTCTTGCAGAAAAAGTTCAAAGGCTGACGTTCGTGTTTTGAGCATACGTTGTGTGATTTTGCGACGGCTTGGGACAAGAAGTCAATCATTTGTACAACTCTGTGATCGTTGGGAAGTTCTTTGATCTTGATCCGGGCCAGGAATATTTCAACTCTACAAGTGGGACATTTGAGTGCTCCGTCCAGCGTCTCGTCAGCCCATAGAAGGGTTCGTCTGTTGAAAGACGAACGGAAACGAATGATGATGATGATGATGATGATGATGATGATGATGATGATGATGATGATGATGATGATGATGATGATGATGAAGATGATGATGATGCAGTTTTATAAGCACATTCTTTAAACCATATTCATTTACTGACCGAAACAAACACACACACACACACACACACACACACACACACACACACACACACACACACACACACT
>NW_004797332.1:236334-238163 GCF_000002075.1 Aplysia californica | reverse complement strand
CAGACAGACAGACAGACAGACAGACAGACAGACAGACAGACAGACAGACAGACAGACAGACAGACAGACAGACAGAACGCGAATTAGACAGGTTAAGGAGAACCAAACCAAATCTCTCACCTATTTGGTGGCTGAGCATGATCGAAGATCTGTGTGAGGCAAGGCAGGCAGAAGGTATGGTTGCAAGGCAATGACTTCGGCATTCGCTCTGATTGGTCAAAACGTTCGTTGCACACCTGGCAACGGAGGAACTGCTCCTCGAAGTACGCCTCGTCAACAATCAGGGCCCGCCCACCGTCTGATATAGCGACTGTAGCTCCGCCCCCTCCACCACCAGTTCCACCTCCTCTTGAATCGTTAGCCATTGCGCTGTTACCTGCGTTATTGTCTGTGCTGGTCATTCTGAGGGGAAAATCATCATCATCATCATCATCATCATCATCATCATCATCATCATCATCATCATCATCATCATCATCATCATCATCATCATCATCATTATCACAGCCGCAACAACAGCAATCGTATTAACAACAACAACAACAAAACAACAAGCTTGGCAAAACTGTGCGATATTAAAGACATGTAAAATTATCTTCGCACGTGTATTGAGGAGCATCAGTATTGATAAAAATGGACATGCATTATATATCCAATGAAAGGAGAATTTTATATTGCAATAAACAATATTCTATTTTGAATATTTTGATACTTGGTCACGATAGTTTCAAACAAAAACTGATCACAGCAATCACAAATACCATCATGCAAAACTTGGACCCAACATTAAATGTACTCTTTGTTATTTGCTTCGGAGCCATTAGTTTTGTGTAGTGCATAAACCTCTTGGGCATCGACTCTGTTAAATTTTGGACATAACCATCTGTCATTTCATCACAAATGTCACAGAGAGTTGCAAACAAAGGTTCTGGATTAGGAGCAATGTAGCTTTTCTTCAACTGTTGTTTCATGGTACTTCACTCTTCACATACCTATAGGATTCATATCAGGGCTATTTATTGGTGACTACTCCAATGTTGATATGATTTTGGTTTTCCAAGAATTGTCTAGTGGTATTGGCCCTGTAAGAAAGTTCTATGCCTGGAGATGTTTACCTGAATGAAACCAAGACGAAAGACATGACGTTCCAGCACTTGCCCGTTGTAGTCCACTAAATCAAGCCTTCCTGTGATTATCATGAGGGCAGTTTTGTTAATTCCACCCCAGACCACCTAAAAACCATGGCAGTTTCGTGGCCTCTGTACCTCACTGACAGATGATAATGTCCAATATCTAACACACATAGTCCATGTACAAAAAAGGTTTCGTGCTCTACACGAAACCATTAGCTCATAAACAAAAACAAATCAATATGATAAGCATATGGTATGTTAAGTCCAGGTTTTGTGTGATATTTGTAACTGCTCTGTTCTCCAATCTGTTTGAAAATATTCACAGAAGATGCTCTTCATTGCAGAGACAATAATATTATTTTTTTCATTTGATATTCAACACATCATGTCCATTCCGCCAATGTTGATGCACTTCAATATATATATATATAATATACGCGCGAGCACACCGTTGCGTTTCTTTGGTTTCGCACAATTTTGTTAAGCCTGATTTTTGAAGGTCAGTTTTGAGTGACTATATCTCAGTCGTCTCTCAACCTAGACGTAAATATTAATGTGTCAGATGATGCAGAATTTATCTAGTTTTCAACTGGTATATTTCATGAGCTGGTTGCGTAAGCCAATATCACAATGATTGGGTGATTACATTTTCAAGTTTCTTTTGGACGCCACTACACACACACACACACACACACA
>NW_004797332.1:233822-234911 GCF_000002075.1 Aplysia californica | reverse complement strand
ACTACATGTGTAGCCTACACAGGAACACACAGGCTTAAATTGTTCAAATAGAAATTTAAAAAAAGATTTACTTTTAAAAAGGATGAATGAATAAATAAATAAATAGACCCACATAAGTAAATAAATGAATAAATAAATAAATAAATAAACAAATAAATAAATATATAAATAAAACAAGGTGAAATGAAAAGACAAAGAAATAGATGAATAAATATAAAACTTAGATAAAAACGAGGCAAATAAATAAATAAATATAAAATAAAAACAAGGCAAAATAAATCAATCAAAAATTTCAAAAAGAAATTAGGCACTTAGTTACTTACTGTAAATCGTATACAGTAATGCCTTCTTTGGTTTAAATGTGCATGAACCTCTTTGATCAGATTGTTGTCTTTTTGGTATGACAAATCTTAGCAAAGTTCTAGTCACGTTTTACTACAAAGAATGGTAGAATTTCTTCTTATATAGATCTCACAGCTGTCTAGATCGAACTGTGTACAAAGAGGTATTGATTTGACCTGCGTACATAAGTTAAAGATAGTTACATGCTCGAAAGGATCGTTTGAAGAATCGCGTAAAAGGATCTCGGCAAAACCGCTGTTTTTGATTCTTTGTTAGGTAATTATAGTGTTCTTCTTATTTGAAATAAAACAATGGCACACAGTCTATACATCAGTTTGTTTTATATTCTTCTTGTCACATTCTTTTGTAATCAGAGTCGGCGCTTGAATTCCCGTGTCTCTCCTTTCGATTTCTAATGTTTACAGTCGCCAAGGCAGTTTCAAAATGGCGGTGACGTATTCGTGTAAAGACTCGTCGCTGAGTCAGCTGTCGCGCCCACCCAATGTTGTTGTGAACTGTTGTGGCTGGCACGGCTCTGTGCCAAGTGTCATAGCAAACTTAGCAAAGCAAGGCAAAGACAGGGGAGAGGTTGCAACTATTGAAAGCTTTGCCTTTTCGCATGAGTGGGCGATAACGGGTCATGCCGCGTTGATACTCGGAAGAAAACTAACAATTGTTTGATGTAGGGATTTGCGCATTTGTATTGTGGCACGCGTCGTGTGTGTGTGTGTGTGTGTGTGTGTGTGT
>NW_004797332.1:228417-230433 GCF_000002075.1 Aplysia californica | reverse complement strand
ACACACACACACACACACACACACACACACCCCCCACACACACACGCACCCGCACACATGCATACCGGGTGTCAAAAAAAGAGGACCCACCAAAGGGCATCTTTGGATCAATTTCAACAAAACTTCTAAAAAAACAAAATTCTACCACTACCAGTGGAACATTACATTTGCCAACATGAAAAAAATAAATTTAAAAAATCAACCGACATGTTAAAAAAATATCAAGTTTTAAAAATCTAAACCAAAATTAAATTGAACGCAAAACTTTGCAGGTGCATGTCGTATTCTATTGTGACTGACGAAGGGACGTAAATAATGTACAACTGAAGACTTTGGCGACGGCTATTTCCCTTACTTTTCCTATCAATTTAAATGTATTATTATTTTTTTATATTTGTGTCATGACGCGATAGAATCAGGCGCTCGTCGTTTTTCTTATTTTAGGCATTTATTATATTTATTATGGAGTTATAAGTTTCATCTTAAAGGTAAAGCCTGTTGATTTATCTTGCATTTAGCTGAAAAAAATACCCATCTATTTAGAATGGAAGTCAAGACATATGCGATTGAAGGAGTTGGGGGTCACCTGGAGTCAGTGGTAAAATGGTAAAATTAGTGAGCAAATCGCCGTCAAAGTTTTTTTTGTTTTTTTGGTAAGTGTTTTACGGCTCTCGCAACTGCATAAGACCACATGAGCGCATGGGACATATTAAACATTTTCAGTTGGTAGGAAATTTTATATAACAAAGCCCACTCTTGTCGTTTTTGGACCACAAAGGAATCTTTTACGTGCGCAACTTGCACACGGGACTTCTGAGATTTTTTGCTCTTGTTGGAGAAGGCTAGGTGTAGATTTTACCTACAATAAGATCAAGGGTGTGACTGAAAGACAGCAGTAAAAAAGAGCCAAAGAGTAGCACTAGAAATGACTGCAGAAAGAGTCAGGATCAGCTCAGAGGAGGAGAAAAGGAGGTGAGGGGTTGATGGCAGAAAGTGGAGACGAAAGCAGACGACAGAACATTGTAAGAGAGCAAGAAAGGAGGTGAAAGGAGAACATTATAGAGAAGAAAATTTTCCGTCACTATCCAGCTTCGAGCCCTCGACCTATTGAATGAGAGGTGAACACCTTAACCTTTAGACCACGAGAGCCCCCTCGCGTACCTTGAGTTGTGAGTGTGCTGCTGTGGAATTTGTTTCGGAGATGTTGGATTAGTAAGAGCAGACTTATTGTATACTATTTGTGAAGAACCAGTGGTTTTTGAAGAGCAGAGGAAACTTAAACTTGATAACGATGACGGTGGTACCTTCAATACAAAGACTCTCAGTCACCTCTCCCTGTTTGTAAGGACAGAAACACCCCCCCCACAACAACAACAACAACAACAACAACAACAACAACAACAACAACAACAACAACAAACTATTTTGGAGTCTAATTTTATAGCGAATCACAATTCATAATGCAAAAGTACACGTTCCAAGATCAAACCAAAGGGGTTACGAATATTTTAATAAAAACCCATAAGAGACACGATACGGCAAACGAACGTAAGTAAAGGGACATAACAATTATTTTAAAAGAACTTGGCTTTTTTTTCCGCAGTTGTCTTTCGTTTTAAAGATAACGAGGAAAATAATTTAATAATCGGAGACACTTTACCAGCCCGAGGAGTCTCATCTTATCTCACATGCCTTGGAGAATAGATCAAGGAGTTTTCGATTTAAATAAAAACTTATAAGGAAATGAATAAATGAAAAAGTAATAACGAATGCCCCCAAAGCCCATTCCTTCAATTCTAATAAAACAAATCAGCAGAACATTACCATTTGAGATGGTCTTTATTTTTTTTGGGGTGAATTCAGTGACTTTCTGACATTGTCCGGTGTATTTTATTCCCTAGTGCTAGATCTATACACGAACTTATCAAAGTCATAAGAAAACCCACGATTAAATAAATATATACTTTTCAAGAGAAAGAAAATAAAGGGAACATTATTAAAAAGGTCTTTGAGATA
>NW_004797332.1:225833-227627 GCF_000002075.1 Aplysia californica | reverse complement strand
AGAGAGAGAGAGAGAGTAGCGTGGTTAGAATTTTTGCGAGCGCTTTTGTCCAAGAGAAGACACCACCGTTGATCGAAATATGCGGCCAGCCTGTTATGGAGATAGTTCTTATTTGCTAACAACGACACGACACTGTTCAAAAGAAAGTTTACGCGTCACTTAGGCTCGCCTTCCACGTTTTTTTCTTCGACATTTATGAAAAAGCATTGAAAACAAGCCAAGCATCACGTTTCCTTTTTGTGAGCATTGAAAACCTTCTGTTCAGGTGCTATATGCTATTTTATCGGTACAGCGACGTTGGGGCGCAAGTCTTTAGTACGGTGCAATCCTGATTTCAATACATAAAGCTATAGCTTGTTCATATTCGTCTGTCCGCGATTAGACCATTTTAAAAAAATCGCCCTGTTTAATCTTCTCGGGTCTTTGCACGCGGGTCTAAAAGGTGGATGACCAACAGAATCTAAACGCACATTAATGATGTCACTGTAAACTAAGGTTCCGACACGTTTTCTTTGATATTAGCCTAATATGGGTAAACGAAAATAGAAAGGGATTTATAGCATACATAATGGCATAATAAAGTTGACATGTTTTTCTCAATACCATACTTAACCCTATCAGTACGCGTGGGGTCATTTTGTACCCCAGGGGTTGTATTCATCACATTTTAGAATACTTCTAGTGCGAAGATCTCTTTGAAACTTTCAGTATTTCTCAAAAAAATCATTTTGACAGACTGCTATGCTAAGCGTACGGATCGGATTAACCAATAAATTTTCTCTTTGGAAAGTGGGGCAGAGAGTTCCCCAGGTCGTATGGATACAATAGTAAAACACGATGTACGGATAGGGTTAAATACAATGTACTTGCTTATGAAACATGGTTCAACATAATATTTGTGAGTACCTTTCGAGACTCATAAGAGATAAATAGTTTTAGGAGGAAATCTACGCGCTTACACTGAAACGTGGGGGCAGGGTGGTGTTGCTGTCTCAAAATGAGCAATTTATTGGCTAGGTTACTGTGAATCTTTTCGAGTAGTGATTCTATACATGTTGTACCCGCAGGACAGAGTTTAATCAGGAGTGCCATGTAAAGTTACGTGCGCACTGGCAAATCAATAAGCGAGGAAGATTTTTCTTTTTACACGGACATGCGAAAGTGAACAAGCTATAGCGAAGGACTGCCTCAGACGGATCACATTTTAATAAAGGTTATGAATATACAAAGACATGAAGCTTTTTTTTCTGGGCAGACCCCTCCCCCCACCCTTCTATTTCTCGAGAATATGCGCAGCTCTCGTTCTTCGTCTAGAGTTTTTAATTAACATAACACCCTGGTTTCTGCTTTACCGCGTTCTTGTTTTCCTTGCGACCAGTTCTGAAGAGAGCGAGTGAAAAATTTCAGTCGATGTTTTATCGAGTGCATTTAAAAATCGCTTGATCGGCGTGCACCTAATTCGCTGTATTTAATTAATTTGATCAAAATCTACTCCTTCAGGACCGGCGTCTGGGGTATAGTGGTTTAGGTTTTAGGAGCTTAGCCGTCGCACGCAGGAGACCCGAGTTCGTTGCCCGAGTGGGGAAAAACTTTTTATCGGGTATTTCGGTCTTTAGGCTAGGATATTGAATCCCTCTTAGCCCGGGTTGGCCCTGTCAGAAAGGCTCAGAAGCCAGCCTCCTAAATTATCTAAATTGTGTCGATTGAGCGTGACTTACATAAAGCACCCCCTCCAAAAAACAAACAAAACCAACCCCCCACACTTTACCAGCCCGAGGAGTCTCATCTTATCTC
>NW_004797332.1:222753-225706 GCF_000002075.1 Aplysia californica | reverse complement strand
AGGAAAACAAACCCTCTTTCAATCATTTCACTCAGACCACAGAACTGGGGAAAAATGTTGCTCTAAGATGCTTCTAGAACTAGATCAAGATAGATCAACAAACCTGTCGACATAAAGGATAAATTCGCCTTAAATAAACAGTGTTTGGCTCTCGATCTAGATTTTCCCCACCATACTAATCAACTTAACTAGAACTCGACCTAGTTATGTATCAGTAGGATCTAGATCTGTCTGATGGTGGCTTGTTGATCTCGATCCAAAGGTCAAAGGTTGTTTCTTTGCATATCTACAAAATAACACATCAACACCCCCAGTGCACAAAGCAGCGCTAGGGGACTGCACAGTCCCTGAGAGTCCCTGAGTAAGCACCGCTAGGGGACCACACAGTCTCCCAGTGGGAAGCGCTAAGGGACTGTACAGTCACCTGACAACTTCCTATGAGAATTTGATGCCAGAACTCATAGGTATACAACTTAAACTTCTTGCCGAATGCGTCGACGCACTCTCCGTTAATGTGTGTAGAAAAATGTTCCAAGAAACCGCGGAGCTCACATCCGCAGGGTAGAGGAGTCCCTGTGAAGACTAAGTTAGTAAGCGCGGCTGCCGGGAGCTGACACGCACTGTTCTAGGCCGATCAGTCCAGCGTGGGCCAGGTTGATAAGTCCTGCGTTTATTCGGTCGGATTCACGTGGGAACAAATTATATAAAAATCTGTTGTGGCTCAAATCACTGTTAGAGAGAGCGGGCAAGTTGCAAAAAACACCTGCCTAAATGAAGGATATGTCATACGCTAAGTTCAGAACAGACACATTGGGTGGACATCGATTGGGTGTAAGACAAGTTAATTTGTTCTTTTCTAGAGACAAAACTTGAAAAGGCAGAGACCTCAGAGGAACAGGTACCTCTCTCATGCTGTTATAGTTTAAAGTAAATCTGGCCGGATTTAGCCCATTGAATTCCCTATCATCAAAGTATAGTATTCTGCAGTCATCTAAGGTAAGTTCCCTGATTGAACGAGTCACTGGTGGCATAAAAAAACGCAAAAAGATAACAAAATCCTTAATGAAATACGGATTGCACCGTACCCGTAAGAGCGTCATTCGGTATAGAGAAATGAACAGGGTAACGTGAGCTGGCAAAGTAAGAGTTGGGCGCATCCATATCTAGCGACGTCAGAGATTTGGCGATACATTTAAAGGATAATCTGGAGTAGCGGATTCCATACTACCGTGACATTCTAAGACTTGTGATGTTGGCTTGTCGTGGGAAATTTCCTGCATGCACGTACAATAGCTCTGGTTGGTGGAATTCCAAGTTAACTAGCCTAGAGCCGAGCTTGAGCAACTCAGACCGTGGGATTCACTCGCCGGGGTAACCGAAGCAGGATATGTCAATATGCCGATGATGCCATTCGCATTTGCACTTGTTCATACACTTTAGGAAAGCAGGGCCCGCAAGTATGGCTAGAAGAGACAAACTGAGTACGAAATGGCTGATTCCAGTCATACTTTTCAATCTTGACTTCTTATCTGCAAAATATTCTTCAGTTTAGAACTTGATGTTTGCTTTGTTCTATATGGTTTTAACCCGTCATTTCCATGGTGTGGAAATGAGAGCTCAATGTTGTCAGTAACAAGAAGACCCTCAGACCGGAAGTTGAAAGGTTGACAAGTGTTTGTCTTCCGTGTCTCTGGAGAGTAGAGGACATGCAGGCAGAAACTGAAAACGAAAGGAAACAATATCAAATAATCATTCCCGTCGATTTTTTTCAATTTTCTGAAGTCTGTATTATTGCACGTCTCTCCATCTCGCAGCGTAATCAATTGGAAATACTTCGTGTTTTGAGCTTCTTAATCGATGTTTCCCAAAATATCGGAGTTTATTAGTGGATGGTCTAGGTACTAATTATTCACTGTAGGCCCGAATGTTTTAAGCTTGAGGAGAATATATGCTTTCAAATTTCGCATCTTGAAGGGGGAATTCGATGTTGCAGGAAAAGATTGACAACAAACGACGAGTAAAGGCAAGGGGGACCGTGGGAATCTAGGTAAAACATGAAATCCAGTTGAATCACAAATATTATACTGGTGACAATCCTCTAATAAAATCCTAACTGGAGAAGTTGTACAAAGATGAATGTCCTGTAATTAGTGCATCCGCGCCCTGCCCACCTTCTCACCGTCAACATCACCTAAACTTAACAACATTAAACTCCCCCCCCCAAAAAAAAACAACAACAAAAACCAACTCCTCGCCCCCTTCCAACTTGAGGAACGTTCTCCCTTTGCACTATATTCTATCTTAATATTTCTGATTTTGACTGAATTATTTGATCCGATTCCTGTCAGATGGCCTAGTGATTAGTCTGTTGGACTCGCAACCGTAAGATCGTGGGTTCAAATCGCTTTGCGAAAGGCATTTTACACGAATGTATCCTCACTTTAATCAGGTTGGACTGGATCCTTGGCTGTAGACAGCGAAAGATCTTGTCAGTTTGTTAATGTTTTAGCGCGTGCAATCCGCAATTTGTACTAAATGCTTCCCGGGAAGCCCAGACCTTGTGAGTATTCTTGAGTCTGTTGGGATAATAATAATCGTAACGCGCGTAGAGAACGCCTTAGATAAACATATTAAACGCAGTTATTAATCATATTATTTGTTTTTGTAAAATGTTTTACGGCGCTCGCAACTGCATAGGTCATATGAGCGCGCGGGACACCCCTAATATTTTCAGTTGGTAGGAAAATTTGAATTTTGCCCGGGTGGCGGCCGAAGCCTACTCTTATCGATTTTAGACCACCAAGGGATCTTTAACGTGTGCAATTTGCACACGGGCCCTCCGAGATTTTTCGCCCATGTCTGAGAAAGCTAGGTGTAGATCTTTCCTACCAGAAGATCAGGGGTGTGGCTGAAAGACAGCAGTAAGAAGAAGCCAAGGAGTAGCAGTAGAAAG
>NW_004797332.1:218627-220852 GCF_000002075.1 Aplysia californica | reverse complement strand
GTACACACACACACACACACACACACACACACACACACAAATACACACACACACACACACACACACACTTACACACGAAAAGCTTTTCTTCAAAATTGGCAAGCGTGCAGCTCTCTGTGTGTACCTTATACATAATACACTTGGGTTTCGCTGAGCTAAACTGTTTTCATAATAATAGAGGTTTTTTGTTTCTTAGTCAAAATGGTTGGGGGAGGAGGGGCAAAAAACAAACAAACACACAGCCGGAGACATTGTTATCTTCCTATAATTACTGGAAAAGAAATCAGTCAGTGAGTTCTCTTCGAGGCTATGCCACGTTTTTGTAGAGCTTTCACCAACTGTCGTTACAGAAAGAGGATATTCTTTTCATTTAAGAATAGAAAGTGAGTCAGAGTCATGGACCTCTTCGGTCTGAGTGAATTAAGGGGGACCTACCAGCCAATCAGCAGACATCTGCTTGGTGAACACAGTTTGTTCTCTGCAAGTTTTGCTTTTGAGCATTGAGCAGAAATGAATCAGTTCGAAGCCAGCTTTAGCTTAGTGTGGAGTGTGGCGATCATTCAGGCGCCTGCTCTCCAGTGTTAAAACGTTGGACACTTCCCTCCCGTTCCCTGTGATTGACCTGATGAAACGAGGCTGCCAGACGACACGTCGATTCCAAATATGAGGATGAGCAAGCTGTTCAGGTTTGTTGTTTTTTTTGTTTTTGTCTTTCATTCTTTCTTTTTCGACCCCTCCCCCCCACACCTACTTACACATAACTTTAGTTCCTTTGTCTTTCTTTTTCCATGCACGTAAGGATCATGATCAATGATCACGTTATGTATCTCGCTACTCAACCCTCCTCCTCCCCCACCAACCTCGGAAGTTGTCATATATTTTCAATCCCCCATTTCCCGTTTCATTTTTGCATTTGTGTCTCTCAAAAACTGTCCCTGTCATGTTTATTTTCCCCACCAGTATAGGAAAAGTGGTAAGGTAATTTGTAATTAAAAGTTGGACTTACATGGGTATCACAGGTGTTTCCTTAAAGAACAAGAAGCTCCTTTCTGTGTCTCAAGCTACGTTTTTTTTATCGCTTAGCTTTTTTTAAAAGAACGGGTTGAATTTTATATTCGATTCCTTTTATATTATACACGTATTATATATTTTAGATGATCCAACTTGAATGTTTTTTAATATTGACCCAAGAAAGATCTTTGATTTTGTAAAGGTCAAGATAAAATATTAAGGACTTGCAATGTACTGAATTTTTTTGGGGTAAATTATGTCTGTTCGTCTTTCAAATCAATACTAAGAGAGACCTATGTTCGGAAAATGTTTGTTGCACTGTCATGAACAGGATTAACTCCATTGCACCATAAAACAGCTACCCAATCAGTGACAATCAACGTACAATCAATCAATGTATTTAATCGACATAATTTACCCCCCCCCAAAATAAAAAATAAAAAATTCAGTACATTGCATGCAAATCCTTACTATTTTATCTTGACCTTTACAAAATCAAAGATCTTTCTTGGGTCAATATGAAAAAACATTCATGCTGGATCATCTAAAATATATAATACGTGTATTATATAAAAGGAATCGAATATAAAATGTATACAATCAATGTGCTTCTATTTCTTATTGAGTACGGGGTGAGGGTAGCTCCTTTTTTTTCTCCTTCAGACTTATGTTTGTTCTGTCTGTTTCTTTGTTCAATAAATGACCAATTACATCGATGTGCTTTTCTGTACTTACAATTTAATAATTCAAACTGATTTATGATTCAGCTTTGAATGTATTTTTCGCAGATTACTACCACTCATCAGAATTCTCTTCAAGAAGGCACTGGTGTTATCAGCAAGTCTACCACAGAAGGTAGAAGGTCAAATACACAGCTGGTCGTGTTTATTTGATCCATTTTGAGTATACATTTTACAGTGTCATTGAAACATTATGGCAGTGCATCACTAACAAGCTGCAAAGAACAAGCTAGTAAGCAAAATTCACTTCCGGCACTCAAGCTTAAAATCATTAGTCAGCTCTTCCAACCCAATTCTACTTCTGTCAGCCCCTTCCCCCTTTGAAAGAACCATACCTACACTGCTGTGGCCCTGTAAAGATAGGTTGATAGGGAGCTAGGTGGACGGGCTAGGTTCAGAGTAGGATTTTGTAGATAGTATTGCCATGGCCATGGCGGGAGGGAGTTGAGGAGGCAGTGTAAATTTTCTTTTTTT
>NW_004797332.1:215940-218527 GCF_000002075.1 Aplysia californica | reverse complement strand
GGGAGTGAATGGGGCGGCAGGGGTAGATTCTTTTTAGGGGGAAGGAGATGGCAGGAGTAGAACTTGCTGGGAAGAGCTGTCTGCTGATTTTCAGCTTGAGTGTTGAAGTGACTTTTGTATACTGGGTTGTTCTTTGCAGCGTGTTGGCGTTGCTCTGTCAGAATTGTATCAGTGGTGTTGTAAAATGTATACTCAGTGGATCAAACAAACACAGCCAACTGTTCCTTTGGCTTTTGACCATCCTGTGGTAGGTGTTCTGATACCACCAGTAGGACAGGACAGCCTATAGGACCACCTATGTGACTGGAAGACCACAAATACGAAGTGATGAATGATGGGCAGCCTGAGAGGGTAATTGTCTTTGAAATATTTCTTGCAATTCTACTCACTGACTTATAAAGAAATTATTTTAACATATTATGTACTAACTTTTCCTTGAAGAGCAGAACCTCCTTTCTGTGTCAGATGCTACAATGTTTTACTGCTTAGCTCAGGTAAATAGAATGTGCTGCATTTAAATAACCACGTATCAAATAATTTAGATTTTCTTACATGAATGAGCTTAAACTCAAAATTTAATCGTTCAAACTGATTTCACTTTGAATTTATTTTCTCAGATTACTGTCACTCATCGGACTTTTCGGCAAGAAGGCACTGGTGTTATCAGTAAGTCTATCCTGTGGTAGGTGTTCTGATACCACCAGTAGGACAGGACAGCCTATAGGACCACCTATGTGACTGGAAGACAGCAAATACGAAGTGATGAATGACTGGCAGCCTGAGAAGGTAATTGTCTTTGAAATATTTCTTGCAATTCTACTCTGACTTAGAAAGAAATTATGTAACATATTATTTATGTACTAACTAAAAGAATATCCATTGGTGCGTGAGAAAATCATTTTCTCTTTCATCAGACAGGACCGGAGGGCCGCATGCAAGACGGAAGGACTGTCTGTTTCGTCTGTTTGTTGAAAGACAGGAAGAGATGATGATCAGCCTCAGTAGGTATTTGTTTTTGAAAGATGTTTTGGAACACTATTGGCTGAGACATTAATCTCACATTAGGACATTATTTAATGAGTCCTACAAATTTTCATAAGAGCTGAACATTAATTTCTTATTATGAATGTAATTCAAACAAAAACTGTTTTATAATATTGGTTGCTTCAGAATCTTTGCCTTATATTATTCTATGTCACTAGAACATTTTAAAAATTTGCCCTCGTGGCTCTCGCTTTAAATCAAAAATGTGATTTCTGCATTTTGGCCTACTGCTTTTTACTACTTTTCTGCCAGTATAGTAAATGCTTTTATCCTTTGAAACTAAATAAAACGAAACAGATAAAGAATTTTCTTTATCGATACCATTAGACTCTAAGTAGAATGTTTTTATCCTGTGAAACTAAATAAAACACGAGACAATGGATTTTCTTTGACACATTGACAGTGCCGTGAAACACCTACTCAATCATTCAATCAATCTTTGACACATTGTACATGTACTCTATCGATCAATCAATCTTTGACATATTGTTTTCATCACCAGGACCAGTTGATCGCCTACAGGACAAGATTGCCCATATTCACTGTATCGAGAAACAAGAAGTGTTGTAGGATGATCAGCCTTTGAAGGTATTTGTCCTTGAAAGATGTCTTGGCCCATTTAGACGTATAGAAAATAATTAGAATACCCAATGCTAGGTCCACTTGAAAGTTTCATTTTAACTTTTAGGTTTCTCTCAAAACTGCCACTGGACCTGTCTAATGGCTCTCGAAAATAGACCTACGAATGTTGCTCGTAATTGAAGTAATTCAAGTGGAAACAATTGAAGTTTGCTGCAGTGCCATTTGAAGGTTGTACTTATATTTCAGCCTGTAATGGTCATGTCTTTCTTTTCATACCAGTACAAAAATACTGGTACCGCAATTTTTAATTGACTAAAACGTGGACAAAATTTAGGGTTTATACCTTTCCTTGAAGAGCAGAGCTTCCTTTCAGTGTCACATGCTACATTTTTTTTTACTACTTAGCGCATGTAAATAGAATGTGCTGCATTTAAATGATCACGTATCAAATAATTTAGATGCTCCAAACTGAATGTGCTTAAACTCAAAATTTAACAATTGAAATTGATTTCACTTTGAATTTATTTTTCTCAGATTACTGTCACTCATCTGACTTTACGGCAAGAAGGCACTGGTGTTATCAGTAAGTCTACCACAGAAGGTAAAAGGTCAAATAAACAGCTGGTAGTGTTTGTTTGATCCATTTTTTGAGTATACATTTTACAGCATCATTGAAACAGTAATGGCAGTGCAACACCAACATGCTGCAAAGAACAAACTAGTATGCAAAATTTACTTCCAACACTCAAGCTCAAAAGCATTAGGCAGCTCTTCCCACCCAATTCTACTTCTGTCACCCCTTCCCCTTTAAAAGAACCCTACCTACACTGCTGTGGCCCTGTGAAGATAGTTTGATAGGGAGCTAGGTGGACGGGCTAGGTTCAGAGTAGGATTTTGTAGATAGTATTGCCATGGCCATGGCGGGAGGGAGTTGAGGGGGCAGTGTAAATTTTTTTTTTGG
>NW_004797332.1:213696-215840 GCF_000002075.1 Aplysia californica | reverse complement strand
TGGGGCGGCAGGGGTAGATTCTTTTTAGGGGGAAGGGGTTGGCAGGAATAGAACTTGCTGGGAAGAGCTGTCTGCTGATTTTCAGCTTGAGTGTTGAAGTGACTTTTGTATACTGGGTTGTTCTTTGCAGCGTGTTAGTGTTGCTCTGTCAGAATTGTATCAGTGGTGTTGTAAAATGTATACTCAGTGGATCAAACAAACACAGCCAACTGTTCCTTTGGCTTTTGACCATCCAGTAGTAGGTGTTCTGATACTACCAGTAGGACAGGATAGCCTATAGGACCACCTATGTGACTGGAAGACGGCAAATACGAAGTGATGATTGGCAGCCTGAGAAGGTAATTGTCTTTGAAATATTTCTTGCAATTCTATTCACTGACGTATACAGAAATTATGTACCATATGATTTATATACTAACTAAAAGCATATTTATTGATGCGTTAGAAAGTTTCATTTTTTCTTTCATCAATACGATTCTGGAGGGCCCGATGGACCGACGACAGGAGCGACGGACCGTTTACATCGAGACTGTCAAGAAACGAGAAGTGATGAATGATGATCAGCATTAGAAGGTACCTGTCATTGAAGTGTGTCTTGCAACACTATTGAATGAGACCTAAGTTCCATATTAGGACATTATCTAAGTCATAATGACTATCAATGTAGAATACCTATCGATGAGTATGGGGTGTGTAAAAATAATCCCCACACTTAAAATATAACACATTTAAAGTGAAAACCTTTCATAAGCATTAGTCTTATTGATCAGTGTCAACAAAAGAAATCTTAAAATTCTCTGAAACTATTAATTAGCGCAACGGACGACTGTCTATTTTGACAGTGCGTTGAAAGAAAAGTGAATGATGATCAGCCTCAGAAGGTATTTGTCGTTAAAAGATGTATTGGAACACTATTCACTAAGACTTTAGTCTCCAATGACATTTTAAATTGGTCATTATCCTACAAAATTGTCTAAGCGTTGAACATTGCTTAGAATGTGATTCAAACAAAAAGCCGTTTTATAACATTGGTTGCGTCAGAATCATTGCCTTGTTTTACTTTTTGGTATTAGAATATATTGAAAAGTTGCACTGGTGGTTGAATTCGTGTTTTTTTTCATTTTGGCCCTTTTCAAAATCTATTACACGTCGTATTTGTAACCTGCCTTTTATTACGTCTTCCCAGCAAGTATAGTGAATATTTTTAACCCCTGAAACTAAATAAAACTTATATCGATGTTGGAGAATTTTTTGACACGTTTCATCCCAGGACTACATACAGTACAGCACTGGTGGATTGCCAACAGGATCAGAGGATTGTCCATATCGACTGTGTCGAGAAACAAGAAGCGTAGAATGATCAGCTTCAAAAGGTATTTGTCGTTGAAACATGCCTTGGCCTATTTAGACGTTGACCAAAATTGGGTCGATAATGCCGTAAAACACCTACTCAATCAATCAATCAAACTCAATCTATTTAGACGTATTAAAAAACCCAACCTATTACGACTGAAAATTTAGAAGAATACCCATTGAAACTTAAAAGTTTCATCCAAGACTACGGGGTGAACAGGCTGGTTTCCGGAAAAATCGCTCAACCACCGACCAGATTGTCACGCTGAGGATTATTGTGGAACAGTCCCTAGAGTGGAACTCCCAGCTGATCGTCAACTTCCTTGACTATGAGCAGGCCTTTGACAGTATAGACCGAGCAACACTATGGAAGATACTGAGACATCACGGAATCCCACAGAAGTTGGTGAACCTCACCAAGAGCATGTACAAAGGGACAAGTTGCAGGGTTGTACATGATGGCCAGCTCACTGACAGCTTTGACATCCAGACTGATGTGAGACAGGGATGTTTATTATCACCGTTCCTCTTCATATTGGCAGTCGACTAGCTGATAAAGGAAACCACCAGAGGACACAGATATGGCATACAGTGGACACCATGGACACAGTTGGATGATTTGGATTTTGCAGACGACTTAGCGCTTCTGTCGCACACCCAGGAACAGATGCAAAGACTTCAGTATTAAACAGCCTATCGGAGTCTGTTGGATTGAAGATCCACCCCGGAAAGTCAAAGGTCCTAAGGACAGATGCACAACAAAAGGAGCAGGTCACAATAGAAGGAAAGTG
>NW_004797332.1:206953-209489 GCF_000002075.1 Aplysia californica | reverse complement strand
GAGGAGGAGGAGGAGGAGGAGGAGGAGGAGGAGGAGGGGCCACTTGAAGGTTATACTTCCTTTTCAACTTGTATTGTTCACGTAGCTTTTTTTCACACCAGTGTAGGGAACACCTGTACCGTAAGTTTTAGTTGATTAAAAGGTGGACACAGTGTGAAGTATAGACATCTTTGAAGATCAAAAAAACTTCCTTTCTGTATCACTTGCTACATTTTTTTTATTACTTTGTTCATTTTAATAGAATGTACTGAATTTAAATAGATCTAATCACGTATCAAATGTTTTAGATGCTTCAACATGAATGTTCTTAACCTCAAAATTATTTAGTAATGCAAACTGATTGAACTTTGAATTTGTTTTCCCCCAGATCACTGCCACTCATCAGACTTTTGGAGAAGAAGACACTGGGGTTATCAGTAAGTCTACCACAAAAGGTCAAAGGACAAACAGCTGGCTGTGCCTGTTTGATCCTCTGAGTATAAATTTTACAGCATCTTTGACACAGTTATGGCAACTTAGCATCAAGAAGGTGCAAGGAACAAGCCAGTATGCAAAATTCACTCAACACTCAAGCTTAGAATCAGTAAGCAGCTCTTCCCACCCAATTCTGCTACTGCCATCCCCTCCCTCATGTAAAGATAGTTTGATAGGAAGTTAGGTAGATAAGCTCGGTTCAGAGTAGGATTTTGTAGATAGAATTGCCATGGCCATGGCGGGAGGCAGTGTAGCAGTTTTTTCCAGGGGAATTGTGTGGGTGGGGGTGGTTGTGGGGTGGCAGGGGTAGATTGAGTCTTTCCAGGGGGGAAGGGGGTGGCAGGAGTAGAACTGGCTTGGAAGAGCTGCTTGCTAATTTTCAACTTGAGTGTTGAAGTTACTTTTGTATACTGGCTAGTTTCTTGCAGCTTGTTGGTGTTGCTCTGTCAGAATTGTGTCAGGAGGGCAGTAAAATGTATACTCAACGGATCAAACTTTCAGCTTTTTTTTTTTTGGCCTTTGACCTTCCTGTGGAAGGTGTTCTGATACCACCAGTATGACAAGACAGCAGAAGCTATACGGGCCGCCAGATGAACTGAGCAGGACGGCCCAGTTTATGACAGATACCGGACTTCAAGTGTGATGCGATCGAGAAGAAGAAGAAGACAAGACAGCCTGTTGGACCACCTATTGGACTGGAAGCCCTCAAATAAGAAGTGATGAATAATGTACAGCCTGAGAAGGTAATTGTCTTTGAAACGTTTCCTGCGGTCTACTTATTGACGTTAGACATTTTGTAACTTATGATTTCTATAGTAAAATAGTAATCATTGGTCGACCAGAAAATTTCATTTTTGCATTTAGGCGTTTCTAAAAAATGCCCAATGCCATTCATAAGTCCTGAAAATATACTAAAAAATTATACATTTTGTTAAGATTAATGTGATTCAAATCAAAACAGTATGTAATATTGCTACTACAGTTTTCTTGTCTTTTGTACAATAAAATTTTGAACATTTTCACTGATGGTTCTGGCTTTACATATTTTCTAATTGAGGTTTCTCTAAATTACCTGCACCTGTCATATATGTAACCCCCTTTAAACTTTGCTGTACCACTTATATAATGAATGCTTCTTTATTGAACTGTAAATATCTCAGATGATTTTCTTTGACATTTATTCATACAAGGACCTCCTACAAACCTGGATGATTATCTGTAAGACTGGAGGACCAGAGGATTGTCAGCAAGACCGAGAAATGCCTGCACGACTGGAGGACCATCTGCTGGAGCAGTGCTGCGAAATAGATACTTATTCAAAAGCTTGTTTACCATTAAAAAACAACTAGACATGCTTCAACAGCCAATGTGAATGTGCTCTTCAGTTTTACTTTCACTGACCCCTCACTGTTGACCCTTTAGATCACATATTTTTGACATAGCGTCGAGGGCTCATTGTTGACCCACTAGAGTTTTTTAAATGTTAAAAATATTCCTTAACACATTAAAACTCATATCTTGACTTTGCTCCAACCTCACGTTGTTGACTCTTTGGAACTTGTATCTTGACTTAGTTCCAACCCCACGCTATTAGCCCTTTCAAAGTTGTGTCTTGACTTAGATCCACCCCACATTGTTGACCATTTGGAACCCATGTATTGACTTAGCTCTAACCCAACGTTATTCACCCTTTAGAACCCATATCAAATAGCAATATTATGTCATAAATGTGTCAATAACAAAGCTCCCTCATATCTTAGTGATCTCATCCAGATTTAAGTTCCACCTAGATCACTAAGATCAGGCGATTAGTATCTTTTAAGAGTTCCTAGAAAAGGAGGTAAAAAATTAGCTGTAAGATCGTTTGCCCACCTTGCTCCATCATTTTGGAACTCCCTTCCCCAACCCTTGAGACATACAGCATCTGAGTCTAAATTTAAAATATCTTTAAAGAGATATCATTTTCATGACAGTAGATTCATGTTCTGTACAATGTTATGTAAATGACTTATGTATCCATTTATGTATTTTGCGAATTGCACTGTGTATATTATATTATGCG
>NW_004797332.1:203087-205242 GCF_000002075.1 Aplysia californica | reverse complement strand
TGTGTGTGTGTGTGTGTGTGTGTGTGTGTGTGTGTGTGTGTGTGTGTGTGTATGTGTGTGTGCATGCATGAATATTGCGGTACATGCATTTCTGTAAAGCGCCTAAAGCTATGTTCACACCTGAGTTGGCGCTATAGAAATGATCTACATTCTTCTTCTTATTATCATTATTATTATCATTATTATCATTATTATTAGTATTAGTATTAGTATTATTACTATTCTGATTAAGCTCCAACCCCACATTGTTGACGATTTAGGAATTGAATCTTGACTTAGCTCCAATCCCACGTTTTTGACCCTTTAGAACTTGTATCTTGAATTAGCTCCAACCCCTTTAGAACCTGTATCTTGAATTAGCTCCAACCCCTTTAGAACCTGTATCTTGAATTAGCTCCAACCCCTCATTGTTGACAATTTAGAACTTGTACATTGTCTGAGTTCCAACCTCACGTTTTTAGCCCTTTAAAAGTTGTATCTTGACTTAGCTCCAACCCCACATTGTTGACCCTTTAGAATCAATGTATTGACTTAGCTCCAATCCCACTTTGTTGACCTATTCGAACTTGTGTTTTGTATTGTGACTTAGCTACAACCACTTGTTATTGACCTAGAACTAATATCTTGACTTTGCTCCAACCCCATCTTGACTTAGATTCGATCCTACGTTGTTGACCCTTTGGAACTAGTATCAAATATATGTATACACAGACTGAACTGCATGGGTGGTTGGCGAATGCTCTAGTGTGGTTTGCTCCTTCATTCCTATTAAAAGTCAATCATCTCTATCTCCCCTCCTTCTTTTTTGTGTTTGTTACTCTCTTGTAACACCTCTAATAATATGACCTTATTATTGTTGCAAATGCCGTAAAACTCTTACTAAAACTGACTGAACTACCCATATCTTTTTCTGTCCGTTTAAATAACAGTTCAAGAATTCGAAAAACTGAATTTCTGTAACGTTTGGACAATCATAATCTTTCTTGTGTGCCTTTCCTTTAAACTTCAGGGGAGCTTTCAGAATTCTTCGTACAAAATTGAAACTGCGTAAAATCTTTTTGTACATCAAGCTGAAATATATCTATGTGTATATTTAATAAATTTATAGTGTGGAATCTATCTTACTGGTCTTCTTTTTTGTAGTATATTTTATTGGTAAGGTATTCATGTTTATTATTTGGGTGGGGATAAAAAATCTCTCAATAGTGGGCAATTCGGTAAGTTTGGTGGGCGATGCGGGGATCACCCGAATAGTATTTTAGCGCCTATAAATGGCTGCTTGCACTGTATGCTTCCCAAGAAGTTGAGTTTGTTTCAGAATGCTCTCAGGTCTGCTGGGGTAATAGCATAGATTGCGAAGCGCGAAGAGCTTGCTTATGAGCGGGGATTTGCGCTATACAAATGCTATCTATTTAGTGATATAGGTATTATTGAATGCCCCGCTTGGACTCTCTTGGAAAAAAGGCTACATAGAGATAGCCTCTTAAAGGTGGCAAAAATGTACTCAGGCTATAAAAAGATTGACAAGCACTGTTCTTTAGGATGGTATTGGGCACAAGGTCAACAGCTCAAAGGCTATTGAAATAACGACAGCAGCAACCCCAACAGCAACAACAACAACCATTACTTCTAAACATGATCATAATTCAGCAAGTATTCTATGCTCACTCAGATCCCATGGCTCTCAATGATCATTGTACAAGTATTGCCAGAAAGGAAAGAATAAATAAAAAGTCCGTTTTTTATAATAGTGCGTAGACCTATACTACCATCGTTCTTAGGGACAGCAATAAATAAAAGCGTCGATGGATAAATAGAGCTTAAGTGAAGAATTGCTCGTAAAAAAAATTGTTTAACCCTGACAGTAAACTGCATGAGGCGAATAATAAATATGGAATGATTCACGTTATGGATGGGTGTCGAATCGAACTCTCGTGGCTGTCCCATCAAGCTGCCAATAGTTCGATTTCCGATCAATAAACTGGGCTCAATCTGTTCATTGCATTCAGTCCGATAGCTTATTTACGTGGGAAAAAACAGTGAATACATGAAAGGGGGAAGCGTGTGGACGAAAACAGTGAGAGCTATCGTTCTGTGACAAATTGAGTGCGCGCACACGTGCCCATGTGTGTGTGTGTGTGTGTGTGTGTGTGTG
>NW_004797332.1:198038-199281 GCF_000002075.1 Aplysia californica | reverse complement strand
CCCCCAACTCTCTCTCGATCACTGTCACCCTCGTCGGCCGTATGGGACTGAGGCCACTGTGCGTGTTGTGGGTTTAGCGCGATCCCAGGGGAGCAGGACCAACACTGACTTTCGACGACCAGATTTATTTCAGTTCTCAGGTGTTACCGGAGAGAATTCCGATATATATTGGTTTGATTTTGGAATTATTGGTTTGCAGCCTTGGATTTTTGAGACTATTGAAACTGGTTCGTAATGCATGCAATTTGTGTGTACTCATCACTATTTTAGTATGTTTAAACTCTTAACGCGTAATCATTGCAACCGGTTTGGCATATTAAATTTATATCTTTCTTTTTCTTTTTGCAAGTAAAAAAAGACCACATTCATCACTATAATGAAAACTGCTTCGTTTCCTTTTTGTTGGAACAGAAAATAAAAGACTATTTATATGTTAACCTGCTACTTGCAGACTAGATCTATAAGTCAAAAACAAAACAAAACAAAGCCAAAAAAAAAAATAAAAAAAAATAAAATAAAACCAGCCCCCCCCCCTCCCAAGAAACAAAAAGAAAAAGAAAAAGAAAACAAATGAACTTTTGTATCTGCCTTGAGACGAAAGCGAATCTATTAATCTATGAAGTAGTGAAAATACTCATACTTATATTTTGTACTTTTATGTAATTTTGAATTTCTGAATTTGCCAAATATGGAAAAAAAATTCTCGTGATCATTAAAAAATGTTTAGATTGCATCTCCAAAGACCTGACGTTTAGGGCATTTTGATTTTAAAAAACGAAAACCTTGAAATTCAGAAAAATAATTCTCCCAAAGTCCAACATGGCCGTTGACTTATTTTCGAGTTATGTATTCCGAATTTCAAGAAATCATACCACAATTGTTTAACACTCTGTCTTGAAGTTTAAGTCACTATTATGTGAGACAAACCCCAGAAAGAGCTTTTCCCTTCAAAACACATAAACGAACAGACAATATTCCCTTCCCACTTTCCAAAACGAACAAACAAACAAACAAACAACAAACAAACAAAAGAAAAAACCCATACAAAAACAAACAATCCAACAACAATAACAAAACATTCAACGACAACTGAAATAGGAATAATCTGCCCTCACAATTGATTCTGTACTCACTCTATGATAAGAAGTGGAATAGAGTTATGAACTACAATGTTGGTTGTTTTTTTTTTTGGGGGGGGGTGTATATATTATGTGTGTGAGTGTGTGTAGGTGTGCTTTTGGGG
>NW_004797332.1:195326-197612 GCF_000002075.1 Aplysia californica | reverse complement strand
CGAATTGAAGAACGAAATACTTTTACCAAGTTTGTCTTTTTTCTTTATTAGTTTTAAAGCCTTTTGTTTTATGTGGTGGGTGTACCCTGACTTGCCAAAGAGTGAAAGCAGCTGTGGATGAAGGTCGTTTTTTGGCAATAGAAACAACTCCCTACACATACATATTGAACTCGCGTTATGTTCATATCCACAGGAAGGAATCGTCCATGTCTTCTTGAGCAGAGCCACGTTCGCTACACGGCACGTGAGGGACTTCTATGGTCATGTGTGTCAGTGCTGCTAACAACAAACTGACAGAAAACTAAAGACGCATACAATCACCATGGTAACCAAAAGGAACTGTTGTTGTAACACAAACAATATCTTTGGAAGTTCCGGTGTCATGGCGTCACATTCCTCTGGATTTGTAGCAAGTTGGGCGTGGAGAGTATGTTTGCTCCTACTAATGGGTAAGTGAGTTGCTGTTGCCCCGAGGATAGATAGGGAGGGAGTTGCAAAAGGGGGGGGGGGGTTATAACAAAATGCTGATGAATGCGCAGTGTCTGGAAAACGTCACAATAACAAGCTAAAAAAATTAAGTTATTTGTCGTATTAGCTGTTGTAAAATCTTTTAAAACGTATGGTCTCTGAAATCAATATTCATGACTCCAAAGTGTCATCAACACAGCTACATGTAGATGGCTTATTCGAAATGTGCAAGTAAGTGTTTGCCTTATCCAATCATATTCATTTTTGTGTTACCTAAACAATACATCAAAATGGGGTCTTTTCATTTAACCCATTTCAATGTAGAATCCTTTGGATTTTTAATTTTTATTTTTAGCGTTCGATTAGATAATAATACATTGTTCGTTTTGATTTTTATAGTTATCTTAATATTCATCTTATGTAAATGTCAACAATTTTGGACTATGATGGGTTTGGAAAACGAGAAAATCCTCTCGTCTGAGTGATCCACTCTGTGTGAACACCAAAAAACCCCTGGAATCAGTCATTTCCCTTGCTGAAAAAAAAGTTTGATCGCTGTCGAAGACGCTCACTAGTCATTTCGAAGGCCGGGCACTTGAGCTATTGGTATCATTAAAGAAGAAGAAAAACAGAAAGAAAAGAAACATGGACGACGCAGCAGAAAATTGTCACCGCTTGCGTTTAATCATACGAGTTCACGCTGTCAATCCCACCATTACAGTTGGCCATACACCTCTTTCTAGAAGATAGTAGTTCTATTTATTCTCCCCGCACCCCCCCTTCTTTTTCGCTTTCACCCCCCCCCCCCTCGCCCCAAACAACTCTTCATTGGATTTCCAAATGGCACAAGGACCGGTTTCCTGTGGGTGGGGTGGGGGGGGGGGTGTTACTATCCCTTCTTGAAAAAACCCACCTAGCTCCAAGCACTCCATAACTTTTACACCATATTCGACCTTTTCCCCTTCTATTAATTGACCCACTTGCACACATAAAAAAATGGCTACTCTTAACTGGTGAAATGTTGCACACGGTCAAATCAACTGTGGCAAATGTGTGAGACATTTACTTGCGTAAATAATATCCCGTCTCTTCTTTTTTTTTTCTATCTCTGTTCTAACAATTAATTTAGCCAAAATGGCAATTTTGTCTCTTGTATGACGTTACTACAACAAACACTAAAACTAATAAGCTTCCCGAGAAGCCAAGAATGTTTCTGAGTGTTCTAATAAGGTCGGCTGGTGTAATTATATAAATCGTATAGCGCATAAAGCTTGCTATTGAGTTGGGTTATGCGCTATACAAATGCTATTTATGACCATTTTTAATACTTTTGATAAATAAATGAAGAACTTGATTCTAATGAAAAAAGTAAGAGTGACGGTCTTATACTATTATAGAACGACCCAGAAAGACGCGGCGGTGGGGACAGTGGAGCGCAGTGCAGACCTCTGAGGTGGTAGTTCGAAAAAAAAAGGGGGCATGGATGAGGGGGTGGAGGACGTACATTATCATTATTTAAATCAACGTACCGGTTTGCTAAAGGTCGTCCAATCTAATGCACGTTAAATCGTATATAATCAGGGCACTGGGCGCGGGCTCACGTACGTTATAAACAAACAAAAGAACAAAAGAAAAACAAAACAAAAAACAAAATTTCAAAAACCCTGTGTAGAAAGTGGTGTTAAGAAAGATTCCCAGCAACGTGGCTTGTGATTTAGATCCCTGTGAAGTTATCAGACAGTTCAAATTTAGCTTGTCGTAAGTCGCCTACTTTTTCTGTTTGGTTTTCTCTGCAGACCGAGTCCTTATCACTTACTC
>NW_004797332.1:184888-191614 GCF_000002075.1 Aplysia californica | reverse complement strand
CGATATAATATATAATATGCCCCCGTCCCGGAGCACCTGGAGCAAATATTAAATATAAAGATGAAGACAGCAACAAACAATATCCTGAGCAGGAAAGATAGAACCTGTTCATTGCCTACAATCATAAAGACCGGGCACAAGAAGAATTTTAAAGGAAAATTTGTTTAGAATGGCACCCCCCCCCAACAATCCCATTCATATTTTGAGTAATTTCATTCTTCGTTCTAACTTTAACCATTAGGCCTAGCTGCTAAAACACGACAAAAACATTCAGTGTCGGTACCATGATCAATACCATCAAGATGAAGTATTTTTAAGCACAGTCACTGTTCCCGGATCCTCCGCTCTGTGTCACTGAAATAAGCAAACAAACTGAGACCAGGCCCGGGTTTGGTCATCCAGAGAATTTGCAAGTGACTATGTGAGGTTTGATTGCGCATATTTTATACCCCAATCGACTTAACGTCACATTCACCTACACATTATTATCTCGTCGTCTCGTTAACCGTTAGGCCGTGAACAGGCCACCAATGTAGATTTTACAATTAACGTCTTCGACCCCTTGTTTTTTCTTTATGTAACGCGTCTTGGGCAGTTGTTCCGTTATTTGTTCCCCCATGTAGCACGTCTTGGGCAGTTGTTCCGTTATTTGTTCCCCCATGTAGCACGTTTTGGGCGGTTGTTCCTTCATGTAGCAGGTCTTGGGAAGTTATTCCTTCATGCAGCGCGTCTTGGGCAATTGTTCCTTACTCCATGTAGCACGTCTTGGGCAATTGTTCCTTACTCCATGTAGCACGTCTTGGGCAATTGTTCCTTACTCCATGTAGCACGTCTTGGGCAATTGTTCCTTACTCCATGTAGCACGTCTTGGGCAATTGTTCCTTCAATTGTTCCCTCACTGACCGCGTCTTGGGCAGTGTTGCTTGACGGAGCCCATCCCTCTTCATGTCCGACCACAGCTGGTCGACTCGATTTAAATCAATCAAGAGTCAGACCGGAATGACCCTGCCTGTCAGAGTGGAATGCAATTTCCCAGCATCGAAAGACTGCACGAGATACTGGATAGATAGGCTTCCCCCCTGGAATCAAACTGACGCTTTTTGCGTGCAACGACAATCCCCCCCCACACACACAACCATAACGTCACAGACCTTGATGAACACGGTGGAGTTGACATTGCAAACATGTCAAAATTGGTCAGCATTTCGTTCTTTCAAGAAGAAAAAAAGGAAGGGAAGCTATTTTATTTCGAGGCCACCGGTTAAGTTAAAGATAAGGCATCCGTTAATTTGTCTTCCTTTATTACTTGTCTCGGTTTATATTGATGTCTGTTTGACATGATTAAAAAACTCAGCTCTTGGTTTGTGTTTCAGATCTTAGTACGCCATGCTTTTAGTTTAGTTTAGCTTTGTTTAGTAAGACTGTTAAGGCGCTCGCAACTACATAACGTCATATAAGCGAGCGAACCACAAGTCAGTTGTATTCACAACAGTTCACAGAATGGTTTTCGTTTAATGGTCAGGTTAAACGGTTAAAAATTTAACCGTAAAGATTTAGGTCTTAAAAACATGAACAATTTACATGTAATTAAAATAAAACAATCTCAATTTTACTGTAAAGGCCAATGGCCTTTATGAAATCAAGGACTCTGTTGGGATCAACGAAGGGAGAACAGATCTTTCAATTTTTTACATTTAACATATTTCGTACGGGTCTCTCCTTAGTCCGGACAATCTGTGAGTATGTGTCTAATGCGTGTATGCTTCCGACACAGAAGGGTTTTTCCTCTCCCTGTAGGAGGCACTTACGTCATGCTTTGATAGACGCCTCCGCACCCCTTCCAAATGTTAAAATAAAGGGTCGAGTGTGGGAAATAATAGTGTTACCTCTGTGGTAATCTATGTTAGATAAGGCTCACTCAAAAAAGGTTGAAAAGAGATTTTACTGTCCTCATATTTAAATAAACCGTACACCCGTTTAAATTCCATGTGGGCTAAGCACGCTGAATGGTTAAATAGCTCATATAAGGCTTTTTACTCTAAGAAAGATATGGTAAATCGACAGGCAACACAACAGACCTTTTGAACATGCAGTGTAGGCAGTTGGCACTTACATGTTGGTATACCTTTTGAAGAAGTTTGCCTTCTTGTAAGCTGAGTAAAAAAAAACCCCAAAACAACAGAACATATGTAAGACCACCCCCCTCCCCCCCAACCCCCCCCCCCCCCAACCCATAACGAATAAACAAAAAAAAAAACAACATATGGAAATATTACATTCAGGATCGACAGTTCCTTTCGGTTAAGAAACTGTAGGAGTTCCCATCGACATACATGTAGTTTAGATCGTTCAGGAGGCTGGATTTAAATCAATCAAGAGTCGGTCCGTAGAATAGTAAATGGGCTGATTTATCAATTTCAAGCTCATACTGTGCCAGAGCAACATACGGGGAACTGCTGCTTTTTCTTTCCTTATCCTTACCATCATCATTTTCCCGCTTCTTCTTTTGTACTTTTGTCACTCTCTGGTGAAGTGCTATTTCCGGAGTTCCTTGATGGTCGAAGCAGACTTTATGCTGTTGAGGCTAGAGAGGTGAGCAGATTCGTTTGGACTTCTCTGTTGACATCCACCCATTGGCGCTCATATGACCTTGTGCAGTTGCGAGCGCCGTAAAACCTTACTGAAAACCTAAAAAAAAGGATTATTCCTTAATTAAAAATCCTATTTAAGGAAAGTAACCAAACGTTTTGATGGTTAAGCTTTGAAAGTGACGCCTGTCACCTACAATTGGGCTTGGGCTGTCGGGGAAGCTTTTTTTCCCTTAAAGTGAACCACTTGGAAATGTCCAATCATTGGTGTTGATCTGTAAAATTAGTTCCACTTTCCCATCAACCACCCTACAGAGATGAACGATTCGACTGAATTTGGTTTTGAGATGGTATCCATCTTCAAGCTAGTAGTCCTCTTTGCACGATTTTTTTGCATAATTTCGAACCTTAGGTCGACATAGCGGGCCCATTATTTTGGTAAGTCTCAAGTTCCGTCCTTGATTCTTCGACCTAGTTTTTCTTCAAGACCCCTTTGGTCTTGTTCTACCCTTTTTTGCTTTTTGGAGCACACTGTGATATCAATTCAAATGATTAATATCTTCGATACCCTTCATAGCGTTTACCGTGTCACAGAAAGACTTGCACATAAGAAATCATGAACTGTTTTTGTCCAAAGCACTATGGTGCCTGCATTTCAGATCCAGACGGAAGCAAAGCAGGAAAAATATTCACCATGCTTGCGTTTTTACTGTCTCACGGCGATGCCAACACTTGCTAAAGACGTCGAATTTTATATATCTTTCTTGTTTTGTACTGAGCAGTTTCCTTCTCATAATCTTGACCTACAAAAGACCTTGATACGACAACTTAAATACAGACTGCATTGACTGTAATGAATTAATAAAACAAGATGAAATAATAAATAGGACACATCAACACATTTTAACAGGGGGGGGGGGGTTACCTTAGAAGGGGAATTAGGAACGGGAATCAAAATGAAACATTCTTTTGGCATATATAGTAATAACTGCATTTATATAGCGTTTATCTTCGATCGACAGCATGTGCTATGCGCTTTACAAGTATTATTACCCCAGCAGACCCTAAAACTCCCAGAAACATTATCGGCTTCCCGGGAAGCATGCAGTGCAAGCTGCGGGTTGCAAGCGCTCAACACTATCAAACTGAAAAGATCTGTCGCTGTTTATAGCCAGGTACTCATTCCCACCTGGACGAATTGAGAAAAATTCGTGTGACGTGCCTTTCCCACGGACACAATGTCGGGTCCCTGGCGGGATTCGAACCCACGATCTTACGGTTACAAGTCCGAGAGCCTAACCACTAGGTTACCCACGTCACATAACACAATTTTTGATCATACTATATCACCTAGCTTATTACTCCGTAGTCGAAACTAAAGTTGTCTGTTTTGACATTTTGAGCCAGCAGAAGTTAGCTTTGTTTGTTTTGTTTACCTTTTCAGCCATTTTGACCACGTCTGACGCCGCATGCACATTTCCCGGTGATCTCCGGGGGGCGTGGCAGAGAGGAAATGACGCTCTCTCCTTGACCTTCACTGCCAGCACAGTTTCTGGTCTCGGGATACAATACTTTGGCAACGATGTCGGTGATTTCAGTTGCCACACGAGTTCAGGAAACCAATATGTTATGTAAGTCTTTGAGTCCAGACAAACATGGACAAGGTGATCGTCTAGACACTAGAGTTCTTGAATATGCTTATACATTGTTTTTCATATTTCGTAATACGACAATAACGTTTGTTTCAAGCAGTTTGAAGCCTTACTAGTGGGTTGTTAAAGGGCGCCACCAGTATAACCTGCTTGTTTTTTTCTACTCTGTTGTGTCTTCCACCTGCACTAAATGACCATTGCTGTGTCGACGTGCTTCCTTTTTTTTTTTTTTACCAAACAAACGAATAAAAAGCATTACCAGACACAAAATATGTTACTGGAAGTCGGGGATTGAAGGTTTATTTAAATGTTCACATCTTTGTCATAAGCCTCGGTCTCCCACACAGGAGCATTAGATGCCACAAAGAAAGTCGCTCCACTAGTGATCTCTGTTTTGAGCTTTCCTCTCTGTTTCGTACCATGTATTATATCCAAAAGTCTTTTTACGTCAAACCTTCAGGGCCCCGCGTTGTGCACTCCCTGTGAAGTCTTATCATCTTTCAAGAAGACCATAGATCGAAAATGTTGATTTTGGGCGACAAAGGTTCTGTTGTAGTCTGCTTGAGCTGTATTATTATTGAGGACCAGGGTCTATTGTGCCACGACGTGGTGGAATCAGGAGCTCGTCAATTTTTGGACATTTTGGGGGTATTGGTATCATCTTAAAGTCTGTTTATTTACCTTCCTTTTGGTGAAAAATATTCATCTATGGTGAATAGAAATCGAGATATTTGCGATTGAAGGAGGTCAGGGTCGCCTGGTTTCAGTGGTAAAATTACCGAGAAAATGGCCACCAAAGTTTGGTAACTTCCATAGCCTGAGAGTCCTTAAATTTACATTTTTTGTGCCTTTCATCAATGATCTTCAGTAGAATCTACACAGAAATATGTTTTTAAATAAACATCAAAGGTTTTGAGCCAAACACCCCCCCAAAAACAAAAACAAAAAAATAAAAAATAAACCCAAACAATTAGGAGAAAAAAAATGCCCATCCCCCCCCTCCCCAAAAGCCGATGTCTTTGATTTCATTATCTTGACGAGCGCCTGATTTCACCATGATGCCTCACAATTATTTTTCCTTCGTGAAGGGGCAAAAGCTACTATTCTGGTATAGTACGACAGAGTCGACTCGCGGCCTGGACAAGAAAATGATATCAATTAATCAACTGTGTAGTTCGAGTATCAAAGTAACATTTCTGTTTACTCTGCTTGCATTTAATGAGATTGACGTTTAACTTGGGTGTTTTTTACGCACCTATTGACACAGTTTAGATCATTCAGTAGTTTTTAAAGTTTAGTTTCAGTACAGTTTTTACAACGCTCGCAACTGTATAAGGTCATATGAGCGTCAAAGGGTGGATGTCAACAGGGAAGTCCATACAGGGAATCAGGCTTACTCTGCTCACCTCTCTAGCTTCAACAGCACAAAGTCTGCTTCGACTATCAAGGCACCCCGGAAATAGCGGGTCACAAAAGAGTGACAAACATACAAAAGAAGCAGAGGGAAAATGACGATAATAAGAATTTAGAAAAACAACAAAAAAACAACAGTTCCCCATATGCAGTTCAGGCACAGTTATGAGCCCGACATTGATGAATCAGCCCATTTACAATTCTACTGTGCATAAGAACATGTTAGTATCCCCCTTTGGGAATGGCCTAAAGATACTTCAGTCAGTAGCACCGCCTCGGGGGTGGGGGCGGGCGGTAGATCATTCATTAGGCGGGCTTTAACCCTGCGTTGGGGCCTAACTGGGCTGAGGGGATACAACATCCCAACAGAAAGACCGATATGCTCTACAAAATCCCCCCCCCCCCCCCAAGCGAGACTCGAATTAGGGTCTTCTGCATGCAACAGGGAGCGTCTATACGCTATACTCACAGATGCCAGTCTTTTTGATTTGCATAGCCACGCGGCCAAATCAGAGACACATTTTTCTATTTGTGTTTTCTTGGAGCAAATGTCCCAACAAGACAAAATGTAGGCAATATCGAAAATGAAATTTAATCAATTCAAAAAAAAATTCCCGTCTACACATCAAATACATTAGAACAAAATGGTCCAGAAATGGACGACAGATAATGATAAGCCAGTCGGATAAAATTTTCAACCTTGACCGTCAACGAGTTGCTGGTAACCAATAACTTTTCAACTATTGGTGGTTCTTGCACACCTGAATAGTAGAATATAATACAAGTTAAAGGCAAAAATCGATTTTATGCCAGAGGGGAGATACTTGCATTATATAGGTGTACCCTTTTGTGGGTCATTGATTGTGAGTGATAAGAATGAAAAATTGGATTTCATAACATTGGTTTGTGCCAGGAGCTACGTAGTCTGTGCCTTCACTTGACGGGCATATTAGTAAATTGTAGTTGCAGTGTGTCTGTCAAAAGACAGATAAGAACATTGAAGAGAGGACAAAAGTAATGAGAGAGAGATAGAGAGATAGAGAGAGAGAAAGAGAGAGAGAGAGAGAGAGAGA
>NW_004797332.1:179236-183702 GCF_000002075.1 Aplysia californica | reverse complement strand
CCCCCCCACCCTTGTAGATACGTCAAATGATTGATCTAGCAATTGATTATTTAGGTTTTTCCTGTATGCATGGATCCATCCATCCATCTCTCCATCCATCCTCCAGTTTTCCCATTTATAGTCTACACATTCATTTGTTCATTACATAGATTTTCTTTAGTCTCGGTTATTTTGTCTCTTTGCGTACACCAGGTTCGCTACCTCACAATTACAAATTTCTATCTGCTAAATACCAAGTTTTAAGAAATCTGGCGTAAAATTTTTTTGAGTTTCATAAATATTTCAAGCTTTTTCAAAAGCAATTCTTTCAATATCTTGATAACGACTCCGTATAATCTTATGATTTCGATACTGCAGATAGAGCATTTATTGATTTCTAACCTCGTGGTCTTAGTAACTCAAAACGGCCAAAAATATCAGATAAAACTTTGTAATTCTGAGGTAACGTAATGTCTCCAAATTTGATAGCACCTTAACAGCATCCTGCTCCCGCCAATACCATCCTCAGCATCTGAAGATATACCCGGTATAGGGGTAGCCCGCGTATTCCGTCAACCAACTGCAGATGCATTTACCTTGAGCCAGGCTTGCAGTTTGAGCTCTTCTTCCGAATTCTTCACTACCCTCGTTAAGACAGGTGAGGAGGCAAAGAACATGTCATGTCTTTTTTTGTAACATACACACACTGAAACACACGTTATGAGCACAAGTGGCTAGCTCGCATGCACGAACGCAATATTACAAGCAAGCAGCTTGATAATAATATAACGCTTTATTGAACTCCAAAAAAGAAAAATAGGTACAGTACAGTTCTTCTAATACGGGGTTAAAAGAGGCCGGGGGGGGGGGGGGGGTGATTAGGAAGGCCAGGCATGGACAAGGAGCATGGAAGTCTGAAGTCAACATTTAATGATGCGTCGACACGTACATGTATTCTTTTCTCGAAAATACGTGCTGACAGTTAAGGAGACTGGAGTGGCTTATGACTTTAATTAAGAAATAAGTCATGTATGAACTTGTCTGAGAACAGCTGGCGTATCATTATGCATCAGCACGACATGATTGGCCTCGAAGGAACTACGGATCGGAAAGGACAAAGTTCAGCGCTTGGAAGCGTCCTAGAAGTTGTTGAAACTGTTTATGAAGGTGGGGTTAAATCGCTACGGGAGCAGGTGGCGATCCTTAAAAGTGTCAGGAAGACGTTGTCGCTTAATCAACACGGTCACAATTTTGCTCCATCTGACATTTATCTTTCGACACCCCCTGAAAAAAACGAAAAAAAAAAAAGAAACAAGAAAAAAATCAAGCAATACTCGGTATGAAAGAGGTTCACAGGAGATGATGACGATATGTCAGAGTTATGAGAATGGCTACAGTCTCTCGGCTAGGTTAAAAAAAAGAAGAAAGTATACAGTATTTTTGATTAGCTACTGGAGTAAATCCATTGGTATTTATAGTAGCTGTGGTTAGGAAATAGTTGAATGGTGTTACTTCTTAGAGTTTAAGTCTTATTCAGATCCATTGAAACATGGCGAATAGAAAACTTGTTTCTGTTGGTATGTACAAAATTTCATGTCTGTAAGATGAAAAAAAAAAAGGTTGATTTTAACCGTATAGGAAAACTTACTCCTAGGGCTGACCTTGTACGTAAGCATGCTATTCTTTATTCTCTGTCTCTCTTTCTTTCTTTCTTTCTTTCCTCTTCCTTTTTTCAATCTATTTCTTTCTTTCTTTTTTTTTCTTTTTTTTTCTTTCTTTCTTTCTTTTTTTTCTATCTATCTTCCTTCCTTCCTTCCTTACTTCCTTTCTTTCTTTCTTACTTTCTTTCTTTCTTTCTTTCTTTCTTCTTGCCTTTTTCTGTTTATCTACAATTCATCTCTGTCAAATTCTTCACCTGACACCCCCCCTCGCCCCCGCCCCGGCTACTTCAGGAGCAGTCCCTGACGACGTGAAGACACAGTGTCCGAGTGCTCTGTTCGCGGACTTCACTTACGCTCTGTGTGCAGACACAACTCTCTCCTTTTGCCCCGATCGTGACACGGGAACGGCGGACTATGGACAATGTCCCACGCAAATCTTCAACTCAAGTAAGTTGAATCAACCCACGCAAATCTTTGTAATGAGCATTGATCATCTTTTAGAAAATGGAAATGCGCAGTATAAATGCTATTATTATTATTATTATTATTATTATTATTATTATTATTATTATTATTATTATTATTATTATTATTATTATTTAACACAAATAAGCTGATTCAATTCATGCAAATCTTCAACTCAGGTAGATTTAAGTTGATTCAAACCACACAAATCTTCAACTCAAGTAAGTTGATTCATTCGACGCAAATCATCAACTCAAGTAAGTTGATTCAACCCACGCAAATCTTCCAGTCAAGTAAGTTGATTCAACCCCTGCTGCACTCTTCGTTACTAACTTAATCAACCCCTCGGATGTTAGAAGTTCGAATCCGAAAGGGAGATTATGGGTTATTGTTCTCATCCTTCTCCGGGTATATTGTCATCGAAGATAGGCCGACCAGACGAGTTAACCAGCTCGAGTATCCGACCATTTCGAGACACATATTCTGGGAGTTTGAAATTCGAGTTCGAATTAAGGTCAATCAAAGATAGTAAATAACAAGACGGGCCACTCAGCCCAAAAAGTGTCCGCAGAAAGTATGCTCTTTGCTTCAGATGGCGCTGCAGTCTGTTTTGAAGCTCTCTTTCGTTTTTCCAGAAGAAGAATAGGAATAGCACCTCCTTGCGTGCGCAGATCGACTGCTGTTCATCAGCAGTTCGGGTACGTTCAGTGCGGAGTTTTAGGTTTAAAAAAATTTTTAATGACCTCTCGCCTTTCATTCTAAAGTTAAATTAAACGAAGAAAACCATCACCCTTCCCTTCGGAAGAGGTTTTTTGTCAGCGTAACCATTTTAAAAAAGCGTTCTTCCGAAATTTATCCCAAAACATGCTAGTTTCACTTTGATTTGGTAAAACTCAAGTAGGGTAACTCTGTTCGCAAAGAGTGCGCTTTTTTGAAGAGGGCGCCACCAAATTTTGAGGACACTTTTTAATTGGCTCAAAGAGAGAAGTGGCCCATCTTGTTATGTACTATCTTTGGGTCAATTCAACTTCTTCTGTGACCCCCCGATAAAACGGTCAAGTACTGTGTATTCGTGTCTATCCGCTTCATTGCTTGATTCGAAATAGATCTCAATTCCCAATGATGTCACGGGCTGAATTCTAAATTTTTAAAAAAGCTAGTAAAAAAACTCCAACAAAGCAACCCAGTATGTTTAGCCTGAGCGAGGAGATAAAATGCCACAAATATATATTTTAGTCGGCGAATACCGTTTAATCGGAAAGACTTCAAACACACACACACACACACACACACACACACACAAACAAACAAACAAGCAAACAAACCCGATATCCCCTGGTTTTGATGAATCGTGTTCGGATTCGACCCTTTCGGTGGGTTCGACTTATTCGAAGTCACTTCTTGAAGAAGTGACTTCTTGAAGTCACTGAATTCGATGATGAATCTCCCGTATTACTCTCCACAGCCATGTCGTCTGCTGGGGGTCTCTCAGCGGCCTGTTTTCAGAAGGGCATAATGTAATGATCTATTCAGAAACTAAACATACGCAACTGGACATTTTATATATTGAAGAAGGGGCATAACACTTGAACATTCAGCCCAGGACAACTTTAAAATAGATCTTGTGAGGTGCATTGTGTCCCCCAAAACCAGCTTTTAGAGAAAGCAGAGATATCCAGAGTTAAAAGTGGTCAGCATGGAGTTGTGCTGGAATCCACAAACTATAACATTGTATTAACGGCTTCAATTTTATAACCCATGAAAGGGTTGGTGACGGAGGGGAAAATCAGCCACGGAAAAGAAGTTTAAGATGAATGCTTATTCTTGTCATACCAAACCGCTTTTGTAACGTGTCAAATTTTATTTCCAACAGATACTGGGGTTGTTTACTGCATGGGTCACGTTGACAGGTCAGGCTATACCTATGTTAATCTATTCGACACCACGAACAGCCCAGAGACTACTTGTGCGGTAGGTTAAACATTGTCCTTTTTCGATTCAACATACACTCACACACAGACACAAACACTGACACGCACGCGCGCGCGCGCGCGCACACACACACACACACACACACACACACACACACACACACACAAACAGAACTTATACACAATCACACACAAACACTGACACGCACACACAACCACACACACACACACACACTGTCACACACTCTCTCTCTCTCACACACATACACCCATACACACACACACACACACACACACACACACACACTCACACACAAACACATACGCACAAACATATACATACACACACACTCAGAACATATACACAATCATACACATACATGCTCACGCGCATGCTCTCTCTCTCCCGCATGCTCTCTCTCTCCCCCCC
>NW_004797332.1:175622-178352 GCF_000002075.1 Aplysia californica | reverse complement strand
GGGGGGAGGCACCACAGAAATCCATGTCAGGGTGCTGTTCCAGCCTCTTTCTCTTATGTTATAATTTTTTTTCTCATTTTGATTTTACGCCGCATCCTGTGCTCTGCAATGCATAACTTGAGTCTGCCTGTACTTCTTGTATCACCCAGCGGTTAGAATCAAGTGGCAGTGACGTCACAGCTGTCTACTTCAGCGGGGATTGCACGACAACAGATGGTGCTAACACAAGCCTGTCTCTCACCGCTACACTCACATGTCGTAAGTGGCTTTGGAGATCGTGGACTTTTTTTTTTTTTTACTGCCTAGCGTGATAATAGTAGATTTAATATAATAATAATAATAACAATAATAATAATAATAATAACAACAACAACAACAACAATAATAATAATAATAATAATAATAATAATAATAATAATAATAATAATAATAATAATAATAATAATAATAATAATAATAATAATAATATGCTGTGCATATTCATTTTCATAAAGATATCACATTTTAAATATTTATGAATTTGTGTGTACTTAAAACATAATCATCGTGTATATATATATACATGTATAAAAATTGTATGAAAAAACTTGTCACGCAATGAGCCTGGCAAACCGTTCACTAAAAAATGTAGAATGCAATAAAAACTCACCAACGGTCACAATAAAACTGAAACTCGAATGGCAACAGACAGAATAAAACATTCGTTCTCTTTAGATGGAATGACATTTTTGTTCTCTGTCTCCAACCCCCGCTCTTCCTCCTTTCTCCATCATTGTGTCTCTTTCCCTATCTCTCCCTGTCTCTTTCACCCCTCACCCTCTCTCTTTGGGTGACGGACGTTGAAGTCGGAGGTCCTGCCTCTTAATTACCTTACAGCGTTGAAAGGGGCGTTAAACACACACAGTTTACGAATTTTACAAAGACAATCACACACACACATACACACCTACATACAACCACACACACATACACACAACCCCTCACACACACATGCACACACACACACACACACACACACACACACACACACACACACACACACACTCAAAGAGTTTACAAACGATGCAAAAAAAGTCCCGAAAAGGTCTACATTTATATTTTTGCATGATGAAGTAAGCCTGCATAATAGCTTCCACTCTCTATCCACAGCTTTAGACTCAGGAGGCGACTCTCTCCTTCCTATAATACTGGGGGTTGTCATAGCAATCCTGGCTCTGGTTGCTTTAGGTATTCTGATTCACTTCTGTCTCAAGAAACACAAAGACTCGAAAGTTGCAGACGAATCCGAAGTTAATTCCAAAGTCCCTCCTCTCAATGATAACCTCACAGATGTCGTGGTGAACCCTCCCATCAACAGTAACCTCATAGAGGTCACGGTGAGTATACGTAGACTTCATGTAATTTATTTCCATTTAATCAATGTGAGCGTTTTCTAGGCCACTATACACAATTGAGATCTTTTAGGAGGCGGGCTTCAGACCACGCCTGTCAGGGCCAACCTGGACTGAGAGATTTACAACATCCCAGCAGAATGACCGAAATACTTGATTAAACCTTTCTCCTTGCTCGGGAATCGAACCCAGGTCTCCCGTGTGCGGCAGCGAAGCGCCTAACCGCTACACAACAGACACCGGTAGCCCGGATAAAGTGGTAATAATTATACTTAGCATATTTCCTATATCTTTCTCCTGAGCGGTAGTTTTGATGGCATCTGCTGCCATTAAAATTGATTCTGTTTTGTCTCTCTCCCCCCTCCCCCTCTCTCTGTCTGTCTTTCTGTCTGTCTGTCTCCCTATTTCTCCGCTTCACTCTCTCTCAAATCTGTTAAGGTCATCAGCTGACAAAAAGAAATTTATTTTACCATCTATGAAACTTAAAACAATGGATGAAAGGGCATTTGAATACCAAGGCCCCAAGATCTGGAATGCTTTACCAAGTACTTTGAGAGAGATTCAAATCTTTAAATTCATTCAAATTTCAGCTGAAGTCGTTTCTGTTTTTAAATTAATAAGATGAATATTTGGAGTAATTTTCTTTAGTCAGAACACAACGTTTTATGTTACTGTTGTATGTTGTACTGTATTGTAAAGCGCTCAGAGCCTGTGTAGTTTATTCGGGGTTGAGCGCTATATAAATGTCATTTATTATTATTATCATTATTTCCCCCCTTCCTTTCTCCCGCCCTCCCCCTCTCTATCCATCAGGATCCCCTTCTTTTCTTCTGTCCATCTATCACTGAGGAACAGACCCCCCCCCCGTCTCATTTCTTTCTCAGTAATGCCTGGTTCTGAGCAATCGAGTACATTCAAACTTCGGCCATTATACCCCCCCCCCTTTGCTGCCCAATACCCATCGTCTTCAGATACAAACTCCAGTCCGTAAATTTCAGCACTCAAGCCGTGTTGACTATATTATTCTGTGTTCGAGCCTAAAGAGCTTGTTACTACTAAATAACAGGCAGCTGCACTAAAGAAGTAGCTAAATGTTAGCTCAGGCATGGCTTAGTGTGTCCATATCACGGGCCGAAAAAAAGCGATTGCAAATAACTCACGGGCCAAAGAATGAGGACATTGGGTGAAATCGGTTGGAATGCCCAAGCTTTTAAAAATGAGATTAAGGCAGATACTTTTGCATATGATTCAGCTCAGCATTACGGATAACCTATTGCTATAGAATAATGCTCACTGCTGACTATTGTTTTACTTGCCAACGGTCAGTAAAAAAAAGAAT
>NW_004797332.1:170865-175522 GCF_000002075.1 Aplysia californica | reverse complement strand
TCAGCTGAAGTCGTTTCTGTTTTTAAATTAATAAGATGAATATTTGGAGTAATTTTCTTTAGTCAGAACACAACGTTTTATGTTACTGTTGTATGTTGTACTGTATTGTAAAGCGCTCAGAGCCTGTGTAGTTTATTCGGGGTTGAGCGCTATATAAATGTCATTTATTATTATTATCATTATTTCCCCCCTTCCTTTCTCCCGCCCTCCCTCTTTCTATCCATCAGGATCCCCTTCTTTTCTTCTGTCCATCTTTCACTGAACAACAGACCCCCCCCCCGTCTCATTTCTTTCTCAGTAATGCCTGGTTCTGAGCAATCGAGTACATTCAAACTTCGGCCATTATACCCCCCCCCCTTTGCTGCCCAATACCCATCGTCTTCAGATACAAACTCCAGTCCGTAAATTTCAGCACTCAAGCCGTGTTGACTATATTATTCTGTGTTCGAGCCTAAAGAGCTTGTTACTACTAAATAACAGGCAGCTGCACTAAAGAAGTAGCTAAATGTTAGCTCAGGCATGGCTTAGTGTGTCCATATCACGGGCCGAAAAAAAGCGATTGCAAATAACTCACGGGCCAAAGAATGAGGACATTGGGTGAAATCGGTTGGAATGCCCAAGCTTTTAAAAATGAGATTAAGGCAGATACTTTTGCATATTATTTCACTCAAAGGCATTTAACGAGATAAACTATTTCTATTAGATTAATTGCTTCCAACTTGGCTGGAAACTATTGTTTTTACTTTGCAAAACGGTCAGTTAAAAAAAAAAAGAATTATCAGCTCAACACGGGCCATATTTATCATTAATTACTGCGTCGACTCGAGGGTCAGACTGAAATTACTCGTTCATGTGACCTTATGCAGTTGCGAGGGCCGTAAAACTTTTACCTAACTAAACTACTCCCATGCCCAATGAGACTTGATGGCCTTATAAAGCCCATACGTGAAGTTACCAGTCACCGTGTTAAAGGGAAAAAATAATCAGTTCCTTGTATCCTTTAGTGTACTCAGTTGGGATTACAAGGCATCCAACGTGTGTACAGATTGGCAGGATAGATACATATATGTACATGTACTTAAAAATACAAATCAACCTGCAACACATTGTTTGGAGCACGTTCCTAATTTGTAAACCCTTCTTTTAAGCTTTAACCTTTCTCTGTCTGTCTGTCTGTCTGTCTGTCTGTCTGTCTGTCTGTCTGTCTGTCTGTCTCTGTCTCTGTCTCTCTGTCTCTGTCTCTGTCTCTCTCTCTCGCTCTCTCTCTCTCTCTCGCTCCCCCCCCCTCTTTCTCCTTCTGCGGACAATTCACCACCATCTTCTTTTCTTGACCTCACATGAAAGTGTCGACGGGAAATCTAATTGTCAGATGTAGCCCAAGTTATATGTTATTTTGGATCACCATGCTGTTCTTATTTAGGGTCTTTTTCTTTTTTGTTTTACCCTATCACAGTCAAACCACGTTACCACCCCCCCCCCCCCCCTTTCCGTTATGCTGCAAAACCCATATACTGCCAAACCCGCTATACCGCCAACTTCATGCTCGTCTAATGGTGGGCGGTGTAACGGGGTTTGATTGCACTCGTTAACAAACCTTTTCTATGAGGCTATGTGATCCGCTTTCGAAAAGACTTGCAGGGACTTTTTCGGTTCTAAACCCAATTTTTCCTCCGATTATCTTTTCAGTCCAAGCCATCAACAGACCCGACAGATGAAACACCGGAATAAAATTTGAAGAATATCTGTAACCTGCCTGACCCAACCAACGACAAGGCACCTAGTTCTACACTTCCAGCCTGTCATCAGCCCACTGTTTGATGAATGAATTGCTCTTCTTCTTCCTTTCAAAACTGTAATTGTTGTTGATGCTGTTATTGTTGGTCTGTGAATTCCTGAGTGGGGAAACTTTTTCAAACGTTATGTTCGCCACACCAGAAGTAGACAAATACCAATTTTGCTTTACATCATCATCATCATCATCATCATCATCATCATCATCATCATCATCATCATCATCATCATCATCATCATCATCAACAACAACAATAACAATAATATGTACTTCGTGCTTGATCACAAAGTATTATGAATTGTTGACTGAGAATGATCTGAGGTGTTCTTACTGACATTGATTTGCGAACATGTTTTTTGTTTTTAGCTGTTCCAAATTGTGAACTTGATTAAAAACAACTGGCTTGCAGCAGGAGTGTGTAAGCTTTTGTAGTTGTGTGTGTGCGCACCAGTACTATCAGGATCCATCAAATCAAACACTCTGGATAATATGGATTTAGTTGAAAGTTTTTTAAAATTTTCATAAGGTCGAAATGAATGTTGTAGCCTAAATAAGTTTGATTCTAATTACAACCACATAGAATCTAGAAGACAATGTGTAATTTTACAATAATGTCAAGTGAAGACTAAAACTAAAATAAAAAAATAAAAAAAAGGAATTGAATTTAACAATAATGAAAAAAAGGCCCCCAAATTTTGTAGACCTTACGCCAAAGACAGTCGGTAATATTCTGTTATACAAACCCCATATTCAACATTCATTAAATAAACAAACGCCTTTAGTTAGTTGAATTACAGAGTTGTATCAGCAATCTTTTACTGGTTGTCTATGCACTGACCGATCCAACCGGACCTTTTATTTGGGTCGACATTAATAACGAATGTTGCTATTTTTATTTATTTTATGGTCTTTCTTTTCTGTGATAAATAATTTTAGACTTTCATATAACCTTCTTTATTTTTTACATACCGTGTATAGATAATGAATTCAACAATATGATTGAATGAAATATGCCATTCTTATACTATGTACAGATTAGATAAAATTATATATGTATACATATTATGATAATGTGTATATGTATACATATTTTATATATATATATGAAGTCAGTATATTATGTGTATATAATATATACATTGTATATTATTATATTAATATATGATTTAGTATACACATGCACATGTGTAAATATGCAATAATTTATAATAACATCATGTTGACCACAATTCGATTGCAGTGATATCTATCTATCTGTCTATCTATCTATCTATCAATCAATCAATCTATCTATCTATCTATCTATCTATCTATCTATCTATCTATCTATCTATCTATCGATCGATCTATCTATCGATCTATCGATCTATCGATCTATCGATCTATCGATCTATCGATCTGTCTATTATTGGGTGCTCAATTCAGGCACGCCGCATGACTGGGGTCCTTGCATGAGGCTGGCGAGTACATATAAAATATGTCAGTTCGTCCAACAGTTATTGTGACTATTGAGTTTTACAAACAGCGAAATTCTTTTAAATACTTCTCATTAATATCACTCTTGCAGACTCTCTCGGTACATGTACTTGCAAACTAAAAATTAAAATGTTAAAGTTTCCTGATCCAACGAATGACTTAAGAGAATTGTCAACATATGGAACTACTCCTGAATAATATTAAAAAGAAAGTTTGATATAGCTGATTAAAGCCGAGCCTTCCTGTGTTTATCATTTATTTATATTTTGTAAGCTTATTCGTTGTTTTTTTTGTTTCTTGAATTTGAATACCGGATTAGAAGTTGAAGAATGTTATTCTGAAGGAGGTGCACAAAGTTCTCCTACGATATTCCAAAGAGAACAAGATCGTTTTGGTCTAGCGGATTCCAACATGGATCACCCGCGCTTTGTCGGACAGTTTTGTGAATTTCTATTTCTGTGCGAGTTCAACAGAATACAGGTCTAGATCTAGGCTTACACGTAGAATTTGGAAAATGGTAGACAACTTAAAGAGGTGTCGCAGAGTTGCAGAAGTAAGAAAAATTCGACCCTTTAGTCTGTTTGTAAAATACATTTATATCACACGACAACAACCCATTCATGAGAGCATCGAATGAAAGAGAGGAATAGAGAACCATGAGCTCCAATGTTTGCTCCAGACAAGATACATAATAGTGGTGGTGATGTCACGACATTAGGCCTTCCTATGGCCACATCACTTGATGATCGGGGACGAGAAGAAAAACGCCAATTCAAATAACGCAAGAGTGCACTACTGTTGCTCATAACGAATGATCCCAATGAATTATAGTTATGATGATGATGATGATGATGATGATGATGATGATGATGATGATGATGATGATGAGGATGAGGATGATGATAAAAATAACAATAACAATAATAATTCGTCCGTCAATGTCTGACGATGCCCACATTCGCTGAGGAGAATATTTCGCGAAATAAAAGAATTAGAAGAAGTGAAGTTGAAGGTTAAGACGGAATGTGGCTTCTGCTGTGCTCAATAAAACCAATTTTTGCAGAGAAAAGTTTGCCACATTTTGAGTATTCAAAAGCTCCACTTCCACTAAGACTTGTGAATGTGCACAGATCACGGGCTTGTCTCTTGGTCAAGCATGTCTTACCCGTAAAACCTTTTTATAACTTGCTCCCCATTCCCACTGTGACTGCTGCTCTCCAAAAGGCACTCCCATGTCGAAGGATTTAAGTAGAACCTCTCAGAGACACTTTGTTTTAGTAACTGTTTTACTGTGCTTGCAACACAATAAGGTCATACATGTATAAAGAGCCGAAGATTAGAGGTGTTACAAGAGAGTAACAAATAGTATACACACACACACACACACAC
>NW_004797332.1:163700-169874 GCF_000002075.1 Aplysia californica | reverse complement strand
CACACACACACACACACACACACACACACACACACACACACACACACACACTCATACATACTCACTAACTCTTTCTCTGACAAGTAAATAAATAACGTATTCATTTCACATACTCGTCATTGTCTTTACACCAACACTAGACTAAATCAAATTTAGGTAAACTTAGGTAAGATCGGGCACCTATTCTTCTCGGACAAGGATTAAACATCTCGAATGTCCCTGTGCACATTGCATGTGTTAATGATCCCTTAGTGTGGTTGAAAATCTTACATTTTGAAGAAGAGTCGACTATCCGGGCAAAATTGTAAAGTTAAAAAATCTCTCCACCATAAAAAAAGTATCCTTTATCAGTATGATCACACTTGTAAAATAGAAAGACACACTACGTATTGGCCATGCCTCTCCCTCGGAGCATAACAATTATGAAGGAAGCCAAAATCTGAAGGGAGGACAGTGCAAGTAGTAGGGTGTTTAAGTTTAAGTCCCTAATATTATGTGTGCATAATATTTATTATGATAAACATAATGAAGCATACTGGGCAAACAGAATTTTGGCTTTCGTCTAAATAAAACACGAACCCAAATTGAGAAATAAATAAAACATTTCTCCCCCCTCAAACAGACACACACTAAAAACAACCAGACATCAGCTAGGCAAAGCTGAACGTGATAAACCGACGAGTAACTTTATTATAATAAGCCTTATAGTTATTTCCTAATACAAGTAGTGTAAATCTATGTAAGCTTATCTTCAGAGGTGAATTTTTAAAATACGGAGACGGTGGAGCCGAAGCTGAGCCAAAGATACTAGATCTATACCCGAACGGAATAATTCTTTGGTTGGGCTATCGAAGAGAATCCTGGCCAAAAGGTGTGTCTATCTGGCAACTGGCAACATTTCGTAAACAAAAATGGCTGCCTCCATGTACATAGTTGCCCTTCGCAGAGGCAGCGTTCTTCCGTTGCAGCATCTTCATGTAATTCTTTTTGTCATTTTCTGCTCATGTTCCCCCAATCAGTGACGTTAGAATCAATCTATTTCTTTATTTCTCTTGTAGTAAGATTTATCCGCCGTCGTCTGGCTAGATGTAATCTAGATTCTAGATTTAGATCTAATCTAGATTCTAGATGTAGATCTGGCCAGAGCCTCAAAAATGTTTCGTCATAGATTATTTTAGAAGACTCGGACTTGATCGAACGTTTCTTCTAGATCTAGATCTAGATCTAGATCTAGCTTCTAATTTCTTGGTATTAATAAAAGATAAGGTCGGATGTAATTTTGGTGGACCCACTATGTTTACATGTAGATCTAGAAATCTAGATCTACTAATATGCACACTAGCCATGCCATAACAACATGGGAGGTTTCAGGGGAGCTGGCAATAATAAAGGCCGGCTCTATTTCTCCGAACGTTCGGGAAAATAAACTTGAACTCTATTTTTCCGAACGATTTCCGTTCTCGAGACTTGTTGATAATAAGCAAATGGAGTGGCCGGTTTGTGTGTGTGTGTGTGCATGTATGTGTGCGTATGTGTGTGTGTACTATGTGAGTGCAAGGTGTGAATGGGAAGGGGGGGGGGGGCATGGGGTTTTTTTTTTTTTTGGCCGTCGTTATTCGGACTCGAGTCCGAATAACATTTTTTCATATTCGGACTTCAGTCCGAATAAAAAAATCCGAATATGAAAAAATGTTAGGAAGAGGCTAGCCGTACTTAATGACGGCTAGACTGGCAGTCTAGCCGTACTTATTCTTAATATGATGACTAGACTCACCATTTACAAAAAATAGGCCTACTGAATTGTAAATATACATTTTTAGTGTGCAGTACCTAAAGTATTTGTATTTGAGACGAAACCAGGTGCCTTAATGACGGTGCATGTATTTTAAACCTCCTGTTTTCTAATGACAATGTTAATAGGGTCTAAGATAAGTACGGCTAGACTGGCAGTCTAGCCGTACTTAAGTACGGGTAGACAGCCAGGCTAGCCGTACTTAAGGACGGCTAGACTGTCAGTCTAGCCGTACTTAATATTGATGGCTGAATTGTAAATGAAATTTTTAGTTTGCAATGCCTAAAGTATTTGTATTTCAGACAAAACCAAAAGGTGCCTTACTGACTTGCATGTATTTGAACCTGAATAATTACTAGATCTAGATCTGAGACCTGTGTACTTAACAGGCTTGAGTCGATAGGGCCAAACCTAGATCTAAGTACGGCTAGACTGGCAGTCAGTACGGCTAGCCACTTCGAAAATGTTATTCGGACTCGGGTCCGGAAAAAAGGAAGTGTCTTCGTTCTATAGATCTAACGTTCAGTGCTTCCAATTTTCCGCCATTTTTTAGTTTCCCCCACACCTTATCTGCCGATCCAAAGCTTCTTTTACCTCTTATAAAATTAGATCTTGATTAATATTTCTTTATAAGAGATCGAGGGGAAGGTTAGGTGGTACCTGGAGTAGAGTGTAGAGTCACAGAGAATGATGTACAGAAAAGTGGAAAGACATGGAATAATGTCAAGACGCTATCCCAGGATCAGAAAAAGTAGAAAGTGTTTCTGGATCCAGGGTAATAAAGGCAATTATGATGATAAATATTTAATAATAAATCAAAACTACTTGAGAAACATTTGTCTTTTTCTGAAGTTTTACAGACTTTTATTTGCAATCACTTTTTAGGAATTGCTCCTTTCCATTGTTAGTATTTAGATTTCAGTATATATTGTTAATGTCAAAGAAAATGCACCACTTGATATTTTCATGACATTGAAATTTGTTTTACGGAGAAGATAACTTTGTAAACTGCTTGCCGAGCATAATAACTGGCTTTCGGTAACATTTGACAATCCTTTGGACATGGCCTTATTTCTACTTTAAGACCTTTCCACACTTAATTGCATACTTGCAGTGGGTATTTGTGATGAAAGTCAGCTGTGTGTTCTGATGAATAGTTTGCTAAACTTATTGTGGTCTTCTGTTTCTTTGTAGAATGCTAGCTCTAGAGTGCCTACCCTTGATACCCGAAGACATGCAAGTCTCAGGAAAGATCAGAAGGAAAAACTAGCTGATGGGCCAAGTCTGGAAGATTTCATTGCTGGAGATGTCCCTGAGTATTCAGGAGAGGGAAGCATCAAAAGAGTGAAGGGAGAAAGGTGAACAGAGCCTTGTGGTGAACTCTTTAGAAAAATGAGTTAAGATTAAGAAACTGCTATAAAAAAAAATTCAAAATTTTACTCAAGTACACCTGAACGGCTAGCCAACAAATGCGTTGACATAAGAGCAGTGCGCTTTCTGCTAATCCAAAGAGTTTGATCTCTTTCGTTTGAACTCTGATAATATACATTTTTTCTGGACCATTTGCCCTAAAATAATCTGTTAACACTATGATCTGTGTTATTTGTTTGATTATATTGTTCTCCCTCCCCTTTTCACAATGTGGTCAATGTAATATGTTTCATATAATAAAGGTACTTGTATTTGATAGCTTCAAAAAATCACAAATTTTAAGTGAGACTTCGTGAAACTTGATAATTCTCGTTATGTACCTGTGATTTTGTTGTCAATTGTCTCAGTCTGGAACTGATATAGTGTTGATGGTTAGCTTTGGGGTTGTGGCGAAAGTCTGCTTCCTAGAAGTGTGTGTTGTATTTTTTAAAGTTCTTTTATATAAAAGAATTAGAAATCGAATGCTTTTTGATGACTTTTTTTCTCCACATTTCCCCAGGTTGAGATTACCTGAATGGCTGAAAACAGAAATTCCTGTTGGGGATAACTACAAAACTCTGAAAAAGTCTTTGAGGAATCTGAATCTACACACAGTAAGAGACATAGCAATATAAGGTCATATTTAAATGGTACCTTAGGTCTTAACACCGTTTAATATGTTGGTGGTGAGGCATATGCGGCCATCTATCATGAATAATGATGGATCAGATTGAGCTATTGGTTTGGTTTCATAATTAACCCCATAACTGTGCTGTAATACATTTCAATAGTTTGCTGCCCAGTGCGGTGTATACATATCTCTTTCGGTAGCTAAAACCCATGTTTTGTATCATTGATATCTCAGCTAATTACAAAATTTTGAATAAAGAGATTAATAAGTGAAAGGTAGTGTGGGTGTTATAATTGATTAACAAAGGGAGGTGTGTTGGGACACAGTCAGAGCATTGAATAAGCCTACTTTATATAATAATGATATCTTATATCTACTAGTTTGATGTTTGTAAAAGATTGGAACACACAGTGTCTTCTTTATTTGAGTTCCATTTTTATGATTGGGATTGTGAACTAACATGTGTCTGTTTTTGGCCTTACTATATGATTTCTGTCTAGTATAGTAGAGATGTATTTCATTAGCTTTCTTTCTTTTGGTCGTACGTTTTCTGTTCAGGAGATTGTATTTCTGCCCATCTTCTTTCAGGTATGTGAGGAGGCACGATGTCCCAACATTGGGGAGTGTTGGGGAGGTGGGGAGCATGCCACTGCCACTGCTACTATCATGGTGGGTAATAGTTTCTCCATTATTATATTACATTATGTTATGTATATATATCTCTATAAGACCCCTTTGCCTTTGTCTTCTAGGTTATCTTATACAGATTACAAATGCATAGTTTGTTTTAATTGATAATCACTGTGTGAACATTTTAAATGAACTTGTAAAGATTGGGGAACCTGATTTGTGAATGATAAGCCTTGAAGTATTGATCGCAGAATTTTGTGCACATTTTCAGAATTTTTTGTGTGTTAAGTTTTACTTGTCAACAGGGTTAACAGCACAAGCTACTATTTCAGGCTAAGGATATATAGAATCTTCTTTGGTTTGAGCTGCAGAAGATTGGTGAAGGCTTCATTTTGTAGCACTTTTATAGATGTATTAGTGAACTGGGTCCCATTACAGGATCAAACATTATGGAGCTTTTGTGTGTGTGTGGAAGGGGGACGGGGGTCTTTTCTGCGGTTAGAATGAACCTCAGTAAATGTTAAAGAACAAAAAGTATTGATAATTGAAAGAAACACCTACTTAACTCTGCAATAAACATAACCACCCCCCCCCTCCCCTCCCACCAATGCTCATTACAGTCAAAGGCCAAAGGGATATCACAGTTGTTTCCTATAGGCTGCAGTTTGTAGGACCTGTCTCATTTTCCTGCTGTTTTTTTAACAGTATTCTTGTTTTTAGTGTGCACTAATGGGCTATTATTATGCTTATATACTTCAGTTGAATTTTACAAGTTCATATATTCCTCTAATTTTTAGCTGGTGCTTATTGAGTGCTTTTATTAAAAAAAAAAGTGTTTCTATTAAAATTTATTATCTTAGTCTGTTACTGGCGAAATATGGACTTTTGTTGCTATGACTGGGTTTTAGTGGTTGGTGGGTGCTTTAGTGTTGTTTGCTCCTTCTTTCCTGTCAAATACTAAGGTCCTTATCTCACCTCCTTTTTTACTGTATGTTACGCTACTGTACCATCTCTAATCTTTGGCACTTATAGGACTTCATTGTGTTGCAAGTGTCATAAAACTCTTACGAAAACTAAAACTACAAGTAAATCTGAATGACTGTAAATTATATCTGTCCTCGACTCTCCATGTTGTCGTCAGGTGCTGGGAGACACGTGCACTCGTGGCTGCAGGTTTTGCTCGGTGAAAACTGCCCGTAACCCACCCCCTCCAGACCCGGAGGAGCCTGTGAACACGGCTGCAGCCATTGCCGAGTGGGGACTTGACTACGTGGTGCTCACATCTGTAGATAGAGACGGTCAGTTTGTGTGTTAAGTTGTTCCCGCCTCCGATCCGGACATTGGGGATTGCCTTGTTAGTGAGACAACTTCCTGGGCCTTCGACATATTGTGGTAGGGTGGCCATTTCCTTTCCACGTTGCCTTTACTTCCCAACTCGAAGTCAGGTACCCATTACTGCTGGGTGGGCAGGAGGGGACGAAAAAAATCTGTGTTCGAACCAAGGCTCGAACCCGGACTTTCAGCTTTGGAGATGAGCACAGTTGTGTATAGTTTGGAATATTTCCTTTTGTCCTGTTGTGTATGTTTTTGTTTTTGTAAAGTGTTTTTCGGCGCTCGCAACTGCATAGGTCATATGAGCGCGCGGGACACACCTAATATTTTCAGTTGGTAGGAAATTTTGAATTTTGCCCGGGTGGCGGCCGAAGCCTAC
>NW_004797332.1:150917-162859 GCF_000002075.1 Aplysia californica | reverse complement strand
TGTGTGTGTGTGAGTGTGGGAGGGATAGAGAGAGAGAGAGTGAGAGAGAGAGAGAGAGACAGAGACAGAGAGAGAGAGAGAGACAGAGAGAGAGAGACAGAGACAGAGACAGAGAGAGAGACAGACAGAGACAGAAACAGAGAGAGAGAGACACAGAGAGACAGAAACAGAGACAGAGAGAGAGAGATTGATTGCAGGTGCCTGTATATCTAGACCATGCTGCAGTAGGTTTGTCTTTGTGGTGATCAGTAACTTGTTATCTTATCATCTCTTTTTATATCTTTTTTTTGTGTAGATATGCCTGATGGAGGAGCAGCCCATTTTGCACAAACTGTGAGAGAAATCAAGTCAAGGTACGGATTTTAATGCAACGCAGATCAATCTGTAAGTTTTCTTGAACATATTCTTGGCTGAAGAAAGTTCTATACACAAGATGTTGTTTTACTGAGAGCAGAATAGGTTGATAGGCAGGTATTTTTTCAGTGTTGAAGCCCAGTGACCCACATCACATTAAGCATACACATTGTGCAGAAGACTTTTCCATGAAACAGAGTAAATGATAATGACATTCATATCAATAATATTCTGAAAACGATTTATGTTGTTAAACAAACTTTTCATAATTGAGTTGTTAACCTTTTACATATTTATGCCTGTTTTCAAGAGCAGAATAAGCACAATTGAATATATGTGTTTTGCTTTTGAGGGAGAGGATCATCTTTCAGATTCTATGCAACGGTGTCTTCCTTTTAGTAAAGAGAACCTTTCTTGTTGAAACTTCTCATGTATAGCAGTAAAAGTTTCATTGTTTTGAGGTCTTTGTAGAGTTGTTTCTGTAGATTGATCTCCATAAGATAAGAAGACTTCATAATGTTACAGAGAACCCACTTGATGCCTTGTGATGGATACAAGATTTTGAATATAGACTGAAGAAATTTGGTTCTGTTCAAAATGCCCTCTTTACTCAAGCTATGTTTTTGTAAGATGCTCTAGTCTTGAAAAGTTCAATAATCTGCATAATGATTATTCAACATCATTTGATGACACGTTGTTTTGAGGAAGTTTAAAAAAGAAACATGATAATTTCATTATTCATACAAAGGTGTCAATTTTGTTTCCTTTGTCTTAAACTTAGAAACTGCTTACAATGAAATATACAAATTTGTATTTCTGATTTGCGTATGATGGTTTGAAATGGGCGTAAACATTGCATTTGGTTTGCTGCTGATTGGACATATGTGTTTGGTACATCCTTGAAGAGTTTAGCATCAAGTCTTTTTTTTTTTGTTCTCTGAATGACTTATTTGTTTCATACTTTTAAAAATCTTTTCAGAAATTCTTCCATCTTGGTGGAGTGTCTAACCCCAGACTTTCGAGGTGATATGGAGGCAGTCACTGTGGTGGCAGACTCTGGCCTTGATGTATACGCCCACAATGTGGAAACAGTCGAGGCCATGCAGTGGTGGGTATTTTATTGTGAAGTGCCTTTTAACCTTTACAGCACCTGGCTATTTTAAGCCCTCACCTCCCTTTGGCCCAGGTAATTCTTGAGTCCTTAACTCTTCAAGCCCAGCTGATACTGTTTGTGTCTGCAATTTTTGCTGACATTAAACACATTTTTATACTGCCTGACCATTATTTTATCAAATGAGCTCCTGACTTTTTAGATATCTCATAAAAATCCAAATATATAGATGCAATATATGCAGAAGGAGCAACCTAATAAGCTTTTATTCTTAATTCCAACCAATTTGCTTTTGTGATACTGCATGAAATGCTACTATTTTTATTTGCTTGTCCTTAATCTTGGGTTTTTTGTCCTCGAAGGAATATCTCAGTGATGGTTGAATGCTACCTTTTTGTTATGATGTTTTTGTAAATACTTCCACTGAAGTCATGATTAGAAACTTTAGAATTCCAGTGTCTGTGATGTAGCAATTACGTGCTTTGCCTAAGACATGTAGAAGACCTGAATTCAATTCCTGTGTGGGGAACATTTTTATAGAGTATTTTAGTCTGTCAGCTGGGATGTTATATCCCTCTCAGCTCGGGTTGGCCCTGACAAGCATGGTGGAAGCCCACCTTCAGAGTGATGTAAACTGTGTCAGTGGAGGAGTTAAAAAACACTGAAAAAAACCCACTTACATAAAAAAGAAAACAACAAAAAATAATTTAAGAATAAATTTGACAACTACCGGCAGGATGGTGAGGGACCCCAGAGCTAACTATGCCCAGTCTATGGCCGTTCTGACACACGTCAAGAAACGTCACCCCAAGATGGTCACCAAAACTTCCATCATGCTGGGTCTTGGGGAAACGGACGACCAAATCCTGCAAACAATGGAAGGTGAGTCATGTTGGACTGTAGGTACCCCAAAACCTTTTTTAAATTCACTTGTTCAGCTTTCTTCTCGAATTCTCCCCTCATCATGTCACCACAGCCGCTCTCCCCCTTGCCTTAATTTTTGCTTTTGCTGTTGTGAGTGCTGATAAATTTTATAAGCGTTGAGTTCATGAGATGAGTAGGGACTTTTGCACAAACGGACTGTGGGAGGTCTTCGAAGGGAAGCTAACAGGTTTATGGGTAATGTTTATGGTTGTAACAGTCATAAACACCCTGGGTTTGTGGTTGGCGGGTGCTCTGATGGCTTGCCTTAATTTTTAATCCGTTACTCACTTTTCTCTCCTTTTTAGTTAGTCTTTTATGTCAGCTTTTCTGTGTTACACACTGTCTGTGTAGGTGGTTGGTGAGCACTGTGGTATGGTTGACTTCTTCTGTCTCTATTTACTGTTATCCTTTGCTACCTTTCTTCTTTCTACTTAGGATTGGTATTGTCTTGTAACTTTAATCTTTGGTATTTATATGACCTAGAGTGCTGCAAGTTTTGAAAACTTCTTTCAAACTAAACACACTCTCTTCTCTCTTCTCTCTCTCTCTCTCTCACTCTTTCTCTCTCTCTTTCTCTCTCTCTTTGTCTCTCTCTCTCTCTCTCTCTCTCTCTCTCTCTCTCTCTCTCTCTCTCTCTCTCTCTCTCTCTCTCTCTGTGTTTCTATGTTTCTCTCTCTCTCTCTCTCCCTCTCACATCTTCTTTCGCCCCTCCCCCTCTGTATTTTCTTTTCTGGTCATTATCCAGAGGGACAGAACAGATGGCATTCTGTCATTTTCAAGACTGGACAATAGCTATCTCTGGATGATTCCCACAGTAGGAACGAATCATATTGTGATGTGACATGGTAAATATTACTTTCCTTTTCCCCCCTCAGACTTGAGAAAGATTGATGTGGACTGCCTGACCCTGGGGCAGTACATGCAACCTACAAAGCGGCACCTCAAGGTCAGTGATATGTTGTTTGTTCTGTTTGGTTTAAGGAATGTGCATTGCAACTGAAAGGTCATAGGTCTGAATTCTGTTACATGCCCGACGTTGTGTTCTTGGGAAAGGGACTTTACCTGGATTTTTTTCTCTTCACTGAAGTGGGAATGGGTACTCAGACCTGCCACTCATCCCGATTTAATCGGGATATCCCGATTTTTTGCCCCAAATCTGAAGCATCCCGATATTCCTGATTTCGATTGCCAGTATCCTGATTTTTTGTCGTTGCGTCTGTTGCGTCCGATTCTTAGAAAAAAATACATTATGTTCTGCAATCTCTTTTGCTTGGAAGCATGGATTGGATTTTTTATCGACAGGAACTAGGAACGCTACTTTCTAAAGCATCTATGCCGAATCTAGATTAGTAGATGACTCACGCACGTTATTTCAGCTAAAATCGACGTAGTATCGATTTTGAATTCCGACATAGATAGGCTCAAGATCTACTTTTGCTTTTATAACCCAAATTCTCCGATGGTGTCCTGATTACTGTAACAATTATGCCATGGGCCTAAGAATAATCTATTCGTTGTTCTGCCGTTGCTTTAACAGCAAGCTTCGTCTGAGTTCTGGTTAGTCGGGCCCATCATCAACACCTGTCAGTGGAACGTTCAAATGCTCATTCGCATCACGTGACCTGACCTCGTACGTGTGAGAAGTGCTTGTGTCGGGGACCGTCGGCTGTCGGGGTCAGCAACGTTCATTCACACCGGTCACATTGGTCGAGGTGTTTTTTGGGACTTAACCAGTGTGGACGACCGGGGGAGGAGGTGGGGTTTTCATTTTTACACTTGGGCTTAAAGTGCGTGCTGTGATACATGTATCAATTGGGGATAAAGTAAAGGAATAAAAAAAAATAAATGAACAACCTTGGCGAGATCTTTTTTTCGGGGGGGGGGGAGGGGGGGTGCCTTGAGTGTATATGTGATAGAAGTCAAACATTGTTACTGTTTGAAAACGCAGGCGTTCTGCATGGATGATTAGAGTTATGTGTCAGCTATTTTCAAGACTACAAGAGTTTCAGCTTTACTGCTGCCTGCGCTCCCCCAGTCTATCCGACTCAACTTGAGTAATTCTGTTTTTAATCATCATCATCATCATCATCATCATCATTATTATTATTATTATTATTTTGTTGTTGCATTTATCCTAAGGTCAAAGAGTATGTGCATCCAGACAAGTTCCAGTACTGGCAAGAAGTTGGGGATAAGCTTGGCTTTGCTTACACTGCCAGTGGGCCTCTGGTTCGCTCTTCCTACAAGGCTGGTGAGTGATTCCCCCCCCCCCCCCCTCCCCACCTCTGCCTTGTACTTACAGTTAATACAACTGATTAAGAAACTAGTGTTAAAAAGTCAAAATTTTGGGCTTGTACATTTGAACAATTGGTGGACGAAATAATCAAGCTCACCTTATGGATGGTAACATTTGCTTAGGACTTGGCGGGGAACAAAAAAAAAAAGAAATACAGGTGAGGGATCTGAGTAAAGAGTATATAACTTTATAATGTCGCTATTCTTGGTCTTTTTCTGTATCGAAGAGTACTATCTGTGCAAAAATGACATAATTTTGAATGTCTATCCAATGACTAAAAAATACTATCCTCGTTCGAGCAACTTCTTTCAAGAAATACTTGTTTATTTATTGTAAAGCTATGTGCTATTGCTACTGTATTTAAAATTTATGTCCTTTTTTTGTTCACCCTTATTATATCCTTCATTGCTGTTTGTCTCAGTTTTCTATGCAGGACAAGTAAATAATTTTTAGAGATTCGGAAAATCATACTGCTCCTAATATATGTTACTATTCTTCCTTTCCTAGGTGAATTTTTCCTGAAGAATCTCCTTGAACAGCGGAAGTCAGAGTCACCCTAAGAACCCTGGGCTTGGTGTCATATGCTTTGTGATGTATTGAAACTTATTATGAATGCTGCAGATTGTTCTCACAGATGTTGTTTTTACAGTTAGATCTGCAAAATGTCAAAATGTAATTGTTTTTAACTGATGTATAACGGGTGTCAGTGTCCTGACTAGTTATGTGTGACAAGTGAGTTCCCCGTGGTATTATATTTGTAGAACCCATCATGATTCTAAAACTTCATTTACTTTAGATGGGAGGAAAAGAGGAGGAAAAGGGGGAGGAAGGGGTGGCAACGAGGAGTCCTAAGATTATTTTCCTTATTCATTACTTCCACTTTGTTTTAAGTTACTTTTTAGTGTATATATTTGGTGAAGGTGGATGATTCACAATTCATCCTGGTGCGTGATGACTGGTACTTAGATTGCTGTAGGACTCCATTGCCTTGAATTTGAGTATATATTTGGCCCAAATGGAAAAGACCTAGTCCGTCTTAAGGTGATCATTATGCCTTTTACCGGTTTTATTACGTTTAGGACAGTACCTACAATTTTCCAAGAACGTATACTGGTTTTTGGCTAAGAATTTACTAGAATGTGTTTGGTAGGTTGTGCTAAGGAAGGCTGTTCCCCCTCATCTGGTTACCTGGTTGTGGTATCTCTGGCTCGGAGGTTAACGTGTAATGTCTCAGCATTATTATCGGTTGGAAGCTACTTTAATGTATCTCATTCCCCCTTAAATCACCCTGAAGACCTTGTTTGGTTTCCAGTTCTCCTCCGCCCCCTCCCTTTCCACCAAAGCTGCGAGCAGCGAACAGCAGTACAGAGCTGTTTTGTGTCTGTGTTGTTATGTTATGCATTGATTGTAGTAGTGTTAATCATTGTGAAATAAGTTTGTGTGTGAAAGGCTGCTCCATTAGCTCAGTTGGTATCATGCTGGACCATAACAAAACAGATGGCCTCGGTTCGAATCCCAGACTGGGCGTTCTTGCACTCAGATAATTTTGTGGACTTTTCAAGGCTGTCAACCTATTTGGCCTGGTCCTATTGGAGACGGACGTTAAATTTGTAGGCCCTACCTCTTTAAAAACCTAATAGTGTTGATATGGGTGTTATACCCATACACTAATACGATTTTTGTGAGGTTCAAGGGAGTGAGTTTGTCTTTTTTTTGTGTGTGTTTTCTCGGTTGATCACTCTTTGTATTGTATGATTGAAATCTTGTCATTAAAAGGGCTTTCATTTGCTAACATTTAGTGTCATGTCAAGGCAAAATGTTTTCTCTTGATTTTGAGCATGCAAAGTGTTGTTACTTGTGAAAGAAACAGTGAATGAAAGAAATTATGCCTCCTTACAATATTTTAGAATGTTAATGTGATATTGTACATATATACTAATCGGACCTGGATTTTTGTTTTGTTGGTTCTCATATTAAAGATGTATGTATGAGGAGTGAATAGTCAGCATAATTTCTTTCTTAACCTCAGCACAACGATTGTTGTTGTTTCTCTACAGTCTTTATTTTGTATGTTTGTGTTAGTCTCTTTTTAAGTTCAGAGAGGCCAATCATCATAGTCATAGGGATAAAAATTTTTTTTATATTTTTGTTAATTACTGTTCAAATGATGTTGGTAATAATTCAACTGTAACAGTCGCAAACAGTGTAAATTTGAAATTAGGTCAGGTTTTACTTTGGTCTGAAAGATTGCTGGGAGACCCGTCTTGCATCATGTCAAGTTAATATAGTGCCAGTTTACGATGTGAAAATTTTGAAATGGGATTTTGGCGCTAAGCAAGTATTCATCCATTTCGTGACAGGCTTGACATTGTCACACTATTTTCCTTGAAAGTAGAAATCTAAGACATATATGTTTTGCGACTGTTACTGTCAAATTGAATTTTTTTTCTGATACACTGTCGATTCACAAAATGCAGTGCCATGGAAAGAAAAACGCTTGAAAGTGTCGGGAAAATGTAGAAATCATTTATTTTTTCAATACAACCGCGTGTAGTTCAGCCAAACATATAAAGAATAGACACAAGAACTGATTACAAGCTTGTTGTATCTCTGGATCCTCAGTATAGTGTCCATTTGTGTTAAGCATCATATTGCTTGTGAATGCAGTAGACACAGTATTATGAAATAGAAACAAACCCCAAGAGTTGTTTTAATTTATCTCATCTAGTAAGTGAACATCTTTCACCTAAAGGGTGCAACATCAAATTCACTCGCACCGCTGTCAAAGACTAGATGTCATTTCTCTGTTCCTTTCCTTTGTGGAGACATGTTGGTGACATTACATGGCAGTGCTGTCGTACAGTTGGTGGGTTCTGTGCTGTGGTCTGCTCCTTCTTTTCACTGTTAGGCCTTTGTTGGAAACTTCATTTTCTTGTTTCTTTAGAAAAATTTTTATTTCGTAGTCTAAGATGTGTTTCTAAATTGTTATATTAGTTTTTCTAACGAAAACACTATCCTCATTTGATTAGTTGCACTTAAAAAAAAATTATCTTCCACTGTTAAGTTGAAGTCAAGATTTATTGAAGCTCTGAAAATAAATGAAATGCAAAGTATTATATTATTGTCTCTTGTTTATTAAATCTGTCTCAACGGTGTTTGGCATGAACAGAACCAAACTAGGTGAGATTATTTATTTTATCATACCATTGTGAGAGCCTGGTCTAATTAAGGACAGACAAGGAAAACTGTACGTGAAATGGGTTTTCAAGCTATAACATATGGAATGACGTACATCAAAATACAAGTTCTGCATTAAATTATATAAGTGATAACATGGAGAGACAATATGTCTAGTGAAAGTAGAGGTCAATATTGCATGAGATATGGTTATGCTCAAGTCTGCTGGGATTTTAAAAGAAAATTGAGTGAAGCTTCTTTCATAGCACAGAGGGGATCGTTTGTGAGGCAGTGTGGTGAAACCAGGCGCTCGTCAAAATACATGTAATCAAATTGAAGAAAACGGCATTTTTCTGCTTGTTTAGCAATTTATATTGAGTTTTTGTTTTTTGGCTCAACACCTTTTGAGTTAATTTAAAAACACATTTCTGTTCGGATGTGACCGAAAAATGTTGGTTAAAGGCACAGAAAATTTAATTTGTCAATTTCCAAGGACTTTCAAGCTTTGGAAGTCACCTAACATTGGCGGCCATTTTCTCGCTAATTTTATTTTTATCTCTGAAATCATGCAACCTCACCTCTTTCAATCGCAAATACCTCAGCTTCTGTTAAGACAGATGAGTATTTTTTTTTCATGGAAAGTAAGACAAATGAAAAAGCTTTAAGATGATATCAGTAACTCCATATTCTAAAAAATTGACGAGTGCCTGATTCCACAGGGTCGCGACACATTTTGTCACCATCATTCATCATTGTTGTATGTCAAAATACAAGGTTTGCAGAAGAAGGGGAAAAAATATTGTATCAAGCTGGACCGTATGTTAATACAAAATGTTTAATTTCTCTAAATTTGCTTCTATTTTTTAAGAAGAGGAATGAGACATGACCTATCGGTACATCTTATCAAACTTTGCAACTTGGTCCATTTTCATTTTTTGTAAAATTTTGACATACGACAATGTTGAATGTCGATGACTATTTGTCAGATTGGAGACTGGGTAGAAATTTAGTCATAGGCCTTCTCATTTTGTGAAAGCTGAAAATGAGAGGAAATAGCTTCACAGGTGTTGTACCTCCACCTTCTGCCTGCCAGGGAAGTTCAGTTTTCTCTACAATGAGGTCCAGAATAGGATGATACACTGAACTACAAATTATTTTGGACGAAAATACAAAAGATATTTTCTTTTTAATACATCTGGAGCATTTTTAACTGTATTATGTTATACCATCGTGGAAATCATTCAAACGTATGGTGATCATAAATTCAACAGCCATAAGTATGCATTTCAAAAACATGATAATGAATGAAAAAAGAAATGCAAATAAAGATGTCTCCCAAATCATACACATAATTCATTTATATATATACACAGTATAACGTTTCTTATGAACAGCATATTCTTTCACCTTACAATCTGGTATTTGTATGATCCATGCACTTCATTTTTTTACAGCAAGCTAATATTTTACATTGTCCTACAGAAAGGCCCCATTCACACGAATAAATAGTAACAATATAAGGTTACGTCTACCAAAATCACAGGATATCTGGAGGCTGTGTGGACAATAACATTGACATTATACATTGTAAGCATATCGTATTATTTACAAACGTCTCGTCATGCCCAAGTTAGGGGACAGACCGCCCCCTATTATTTTAGGATTTTGTCAGTTAGTGTTTGAGCGCTTGCACTGTATACTTCTGGGGAAGTCGAAAATGTTTCTGTGTGTGTTATGGTGTAATGGGGCAATAGTAGTTGTGAAGGGCATAGAGCATACTGTGGGGCGTGGGTATGCACTATGTAAATGCAATTATTATTACACGTATAGCAATTGGTTATTTTTGGTTTTGTTTTGCTATTGAAGAGTTGCAAAAAATGAAGTCGGCTTCGGTTCTGTGTAACTGAATCTGAGTATGAAGAAGAGTTGCGGGATTTTAATTTATGCAGGGAGTAATAGATAACTCAGTCACTTAATAATTTGGCCTCAAGTACCGCTATATGAATGAAAGACTTGTCTGTCGATGGTTTCACGGGTGAAGTAGCTTGGATTCTCCAAATTTTGTTCCAGGGTTCAAATTTATGGAACAAAAAGCTTCCCACTCTTGTTTATATTCAAGTTCTGGACTTGCCTAAGTACGACAGAGTGCACGACAGCAGCTAACGATCGCAAACAATGAGGGGTCATTGCCCGTCAACCCTGAGCTAGAGATGACTCCTCCATATTATATCCAGATTTAAGTTCTACCTTTACGTAAATGAAATGGCCCAGAAAGTCAGGAGACATAATGAGGCTCATTTTTTTTCTAGGGTTCTCAATGAAACAAACTTGTCCGGAATTGTGTACTTTTTGTGAGCTCTGGTGTCTGTAGTATGGCGGCAAGGCGCTTCGCTGCGGCATGCAGTAGACCCGAGTTTGATTCCTAAGTGAGGAGAAATTTTTATCGAGTTTCTCCGTCTTTCAGCAGGGATGTTGTATCCCTCTCAGCCCGGGTTGTCCCTGTAGCCCGCCTCCTAAATGATCTAAATTGTGTTGATGGGGGCATAAAAAACCCCAAAACAAACAAAAAAATACATGTACCTACATTTATAACATGAAGGTTAGTAACACAGTATGGAGGAATACATATTACCAAGAACAATTTTATAGAATATTGGAACTTAACTTTGCATTTTCTAAACACTAGACGATGTGTAGCTATTAACGTCCACTGCACCCGTTCAAACAGTTGATAATTGATGATGGGGAGACTTGACACCTCCTTTTGCATTCATGCATTCATTACAAGCATTTTTATGTACTGACCGTCACACCAGTAGTGTCTGTGCAAACGTAGAATGGCTTTACTTTGAGTGATGGGTCTATGTAGACCAAAAATCCCAACCCAATACATGTAACTCGACAGTCCATTTTTCTAAGGCTTCTGTCCCCGTTGTTTTATGCAAGAAAAATTTTGAAATTATGCAAAATGAGCCCAAATATGTGAAATTATGCGATTCTGTTAATTTCAACAAAGAACGATAAAGGAAAATAATCAGAAATTATTTTAAAAAAATCAAATTTTGCCAAATTATGCGGGGTGCATAAAATAACCACGGGGACTGTGGCAGGAAGTCGATCTTTTGATTTTTTTTCTTCTTCGGTATTGACCTTCATCTACGCGTACTTAAAAAAAAATTGTTTAGCTCTTTTGGTTCGAGTCTTACCCAGACCAGTCAACTGATATGTTGGATTTTTTACAACGTGTATTGGGTTGGTGTGTCTTATTGTGTCTACACTTGCTTTGATTTTGGAATTTGTACAGTCTACCACGGATTAATGCAGCATTTTCCTATAAAAGTATTATTAGGCTTTTCAGCAAAATTTGCTTTGCACTACCCAGGTATATTGCTTAGACTTAGGTAAAAAAAAAAAAAGAAGAAAATTGATATCTGGGTTTAAAACAATTAAACAACCTGCCTACTTCATTTTGTTTCGCTATTTACGTGGTCACGCCTGAGGATGTCGAAGATTTATATTATAGAATCAGCCGTGGATTTTGCACCCGGTATAACGGACTTCGCATCTCGCAGTCAGTTGCGTCCGCCTTACTGTCAGCTGATTAACAATGCAGCGAGAACAGTCATTCTAGCGTTCAATAACTTTCTCTTTCTCTCTCTCCCCCTCCTCTCTCTCCCTCTCTTGTTGTCTGTCAGTCTCTCTCTCTCTCTCTCTCTCTCTCTCTCTCTCTCTCTCCACCCACTCTGTCTGTCTGTCTGTCTGTCTCTCTCTCCTAGTATAATTATGTAGAAGATGTTCAAACAATGGTCACGAACTGACAAAGGTGTCCCCCCATGAACCCCCACAAGAATAGACCGGCATTTGTGGCGTACCAATTAGACTCTTCGCCGTAACGCACAAAAGACCTGAGCTCACGTTTTGAAAGAATTGTTTTCAACTTTCTCTGTCATTTTGCTGGGTGGTTGTATCCCTTTCAGCCCGGCTTGGTCTGGAAATACAGGGTCGAAGCCCACCTCAAAGAGAATCTTAATTGTGAGATGGGGGCTTAAAAATACCCTTCATTACCCCCACCCCCCTCCC
>NW_004797332.1:147784-150778 GCF_000002075.1 Aplysia californica | reverse complement strand
TCTGTCTGTCTGTCTGTCTGTCTGTCTGTCTGTCTGTCTGTCTGTCTGTCTGTCTCTCTAGCTCCGTCTCTTTCTGTTTCTCTCTTTTCTTTCTTTTTCACTCACTCACTCACTCACTCACTCACTCACTCACTCACTCACTCACTCACTCACTCACTCACTCACTCACTCACTCACTCAAAAACACGCATGCATAAATTCATGTTCTATCTTCTCCCTCTATTCTTCTCTCTCTGTCTCGCTCTCTCTCTCTCTCTCTCTCTCTCCCCCTCTCTATCCCAGCGTCTATGGTGTAATACTTAGTTAACTTAGGCTCTGTCGTTGGACGGAGAAGACGTGGGTTCGACTTCCACATGGGGAAGTTATCGAGCAAGTATCTCCGTCTGTCTGTTATACATGTAGTATAGTTATACTCAGTTCACGCTGCCAATCGAATTCCTTCGATCAAGTCGGGGCCTGTCAGATTTTCTTTAATGGATAGGGGAAGAAAGCTGCCATTTTGGCACATATTTTCTTTTTTTTTTTGGACACTGAAAAATCGACCATTTTGCCACAGTTTGACCGAATTCGTCGTAATTCGACTGCTGCTACCTTCAAAATCAAACATGTTTGTTTTTCAAGGTCTCGAGTCGAATCGGCCGTGTTGTGCCAAAATGGTAGCTTTTCCTCTATTCATGGGGAAAAAACTGCCTGGCCCTGCTCACATTGATGAATCTGATTTGTAGAGTGCCCTAAGTACATATTAGGATGCTGTATCCTACTGAGCCCATGTTGGCCGTGGCAGGCAGGGTCGAAGGTAGCCCGCTGCCTAAATGATCTAAACCGTGTTGATAGGAGTGTAAAACGTTACCAGTTGATTTAACGGTCACATTCTCTCTTTCTCTCCCCACCTCCCCCTCCCTTTCTCTGTCTGTGAATGTATATGCCTGTCACTCTCATTGTCTTGTTTCTTTCACAGTCTTTCTCCCCTCTCCTCTTCTTTCTCTCTCTCGCTCACCAGTACTTTTATTATCTCAGCATTATTTATGTTAATTTAGGCACTCACGCAAGCTCTGCCTGTTAAATTACACGCAAATCTTAACCACACAGCAGAATAATATTAAAAAGAGATCATCTTGCAGATAATTTGTATAAAACACCGTACAGCAACAAATACAAAAGAACAACATAGCCTTTGCGGTACAGATTTTGACCAATCAGAGACGAGCTAGCTTTGTTGTATACGCCCAGCACCGTCGGGTCTGTACTGTGGAAGTCCGTGATTGGTGGATGCGGAGTCTGTGGTGTTCTTGTTGGGCTGGGCTTGACCAGTATTTCCGTGTAGCCCGACCCTTTTTCCAGGCCGGGTTTGGGCACTATGTACGACAAGTTGGTCGCACTGGACTTGGTGACGTCATTTTGTGTCACATGCAGCTTTGATTCCTCGTGAGGTTTGCAGGCCTTAGAGCGGGCTCCTGGAAACATTGAATTGTAAGACTTATAGTACATCAGAGATTGTTTAAGAACGCCACCAATAGTCGAGGAGAAACATAGTCGTCAGTGTCTAAGAGAGGTGAAAGTCTTGGACAGCATCATTAAGATAAATAAAAACACCGAACCCTACAACCCAAAATCCTACACCCCCACCCCCCCCCAAAAAAAAAAACAACAAAAAAAAGAAAAAATTAAAGAGCCGAACCAAGCGAAACACAAAGCAAAGAATGCCATTTTCCTCTCCTGTCTTTTAAGCATGGGAAAAACTTTAGCATATTTTGTACATGTTTTGGTGAGGTTAAAAAGAAGAACGTCTAGCTACCCGCATCATACAACACTCTCTACTCTCTACTTGACTGTTCTGTATCATACTGGATGCGCTGTGCGGGTTTAGCTCCTCCATACATCCTGTGTATAATAAAAATTTTAGAGCTGGAGCTGGGATTTAACTTCTATCACCGAGCAAAGGGTGGAGAGCCGGGTGCAATACGTTTCATCCCTCCAAAGGCTGATAATTTTACTTCATGCAGGTGGTGGGCGGGTGCTCTTGTGTGGTTTCTTCCTTCATTCCAATCTATCGCCCTGATCGATGCTCCTCCCTTTTTTGCGTTTTTTACTATCTTGTAACACCTGTAATCTTCAGCACTTGATATAGCCTTACTGCGTTTCACAAGTTCCGTAAAGCTATTACTAAAACTAAACTTTTAACGCCATGAAATTCAGCCAGGGTCTCTCTCTCTCTGAAGTCGATACCTTGCTGTAATAAGTATTATACTTTCTACGTAGTATGCTGGCTTTTCTTCGAGGGCTTCCCTGTGTTGTTGCTGTTGTTGTTTTTTCAATTCTCCTTCAATTGCTGCTTCTGAACATACCGTCATGCTGTCCATCGGATGTGTGAGATTCGTTTTCTTTTATAACTTTTGCTATGTCTTTCATCGCTTTCTTTTAACGAATAGCTGTATCTCCTCTATTCTATTGAAGATTTTTTTTTATGAAGCACAGATTTGAACCCATCAAACAATGACGCCGGAGTTGTAACCTACACTCAGGTAAAATATGGACGCTTTTAAGAACAAGTGGGGTATCCCGAAAAATGCTGTTTTGAGAAAATGGAACGTAAAGTTTTTGCCCCTTGTTCAGTTTCTTTAAAAGGCAAGGAGAGTTTTCTCTATAACCAAACAAATATACACACCAATGAAACCAAACTTCTCCTGTAGGTAGCGAATGCTCACTTTTGATGTAGGTCAAGATTTTTAGAAACTGGAAACCCCCGAAATCTGGGTTATCCTGCTTGTCCTAAAAAGCGACCATATGTGGCGGAGACATTCTCACTGTCCTGTTCGACAAGCTCAAAGTGGGTGGTTGGAGGGCGCAACTGGTAGGTCATAGGCCTAGATTTACTTCTTTACTTTCCCTCTGATCTTTCTGTCTGTCTTACTTTTCCTCCCAGCATTGTGTCGATCTGCTTCTTTTTACTTAGACAAACTAACAAGACAAGCTCAACGAGTCTAGCTGATTTGG
>NW_004797332.1:145834-147684 GCF_000002075.1 Aplysia californica | reverse complement strand
TTATTATTATAAATAAATACTTACTATCGTCGAGATAAAGCGCTGCATTGGACCGACTGACCGCCGACACATTCACCTCCATGATCAGTGAGCACTGCGGGGTGGGCAGTTGGTACAGCACTCTCCACGGCCACTCGCCACCGCCCACGTAACTGGTCAGTACCTGGGGATGAAGCACAGACGAAAGTCGAGGCGTCGGTAGTCTTGTGGTTAGGCTATCTGGACCCATGGTCGTGAGGTCGTTTGTTTTTGGGGTTCGAGGTTTAGTTCAGTCCGACGTTGTCAGCCCTTGAGAAAGGCACTTTGCACGAATTTTCCTTAACAAGAATTTTCCCAACTGGCGAAGTCGTTTCGGAGACGGAAGATAAATACCATATATATAATGGCAATCGTGTCTCTTAAAAATGTAATAAGTTACTCTTATAGTGTTTTAAGACGCGTCAGGCTTATACAATTTACCACTTTAAATTAAGAGGAGTCTTTTTGCTGTTACCTTTGAAGTGGGTGTTTATTCTACAATGGTAGCCAAAAAAAAAAAAAAAAAACCATTAAAAAAACAACAACAACAAACAATCAAAGCTGCTTTCTCCTTGGAATATTTGTTGTACCCCAATTTTATGAAATACACACTAACATAAACAAACACAGGCATAACACCTGCTAAAACAAACACACCCGCCCAAACCGAAATACAGAAACAGACAAACTCACACAGGCAGACATGTACACACACACACACACACACGCACACACGCACACACACACGCTGTCTCTCTCACACACACATGCACACATGCACAACACACACACACACACACACACACACACACACACACACACACACACATACACACAAACACACACACACTCACCCAACAATGGAAGCGATTGCGACCGTCCAATCCTCGAGTGATGAGAAGCTGTTGAAGAGGTACCGACTCTTCCTTGATATAGGCCAGACACTGAAACTCTGAGGACGGGATCGATTTCTTAATTAGTATTAAATTAAACCTTAATGTGGAACCCCTCGCCTCCACCACCCCCTCACCCCTTTTCATATCTTCGAGCATCACAATAATCGCAGCCTGCCGCTCCCTGTTCCCCTGATACCTAATACCTGGTGTTCATTGGCATGATCGGTTCGGTTTGGTCGTCGGGGCTGGCTAGATTTTCCTCAACGGAAAAAGGAAAGCAAGCTATCATCGTGGCACAAACCGAACGAAACCGACTATGACCTTCTAGAACACGCACGTTTGTTTGTTCTCAAGGCCGTGGGTCGGGCGATCGGTTTGAGTCAGGGGTCTATAAAAGAGTGCTCTGAAGCTGCCACAAACGTAACGTAACCGAACCAAACAGAACCGATTCTCTAATGGGCACTGCCAAAGAAACCTTATTGTGACCTCCATTGTGACCCTGGACGTTGAGCACAAAGTCAAGAGGGTAGGGGTGAAGGGAGGAGGGTGGCCCTTGGGTTGGGGGGAGGGGGGGATATACTTCACTATAACTGATTCTGTAGTCTGCGCAAATTCTATGCGATATCTTGAAAAAAAACTAATGAAGACCTGGATTCTTTTCAGTTAGCTTAAAAAGACAAAAAGGTTTTACAAATTGGCAGAACAATAAACCAACAAAAGAAAAGAATAGATTTTATGCCGGCCTGTAACGTCAGTCTTGTATTGCATGAATGGCCTTTGACTAATACATTGGAGGCTTTTTGAAAAGGATAATAATGTGACTTTGTAAATTGCAAGGCTTGGGTCTTCCTATCGTGCGGATGAGGGGTGGGGCCGTTAAAAAGCGCTAAAAAAGTTAAAACTGTAGTCTTTTATGCAAACAGTAACACCCCCCCC
>NW_004797332.1:141884-144713 GCF_000002075.1 Aplysia californica | reverse complement strand
AGAGAGAGAGAGAGAGAGAGAGAAACTGTTTCATTCGTTTCAAAATTATACCCAATTTATGTGTCTTTTCTTGCTTTTTTCAACACGTATACGAGTTCAACGAAATATTTCTGGAACACATGCAACTGATACCACATACACATATAATATGCATACACACATACACACACACACACACAAACACACACACATGCACACACACACACACACACACACACACACACACACACACACACACATACACACATACAGACGTATACATCAATAAAATACACACAGAACTTTCTTGGAAAACAATTGGTCAGCGATCGCGCCACTTCATTTTTTTTGGGGTCAACTAAGGTTTTTTTAATGCCCTCATTGATTCAATTTAGATTGTTTAGGCGGTGGGTTTCGACCCTGCTTGTCAAAAACCCCCTGAGATATTCGATGAAAATACTCAAAACACAGGAATCAAACTCTAGTCTTTTGCCTATGGTGGCGAAGTGCCTAATTGCTACACTACAGATGCTGGTAATTAAAAAAACCCAACAACTAAACAAAACAAAACAAAACAAAACAGAAAAAAAAACTAACAAAAAAACACACAACAGCAACCAACTACACCCCCCACCCCGTAAAAAGAAACAAAAACAACCAGGTACAGTATAACACAAACGTTGTGTACTATAATACAATATTTCGAAAACAGACGTTCCCAATTATTAGAGGGCTAGAATGATTATTTTTAAGGTGAGCCGACAAAAGTAATCAAGTTATAGCAAACATTGTGGTGCTGGACTTTAATTTTACTCGGTTAAGTTCAAAACATTAACACTATGTTGCTTACGGACGAGGTTTTTGTAGTAGTAGCTTCGATATGTGTCCTGCAATGGCGATGGGTCGTCTCGGAACACGCACAAATCCTCCGTTTTTAGTTCATTTCTCTCGCTAGGGCCTGAGGAAAAATAAAATGATAGGTTAAAAAAAATTATGCACACTTTTTTGGAGGGGGCGTGGCGTGTGAAAGGGAGAAATTTTATAATAACGTTGTGTAAGTTTCTTTTTTTTTTTTTTAGCTTATTATATTGTTGTATTGCTAGATCAGCTATGGAATGGGACAATCTTCGAAAAGAAAAGACGCCCCCTCCCTAAAAAAACAAACGAAAAAAGCAACAAAAATCTAGACACTTTTCATTACCCCCTACCCCCCCCCCAAAAAAAAACAAAAAACAAAACAAAAACCCAACAACAACAAAAAACTCTCCTAGTTGATGCTGTTTAGTAGCAGCTTCTTGCGAGTCTTAGAGCAGTAATTGTAAAATGTCACCGGGATGCACATGAAGAAAAAAGTAAAACTAAACGAGAAGTAGAAGTTTCAGATCACGCCATCAGTCTCACCAAACACCAATTCTTTCTGTTGAACAAATGACATCGGTTTTAAATAATAAGATTCAAAAGGAAATTAAAAAAAAGCACACAACTATCATCCACCACACACACACACACACACACACACACACACACACAGAGAGAGACAGGGAAGGGGATTAAAAAGGAACAGAGAACGAAAATACATTATGTCTTTTTATGTACACGCATTATGAACAGGTGGAAAATGGGGATTTTTCTGACACGGCTTCGTCTTGATTAACTAGGAACAAAAACAATCTTCCAAATCCATGACAGAATCGGTGCCAAGTTTTTTAATAGGCTCTTCTTACAAAAATCCATGTGCATGCTAAAAAAGTAATTTCCCCTCAAAGAGAAACACCCTCTTCAGCTCGTGTCTTTCACTCGGCCGGTGTAGTGTGAGAGCTAACATACCGCGAATATTTTCGTTCAACATAGGCCCCTAGCTATATCTATACGACTTTAACGAGATGTGTCTTTTATACTACTTGTCTTTATAGAGCGCCGCCTTTTCTTCTCACACGAGATCAAATGGAAGGCGACATACGTAAATGTGTGAACTGATTTCTTATGCTTCGCCGTCGCACACAGAAAAGGCGGAAAGTTTAATTTCGTTTCGTTTTGGTGAGTGTTTTTACAGCACTTGCAACTGCATAAGGTTATATTTTCAACTGCACAAAATCATGTGAGTTCGATTTCCGTGTAGGGAGAACTATATTTTTCTCCAGTATTTCTGTCTGTCTACTGGGACATTGTATTCTTCTCAGCTTGGTTTGGCCCTGACAGGCGTGGTCGAGGCAGCCCGCCTCCAGATATATGTGAGGCAGCGTGGTGGAATCAGGCTCTCGTCAAAATAATTAAAATGAAGAAAGTTGCATTTTTCCACAGGTTTGTGAATTTTCATCCAATTATTTTTTGACACAACACCTTTCATTCCCATTAACGAACTCATTTATCTGTTTGGATTTTCTGAAAAACGTTGATTAAAGGCATAAAAAAATGTAAATTTCCTGTTACCACGGACTCTAAAGCTAAGGAAATAAGTAATCTTTGGTAGCCATTTTCTCACTAATTTAACCTCTGAAAACAGGTGACCCCACCTCCTTCATTCGCAAATATCTCGACTTGTATTCAAGATAAAAGGATTTTTTTAAAAATCCAAATAAAGACAAGTAAACAAGCTTTAGGGTGGTACCAATAACTCTGCATGCCCAAAAATTGACGAGAGCCTGATTCCACCACGCTGCCTCACGTATGTGGTTAGTGTTTATGATGGTGTTAACTCCTACAATCCACTGATTTCTTCATATGTGTGCTGTACTGAAAAGATTAGAAGAAAAATAAATACAAACATCCTCCCATGCCCACGTGTGTGTGTGTTTATGTGTGTTTATATATATATGTGTGTGTGTGTGTTTATGTGTGTTTATATATATA
>NW_004797332.1:138256-141784 GCF_000002075.1 Aplysia californica | reverse complement strand
ACACACACACACACACACACACACTCACACACACTCACACACACTCACATACACTCACACAGACACAAACACACACACACAAACTCACGCACATACAGTCATACTCACTGATACGATACTGTAATAAGTTGTTATTCCGGCGTTTGAACTCCATACAGCTGTATCGCGGGGCACTGAGAAAAATGCAAGAAAAAAGATCTAATTTGACCGTAACAATCATCCACATCACAAAAAACCCTCAAGAAAACCCAACAACAACAATAAAACCCAACATAAACTAACGAACAAACTAACAAACTCACACACAAAAACCATCCACACCCTCCCAAGACAAAAAATTTAAAAAGAAGCCCCCCCCCCCCTTTCCCAGGATTTACTGACGTATGTTGTGCAACCGCAAGGCACTGTGCTGTTAAACACAGAAGACCAGAAATCCATTCTCTAGTGGGGATAATTTTGATCGACTGTCTCAGTTTCTCTGCTGGGGCGTTGCACAATGGATATCTCTCAGCTGAAGTTGGCCCTGATAAGCTAGGTCGAAGGATAAGCTAGGTCAAAGCCCGCCTCCCAAATTATCTACATTGTGTCGATGGGGGTATAAAGCACTTACAGGGCTATTCAATGGTAACTGACGGGACATTTGGACGATACTTTCTTGCAAAGAGAACACAGTAATTCAATATCAATTAATTTATTTCAACTTAAAACGATCCGAACATAAGAAAGACATTTAAAAATCATATTAAATGCAGTCATTTGAAAAAAAAACAAACTTTATGCAAAGTCTGTGACGAGTTTAGTTTCGGTAACGGATGGGACGAGTGAGGTGTTCCCCCCCCCCCCCATAAGTTTCCGTGAAATAGCCCTGCTTTAAAAAGAAGAAACGGGTTAGGGTAAAGGCAGCGCTAAAGAGAAACAGTGGGAGAGGGTCACACTGGGCGCGCTCCAACCAGGCTGCATCTAAAGTACTGGCGTGTACACAGCGGGCACAGATGCACATGTTCTTCTGATCTTTAATTGCTACTACCACAACCTCTACTGACATCACCACCGCCATCACAAATATGACAATCATCATCATCATCCTCATCATCATTACCACCACCATTGTTGTACCGTAGAAAAACAGAATAGGAGACCTGAATAAAATTTAGGTTTAATAAATAGGCCTATATCATCAAAAGCAATCATCACCATGAGCACTACTCTTGAGTCAACTAAAGCTTTTCTTACCATCCATTGTCAAACACAGTAGCTGTCTTGTACCTCAAGCCGCCTGTATCTGACTCCAGACATTGGAAAGAAGAAAAATGTGAGAAAGCTACTTGGGCTCGGTCTATCTTCACTTCCGCAGAGCCGCCTTTGTCCTGTAGAGTCCACTCTCCGTGCAGGGTGGGTTCAAACCAGCACCGCCTGGCGTTGATATCGGATACTTGAGCGGACGCTGAAACAAAAAGGAAAGTCTGTGTGTTAAGACATATTGTCTCCCTGATTGAGTTGTGGAAGAAAAAGAGAAATAAGCCGAAGCAGTTGTGACGTCCAACATTACTCATAATACGTTTTTAAGCCGAGAAGCTTGAATTGAACCTTTATCTCAAGTTTTCATATTTACAATCCACACACAAGATGTGCAGACTGATTAGTAGAATAGTATAGTAAACAGAGAAAAACAGATGAAGAAGTCTGGGTTGAGGCAAATTGAAAACGACAGCTTATGATAAATATACGAAAGCATTGTATTTTCTACATTGATTTCATTCAGCAGAATTTGTCGTGAGTGGAGAATTTGACGCACACCACATTGGTCGTCTTTTATGCCGTACAGCTAATTCCGGCCATGTTGCCGTAGTACCAAATCTCACACGCAGCTATTTCGTTTTCTTCTTTCTTTGTCAAAGTCCATGTCTCAGCATCATTTAGGAATATGTGGAAGATGTAACATTCAAGCAATTTATTTCTTAAATATAGAGATCCCCCCCCCCCCCAAACCCCCCCCAACCAGAGCAGTGCTAATGACTGAGGTTGTCTTTTGGCCATTACCAAAGGGGGGATATTAACATGTTCTTATGCTCAGTAGAATTGTAAATGGGCTGATTCATCAATGTCATGCTCATGCTTTGCCGGAACAACATAGGGGGAACTGATGCTTTTCTTTCCCCATCCTTACTATCGTCATTTTTTCCTCTACTTTTTTTGTATGTTTGTCACTCTCTTGTGAACTGCTATTTCCGGGGTGCCTTAATAGTCGAAACAGACTTTGTGCTGTTGAGGCTAGAGAGGTGAGCAGAATAAGCCTGATTCCCCGTTTGGACTTCTCTGCTGGCATCCACCCCTTGGCGCTCATATGACCTTACGCAGTTGCCAGCGCCGTAAAACCTTACTAATACTAAGACTAAACTAAAAGGTAGAAATAATTGCCTGGATGTAAATTACAGTTTTGAAAAGTGACGTACGACGGAGTCTCGCACTAGGCAGTCCATGTAATTTGAGGAGTTTTCTAAGCTGACCAGAAAGTAGGCTCCGACCTATCGGTAGGCGGACATTAAGCAGGAAACTAAACATACCTCCTGAATATGGTTACTGCAGAGGACAGAAAGTAGGAAACATGACTCCTGTAAAAGGTTACTGGACAGACTTGAATTACTATAAATTACTAACACCCTAGACCTTGATCTGTCATGGTCGCGCTCTTTGCTCTCTCTTTATAAACTTCGTTGCAAATCGTGCACACCATGGGTGCCATATGAAGGGCAAAACACCAGTATCGCTGTAGTCGAAAGTGCTTGACACCTTTCTCCCCATTGCACTTCATTTGCGCCAGTTTTAATCAAATCTCCACAGTGAACAGGAATTACGCCAGAACGCTCGGTCTTGAATGTTGTAATACACGTCTATGGGTTACTATTTATCTTTATAATAAATAACAAATGGCATATTTATAGCGCACATTCCCGCTCAACAGCAAGCTTTATGAACTTAATCTATCATTATTACCACCCCAGCAGGCCTGATAGAATTCTGAAGCAATCGCAACCTCCTGGGAAGCATACAGTCCAAGCTGCCATTATACAGGTGCTAAACACAAGGAAAATGTCAAGATGTGAGAAGATTTTATCTTAAGAGAGGTTTCAGAATATAGTTTGTTATATATATATATATATATATTATATATATATATATATACCAGATCACGCCAAATTTTAAATCACACTTACTGCATTTGCCGCACGTCTTCGGACAATGAGGGGCAAAAACTTTGTCTTTAGCGCAGATCTCGGGACTAGTGATAAGTTCCCGGCATTTTTCCGCATCTTCATCTCGACAGGTGCTGGGGCCTGTGAAAAGGAAAAAAAATCCCAACAACATTGCAGGGTTTTGTAAGTTGTTACACTCACATGTACAGCACAATACTGTTATTCTTGGGTTGTTTTTTTTTTATTAGTCTTTTTTATACTGAATTCATTGCAACTATTGACATCATCATCATCATCATCATCATCATCATCATCATCATCATCATCATCATCA
>NW_004797332.1:136984-138052 GCF_000002075.1 Aplysia californica | reverse complement strand
ACACACAAACACACACACACACACTCATACCTAACCACATATCATATCTCCTCCCCCCACCTTTGACAACAGCAACAACAGCAACAACAAAAACAACAACAACCACACACAAAGACACACACACACACACACACACACACACACACACACACACAAACACCGAGAAAAACGAGAAACACGTACCTCTTCTGTACATCCGTAGCTCATAGTACTCTATCCCGTGCGGCGGCTTGCCGTCGTGTTCTGTAGGGCAGATGACACTGAAGTATACCAGGACAGAGAACTCGCCCTCTTGGACTCGGGGGAAACGCTGAAAAGGAACCCTTTTGTTTGGATTTTTTTTCAGACAGAAGTACTCATACACGCACTTACAAACTCACATAAACACACACATACACACACACACACACACAAACACATACGCACACATACCCAAACACATACACAAATATACTCATGTACACGCATACACATATACGATCCTGAATTTAAGTCAACAATAATTCTCATAGTTTATAACAATCAACTATGCACTCACTACCCCCCCCCTCCCCAGAAATGAAAGCATCGTTACCTCAGTTGAGGACGATGCAGATGTCCGTGGTTCAAATTTTCAAATGAAACATTTTCGAACTTACGATTACGACATGATAGTTTTCAAAGCTCTCCACTCACTTAGTTTAGTTCAATCGGAAAGGGCAATGCATTCGATGATTCCTCCTTCGAACTAACCATGTATAGTGTTTAAAAGGGGCTCAAAATTACTTACTATAAATCAACGTACGCATGCGCATACCAGTACACACACTCTGTGAAGCACACACCAACACAACTTCTAATGCAACATTATCCTCACCAGTGCTTGCCAACCTAGATGATTTGGCAATTTTGATGGGAGGTGGGAATCGCCCAGATAGTAACAGGTTGAAATCAATAAACCGTTTAGAAATACACTGTGGGTGCCACGGTCCTGAGGATGAAGTAGCTCAACATCATTTTCTTGTCATGTCGGTAGACGGCCTGAGAGGTTTCTCGTGGAGGGCTGGGCGTGCAAACATGACAGGGCGC
>NW_004797332.1:134078-136828 GCF_000002075.1 Aplysia californica | reverse complement strand
TATATATATATATTTTGGTGGATGTAGGTGCTTTACGCCCTCATCAGCACAAATTTAATCGTTCAGGTGGCACGTTTTGACCTTTCCTGTCAGGGCTAAACCGGGCTGAAAGGGGTACAATGTCCCAACAGAAAGATTGTATAGTTTTTTGCGCGTGCCAGCGAAGTGTCCCACCTTTACACCACAGACGTCGGTTTGACGTATTGTAGTCTACACAGTAATGACGGTCATATTTATACCAGAAGCTGTCGTGGAATATCCAGATTGTTTCCAAAATAAGAACAGTTTTTATTGGAAGACCTCTTTAAAAAAACAAATAATAAAAATGAGGGCATGATATGGCTGTAAGGTATTCAAAGTCACAAGAATGTCATATCATACTATACGTTTAAATATGCAGTGGCGAATCAAACACAGGATTATATTTTTCTAGGCTTGGATTTTCGTGGGATGCTCTATGATGAGTTTGAATTTCAATTATCGTCACAGCTCTGTTCTCTATAAAACGCTTATCATGAGCAGTCCCATTGGTGATGGATAGCTGTGAGTACTGAGTTGGACGAATGCATTGAATCTCATAGACATGTCAACAGAGTACTGACAAAAGTACCACGGACAAACAGACAGACAGAAACAGCAGAGGAACAAAAAGAAATTGGACCAACAGTAGTGGCGTTCTCTAACCGCCCACTGGCCATGGGTATATAGTGCACTGATGATAGAAACTGTTTTAAAAAGCCAAAGAGAAAAGTGCACGTAAATGCAATACCTTTTCACTGATTTAGTCCTTAAGGTGTCCCAATTGCAAAGCATGTCTTTGCAAAGGTCAATTTGCTAATCTGAGGCTGAATTTTTGTAAAAATCCAACAGATTTTTCAAGATCTGTGGGGGCATCTCTGCTATTGGTTTGCGACTTATTTGACATTAGAAATGTTTCTTGTTAACTTTCAGGACAACGTAAAAAAGATTCTGAATGACAAACCACTGAGCATCAACTCATGATGTGAAGCACACAAAAATATGTAGCGGGATTGAGAAGGAGGGGAAAAAGCCCTAGCTCAGTTATATCAAAAGCACTTGAGAGGTTTATAATCGTTAGAATTCTTTATCCTAACCTATTGTAAAAATTCTTTCTAAAAACCCTCAGGGGATCTAAAGATACTCGATATATTTTTTGATATATGACGTGTCTCTGACATTTAGCTAGCACCCCCCCCCCCCCACACACAAAAAACCCCAACAAAAACCCCAAAAAATAACTTATGGTTAGACTAAACTATTGCCAACTCTATCTGTTTAGCTAAGATTCAGTGTGCTTCACGTATATGAACTCATGATAATATATTATGGAGATGCCTTTTCGTCAAAGAAGGCATGTTAGTGATAGATTGGGAAAACGTCAACACCGGTACGGCCATTTCGTTCTTATCTTAAGTGCTATTATCCTGAGTAAAGAGAGTAACACATCAATGCGATGACTATCATTTAATGAAGTAAAAAGCGAGTCATATAGACTGAAACAACAGAAAGAAAGAAAATGAGTAGTTTTCAGGCAGACTGACAGAAAAGTTTGAGATGACAAGGACAAAGGACATACGAGCGGGGCCTCCATGTTGGTAAATAAACCAAAAAAAAACAACAACCCTGTTTACTCGCCAATGCTCAGCCTTGTCAAACATGAATTAAAAAATTTAGCCAGATCTCACGTACAGTCTCCATGCTTGAGGAAAGGGTTGCAACTGCTGTCCTTGGGTGCGATGAAGTCCATGCCATCTCCTTGCATACACTCCACCTCCAAACTTGACCGTCGCCATTCGTTCTCACAGAAGTCCTGAAAAATATTTACATAAGAAAGTGTTTAGTTTTGGTGTAAGTTAGTGTTTGACAGGATTTGAGAGGGATACAACGTCATAAACAGAAATTCAAAGACTTGTTGTATCAGTGGTTTAGGAAGAAAGGTAGAAACGAAAGTAGAGACTGTATATCGCATTAAATATTGCACGACATTTACATCAATATCCACAATCGTCCCCACCCCCAAACTGAAACTGATCCGCTCCAGTAGCAGCAGTGTTAATAGCAGAAGGGGCAGCAGGCAGCAGCAAGAACCACAAAAAGAAAAAAACAACAACAGAAAAACAAAAACAACAAAGAAAAAAAAACAACCCAACATTGCAAACATAATTTCATCCTTCCAAACGCCAGTACACAAAAATCAGTATTTCATCATTTTGCATAATAACCCTCCCCCCCTTTTTTCGTCTTGATTTTCAGAAGAGCTTTATTATTTCTCCCCTGCCCGTTGCCACCCCTGCCCTGCCCCCTTCCCACCCCTTGCCCCACCCCACCCTTCCAGCAAAACAATCAGTTCAAATCTTTTCCCGGAGTTTAGAAATGATCTCATCAGTGTAGGAAGGGCCCCGTCACCGTCTCTGGCGACATCTGAGTGGCGCTGGGTTTCAGACTTCATCTATCACAGCGATCTCTTTGCCTCGCCTCCAAGAGAAAAAAACTCCCCTCCAAGCTCCACATCACCCTCCCTCCCCCTTCCCCCCGTCTCTGCTTCTCTCTCTCCATGTCTCTCTATTCGCCCTCATCTCTCTCTCTCTCTCTCTCTCTCTCTCTCTCTCTCCCCTCTCTCTCTCCCTCTCTCTTTCTCTCTCTCTCTGTTTCTATCTGTCTGTCTGTCTCTCTCTACCTGTCCGTCGTCTCTCTCTCTCTTTCTCTGTCCCGCTGTCTCTCTCCTCTCC
>NW_004797332.1:127542-132689 GCF_000002075.1 Aplysia californica | reverse complement strand
TATTAGCTGTGTCCCGCGCGCTCATATGACCTTATGCAGTTGCGAGCGCCGTAAAACCCTATACTAAACAAACAAACAAACATAACATTGTCAACATGATGGACAACATCAGCCTCGTTCAAATCTGTTTACTATGCCAGCTGACAGTGGAACTGTCAACCTATGTCAGTGTTGGAAAAGGTAGAAATTTCAACTAAATAATAATAACAGCAACAACAACAGCAACAACAACAACGATAACAACATCAACAACAACAACGACAACAGTGAGCTGGTCTTGCAGAGAAGACCTCTGTGTTTACAAAACTTTGCCCTCCCATGTAGACGCTCAAACTGATTTTTTAAAAACTTACAGCCACTCGAACTTGCTTGGTTAAATCAAGAAAACAGTAAATGAAAGTAGACAAGACACTTACATATCATTGTGTATACTGTCATCTATTAATATCATGTGCTAGGGTTACAAACGGAGAATGTTATTTTTAAAAAGTGAGAGTTTTACGGCACGTGCAACATAAATAAGTCGTTTAAACGCTGAAGTTTAGAGGTTCTTCTAGAGAACAACATATACAGAGAAAAGAAGGAAGAGAGATAAGGACAATAGATAGATGTTTGATAGGAGAGAAGGAGAAAAACCACACCAGAACACCCAACGACCACCTACTCTGAGAGTAGCATTAAATAAAAGTGCATTTCTTTCTCTGTATCACTGATTTGCGTCACATGCCGCTAAAATCTTCCCTTGAGTTTCAACATAAGAAGACGTAATGCTTTTACTTGGTCGTCTCTGTGCCAGACGAAGGACACAGCACCTGCTGGGATTCCTGTGCAGCAAAAAACATTAAGCCACACTAAAACTTTGCAAATCGTGACTAAGCTCTTCTGGAATCTTGTTACCCTTCATCGTCGTACAATACATTAGCTCCTTTGATCAGAAAAATAACAGCAGGAATACAGACTTTACAAAAAATATATGAGTGATTGGAGTTGAAAAAGAGAATAAAGAAATAAGCGTAAATGAAAAACTCTGTGTAACAAGACTGAATCAAGAAAGCACTGACATGAAAGATGACCCGAGTTCGTCCCTTTAGAAGATCGAGCTGCCCCCCTCCCCCCTCTTTTTTCTACTCCTAGCCTCGTCCACCCCCACTCCTTTCGGCTTCTGGGGGAAGACAGAAAAACCGAGCGTTGACAGAAAGAAGGAACAAAATGGCGTCGTCGATTGAGCTGTTGTCTCGCAGCGTTCTCGCGATTGACGAGATTACACGGTGGCTGAGCCGCAGCCGAGCCCGTTGTCCTCTGTCATGGCGGACGACCTCCTGCCGACTCACGCAGCCTTCACAGGCCGTTCTTTCCTTTAACTCTTTGTTTCTTTCAGTCTTTCCGTCTTTCTGAGGGCTCTTCTGTCATTCACGTCTCACCTTTCTCCTTCATTCATCTCTCTACTTCTTATAGTCTTTCTGAAATTCCTTTCTCTCTTTCATGAATTACGATTAATTTTTTTCTCCTCTCTGCCGCTTTTATGTATTTATCTTTTTGATCTTCTTTCTGTCATTCGTGACTATCTTGATTTCTTTTCCTCCCCTTTCCTCGTTCACAGAAATTTTAGGGTAGTTTTTCTCTGGAAAATTTAAAACTAGTTCTGTTATTGCTTTCTTCATTTCTTTCCCGATCCGTTCAGTTTCGGGCTTCTAACTTTTTCCTAGTTTCTCCCGTCCATCTCCCTCTTTTCCAATCCAGCTTTTATCCTTAATTTTGTGTGAATTATGTTTTTGCTTAATTGTTTTAATCATCCTTAGTTATTCTTCTTAAATCAGTTTACCCCAAACCCCCTCTATTTTAATACTCCATCTCTTCAGCTCCCTCCCTTTTCGCTCTTTCTCCCCCGCAAGCCCACCCCTCCCACACACACTCTCTCTCTCTCTCTCTCTCTCTCTCTCTCTCTCCCCTCTCTCTCTCCCTCTCTCTCCCCCCTCTCTCTCCGTCTTTATTTTCCACATTTCACTTAAATTATCCTTTTGATGACTTGTTTGATTTTTTGGCCTTTTCTGTCTTTGTTTCTCTTTGCGCTCTTTATTGCTCTTTGTTGTCTTTTACCCTCTTCTCTGTATCTCCTTGCACTTTACGTTTAATATTTCAATCTTTTAAAGGCGACAGTGTCAGTTAACTATACAGAAGATACAAGAAACGCTCTTTGTATCATACGAAGGCCTGCAATTGGACACATAGATATGGCTCTTCTTTTTTTTTTTTTTTGGTTGTAATTTTCTGTCTGTTTACGAGTTAAAGCCCTGTCAACGCTGCTTGATGAGGTTTCCCCTTTTTAAACGGCTCTTCAATATGGCGTTTATAGAGCATCCCTCCCGCCCTCCCTCTGTGCCGCTTCAAGTTTGTGCATAGGGATCGCTTTGATAACCATGCTCTTTTCTGGCTCGATGAAACAGTGAAAAGAGTCCTGCGCTTGTTTTTCTGACTCCATATGTAGACAAATGAAAATAAAAACAATGTTGATCAAAATGGAAAGTTCACAACGCATGGAGTCTCCGAAGGAATATTATACACAATTCTTCCCTGCCTGTGTTGGCGTCACAGGTCATGACTGAGAGTGTAGGAAGTAATGGATTTCTTTTACGACTGCAAAATGCAAAGCTTAGGGAACTTTGCGTGCTCAAGAATGTGGGGCTATCTTCTGCTAAGGACCACTTCTTGGTATATCTCTTTTTCAAAAGTTGGTCCATTAATAGAAGTCTTTAGGAGAGTATATTAGGACAGGGTATTCTAGCTAGGATTGTACATTGGTTTTTGTTTCGTATCAATTTGACACCCTATGACTTTCTTAACCCTTCAGTCTTTGTCAACCTTTTCATAGCCAGCGTCCATATTTGTTAACTTTAAGACCGCCCACCTTCATGTATTTCCCAGTGGGGAATAAAATAACACTTGTCACAAACAGGGTGATCTCTGCTGTCTGCCAGAATCACCCCAAAAAACAACAACAACAAAACAACAAAAACATCCCCCTGTGGACGATATTGCCTAGGTTGGCAAGCAGTGGTTTAACTTAACTCATCATTTCTAATTAAAATACCTATCGTGTGTGAGGAGGAGTCTGTTCTGAAAGCCCCGAATAAAATGCTGCTGGGTTAATAAAGTTATAAACCGTGCCACTAGCAACTATCATTGTATTAAACATAATAATATAGTCAAAATTGTTAGTGTCGTGTACTCTAAGGCGTACTCCAATGAGAGGGTAGGGGAAGAGACATGAAGGCATTTGACGAGACAACCGTTCTATCTTCCGTCAGAGATGATCTGTTCGACAGCAGACCTTATGGCAAGTCCGGTGCTCTCATCATTGACATGACAAATTAGGGCACAATTCATGGAAAGAGTCGAGGAAAGCTGACGTCACGAATCTGCCAGGAGAATCAAGGACCAGCTCCTTACCGACACTGCCTGCAGGCCTACAGGGGCCTCGGAAGTGGGTAATTTCATCACGACCCTCTTGGCAAACCAAAAGTTCTAGCGGGGAATTTTACCGGCATTACCATTTGGCTTCAATTAGCCTTAAATACCGGTCAAGGCCACCCTTCGGGTGTATCTGTGTATCGTGAGAGCATCTGTATATAAAAGCTTTGATCAAAAGTACAACCGCACAAGAAGAGACCCCACCCCCCCTCCCAAAAAAAGAATCCGAAACAGCCCCCCCCCCGAAAAATAAACCCCTAAAAATACTAACAAACAAACAAACAAACAAACAAACAAACAAACAAACAAACAAACAAACAAACAAACAAACAAACAACAATAACAATAATAATTAAAACAACAAAACAATAAAAAAAAGCAACAAGCAAAGAAACGCACACAAACACACACAAACAAAGAAAAACATAATAATTTATTTCCTATGGTTTTTATGGCCTATGTGTGCACCTTAGAATACATTGACATTTTATTTGCATTTGACCCCCAATTTCATTCGGAACCTCTTAACCACTTCAATGATAGAACTCATGCTCGGTGAGTGTGTGAGACAGAGACTACCCATATATCTCACATTAGCTGCTTGCTGTCATGGCCCGGGCAAAAAGCCATTAAGTAAGTGTGAACAATGAAGGTTATAAAAACCAATAAGTTCCATGTCAACAACAGGGAAGTTACACTTCAGTAGAAGTCAGATGTGCACGGTCCTAAGATCCGTACGTTAACCTTAGCTCGACTGGTGGCATTCTTAACTATTAAGAGATGTAGCAGACACTAGTATCTGATCAGCAACAGTGTTGGGGCTTATTTTTAATCATGATACACACACCAGACACACCGTTTGGCACGTTATTTCATTGTATGCACGTTGTTGCTTTCCCTTTTAGTTTTAGATTAAGGTACCAAATTTGAAACAAATCTGTATGAATAACGAAGTCATGCTCCTTTTTAAAAGTGCCCCAAACCACAACTTCTTCCAACTTTGCCGAATAATCAGAATGCGCGTCCCCGATCAGTTAAAGTTAGGAACCAAGCTCTATGCGACTTTCGTCTTTTTCCCACTTCTGCGTTGGGTACACATCGTCACACTGCGATTGACTCAACCCGCGGTCTGACAAACGATGAACGCTTCACTAACTTCCGAGATGCTCTTTCTCCTACTTGTGAAGGAAAAACCCCCGATGATCTAGTTATACCCAGAATCAATCCGCCAAGTACTTTTATACAGTGCCCGGTGCTTCAAGCTTCTTCTTCTCAGTCTTTTTATTTTGGGACAGATATTATAAATAAGCTAGAACATAATAGGGGAAAGTATTTGAAAATCCCCAACCCCAACCACCCCCCCCCCCCGAAAAAACAACAACAAAACAACCACCACCAACAACGAAAAGCAACAAAGAAACAAACAACCTCCCCTTACTTGAAAAAATCTCCCAACCCGACCCCCCCCCCCTATAAAAAAGCATAATTTACAAGAGTGGTTATGTGTCGGGGTTTGTATGTGTATGAGAGCGCGCTGTATGCCTTGGTGTATGGGTACGTGTATGAGTTTGTGTTTGAGTATGTATATGAGTATGTGTGTGTGAATGTGTGTATGTGAGTGTGTGTGTGTGTGTATGTGTGTGAGTGTGTGTGCGTGTGTGTGTGTGTGTGTGTGAGTG
>NW_004797332.1:124869-127216 GCF_000002075.1 Aplysia californica | reverse complement strand
GAGAGAGAGAGAGAGAGAGAGAGAGAGAGAGAGAGAGTGTGAGACAGAGACAGAGACAGAGACAGAGAGAGAAGGGAAGAAAAAGAGAAAGAAAGAAATAGAGAAAGAGAAAGAGAGAGACAAAGACAGAGACAAAGACAGAGACAGAGGCAGAGACAGACGGAATGCCCGGCTGAAGGGCTTTTGAAAGCTTTACCAATGTCGGTCACAGTCCTATCCACGGAGGGAAGACTTGTCAGTATTGCAATCTAAGAGTAAGACCCGCGGTGTTAAGAACTGTTATCTCCAGATTGTACCAAACTCGGGCAAATCAATGTTCATCCTGCAATGTCTTGGGAAGAACATACGAGTTTGAGGACGAAATACGGTTTTGGGTTAGATTATGAGTTCAGGAGATGGCATCGCGACGGAAAAAAATTATCAAGCTTGAAAAAAAAAAAAAGGTTATTCCTTGAAAACCAGACAAAAAAGGATAAGGAAGAAAATCAAAAGACACTCGATATTAAACAAGAATTCGATTCCGTTTACAAAATAACATTGTTAAAACAAAGCAAAGATAAACAAATTAACAGCCGATAAACAAAAATAATGAATAAGCGTACCAACTTTTATCTGTGAGGGCAACAACAGCAATAACAACAAAATCAGCCACAGTATCTGTTTAAACGGCGATGATGACAACATAAATAAATAGATAAATAAATTATTGAAAGATGAAAGACAGAAAGAAAAGTAAAACAACGATACCGGTAACTGCAGCAGCAGTTGTAATGAAGGCAACAAACAGAAATATCATCATCATCATCATCATCATCATCATCATCATCATCATCATCATCATCATCATCATCATCATCATCATCATTTCATCATTAACAACAACAACAACAACAACAACAACAACAACAACACCAACAACAAAAACAGCAACAACAAGGCCAAAGACAAAAAACAATAATAAAAGCAACACATTCAACCGCAAAAGAGAAGATTTACCAATTAGAACAACATCGAATAGGAAAGAAGTGAATTTTTCTAGTAACAGTGTGAACATCTCACCTCATTGGTCAGTCTTCGGATAGTGCGGAAGCTGAAACCACCCGTCACCGGGCAAAACGTGGGCCATGAGTTCCATTGTGCTGAAATAATTTAACGAAAATATCACTTTTTGGATGTTGTTAACGTCAAGGGGTCAGAAAGTGGAGATGAAAGCAGACGACAGAACGTGGTAGAGTGCAGGAATGTAGGTAAAAGGAGAAAATTTTCGAGAAGAACATTTTCCGTCATTGTCAGGTTTCGAATCCGGGACCTTTTAAATGAGAGGTGAACAAGGTGTCTCTAGACCGCGAGAGCCCCCCAGTTAACATTTTGCGTCCAGATCTTTTTTCTAAGTAGAGTACATAATGTATTCGGTGTGAGTTGCTGATAGGAAGCCAAGGGTTAATAACGACACTAGCCACATTTCTGCAAGAAACAGACTGGGATAACAATTGCCCTGAAAAGAAAAAGAAGGAGCAGACAACACGTGTTGGCCGTTCAACTACACACTCGAAGCGAAATCCAGCATTGAATCATGAAGATACTAAGCAAAACAAGGGCACACTTTTTCCTATACGACACAGTGGTTACCTAACTTTTTTCAAAGTGGGCCGGATAATTGAGAGAATGCCAAGAGCCAGCCCAATAACTATTTTGTTTAATACAACAGACTGATGTGTTAAATGAAAGGTTTGTCACATCTAAGCCGGCCACGAGTGTGATGCATTTGTTAGAAGATATAATCTATAAAAGCATTTCAAATGTCTCAGTGTCTGTTTTTCCACTGTAAAGTTCAATGAAAAGATTACAGTACTTAGTTAACCAAGTCTTAAACACGCTGCAAACAAATCGTCCACCGTTTTTTTTTGGGGGGGGAGGGGGGGGCAGTAATTTGGTGATCCCTGCTATACGATGTTAGTAGCTTGGGAAGTGTTAATTTTACTATTGATGTTACTGTTTTGCCGCAGACCCACATCGAGCGACCAACGGAGCAAGCAAGTAATCGGCCAAGTGATTAAGAAGTCAAGTCACCAATAATAAGGCAATATAGCAGTGACTTACATCAATTCTTCCCATCCACCATTCCCAAAAGTATTCTTTAGAACTACTTTCTTTAAGTGACCAAAATTCAGAATCGAGTAGTAATGATTTAGGGTACATTATACTGTAACACAGCTTGCAGAATAAACTGAAAGGTTTTAACAGAAAAATCCCAACTTAGACCAAATCTTGACTTACAATTAGGTTCAGCGCCTTTTATAGGAGAGTCAACATCCACAAACCCAGAGGTCAACGTACAGACCCCGTC
>NW_004797332.1:122093-124574 GCF_000002075.1 Aplysia californica | reverse complement strand
TCTCTCTCTCTCACTCACTCTCTCCCACTCCCCCTTCACTTCTTTCTCTCTCTCTTCCTTCTCCTCTCTCTCCCTCTCTCTCCCTCTCTCTCCCTCTCTCTCTTTTTCTCTCTCTCTCTCTCTCTCTCTCTCTGTTTCTTATCTCTTTCACTCACACATACACACATACACACACGCGCACATACACATATACGTGGGAGTATACACACAGAATACGTACATAAAAACATGACTCACAAATAGAATGCGCTGTCTCCTTTCACGTATTCCTCTCGTCTCCCTAAATAATCCTACCACCCCGCTCCCACCCCCTTCCTCATTCCCACCAGGATACCCCCTTCTACTCACCACGCTCCCGAACTTATCATCAAACTACCCCCCACCCCTAGAGAGCCATAAATCCATAAGGAAACACATTTGCCCCCACAAACAGTGACGCGGTTTTTAGGCTAATGCGCATTGGGAGTCAGGAAGAAATCTCCGACGGACACGCATTATGCAATAAACATTAGCAACAGGATTAAGAGCTGCATAGCAATGCAACAGGGTAAGCTGTAAACAGGTAATAATGTGATTGAGAAAATCTCAAAGGGTATGGCCAGTTTCAAAGTCCCATCCCGGCTCTCAAAGAAAGCTTCTCTTTTCCTCCACATTTTCCATTGGCCAGCGATGAGCGGGGGTTGGGGTTTCCTGCTGGGCTGACGTAGCAGACGAACCATAGAGGCAGGATCAAGAGCGGGATGTGCAATGCTTTGATTGCAATAGTTACATTCCGCCATGTTGGTTGGAGGTATAAGCCATGAAGTGTTAATGGTTCATGGTGACTGTATGAAGATTTCCTGACCTAGAGCTGAGATGATTACTGTACTCGTGAACAGGCTTTTTTTAAAGCTTGATGTGAGTTCAATTTCCAGGCTAGAAATGCAAGTACATATTCTGTAATTTTGGCTTTCTGTGCGGTTTCAGTACACCTCAAATCTAGCGCCAGCAATAGTGGACAGAGCAGAAGTAGCTCCCCCACCCCCACCCCAGGTGTTTTTATGTGTGTTGATGAGGTCAAAAAAAGTGTCTCAAAGACAGTCCCAAAGTTTTCCCGAAAGTCTTCAGTCTCACACTACAAGGGAGCAGATTGACCAAGACTGAGCCGGGTAGCAGTCAGCTGTCGGGACGGTTGCAGAGATCTGTGAAAGCGGCTTAATTAATGCAGGGGAGTAGAGCAGGTTATCTAAGAAACCAGTTTTAGCAGATCTTTAACTGCTGCTATCATCTCCAGTCCGCACTATGCAGAACTCCCAGGGTGCTTCTCCGTTTATGGAAGAATCTGCACGAAAATCCACGCATGGAGGGGTATGCTTTTCCTCTGCAGTATTGTCTAGACTCTCGCCCTCTGTCCCTTTTTTATTTGCCTGTACGCCATAAACCCTCGAACCAAGCGCCTCGAGTTCGTAATGAACTCTTTGGGTATAGCACTGCACTAAGCTCAGCTCAGCAAAAATAGAAAAAAAGGAAGTCATTCATCTCTCGGAAGTGGTTAACTCGAGATTTGGTGTCAGCCGAAAACCCCCGCGGATCAATGAGTATCATGTTGACTTCCGTACTCGGCGCCAAAAGCATATCGGCGGTCGCTTAAACCACTTGTCGGGCTAAGTGACTTTTTGGATGCCACCGGAAATCGTCTGCCGACAGTGAAGACCAAATTACGCTCCCATGGGAAATGGTTTGCATCACATCCTCGTCACTCAGGAACAAACTTTTCTGGAATCTTCTAGTGTGGTGAATGAGGAGTTTCACTGTTCGAAACACGAATCTTAAAGATGTAGCCCTCACTTTTTATTCAACAGTTCTTTTTAAAAATAAAAATATAGATTATTCGAGAGAGCGTTTTCGGAAGGAAATGTATTCACAAAAGAGAGAGCAAGTGTTGTGTGTTTTGGAGGCTGTCTGTGAGTTCGAATCTATGTGTAGTGGAATGTAATGGCTGAGTTCTTAGGCTGGATAAGTTGTAATTAATGTGTTTCTCCGAGAAAGGAAAAGAGTGAAAGTGAAAGAGGAAAAATATATAGAGCAAAGACAATATGTATATTTTGTTCTCAAGAGATGCAGCCAGACTGTCTCTAGATAGAGCATGAGTGAGTGAGTGAGTGAGAGAGAGAGAGAGAGAGAGAGAGAGAGAGAGAGAGAGAGAGAGAGAGAGAGAGAGAGAGAGAAATTTAGAAAAAGAAAGAGAGAAGCATTTACTTGCGCGTTTATACACTCACTCTCAGAAGGAAGGCGAGGGGAGGAGGGAGAGAGGGAGTGAAAACGAAAAAGACAAGAACACCTGGGTTCACCCTACCTGTCCAGGGCCACTCATCCAGTCTGAGGCCAGCGCCGTCACAAAGGTCCACGTCATTGGTGTCACTCAGTGGGCCTGGTTAAGGATGGGGTAGGGGGGGGTAGGGATGGGGGATGAGGGTGGGGTGAAATGTTGGTTTATTTTTC
>NW_004797332.1:118246-121123 GCF_000002075.1 Aplysia californica | reverse complement strand
CACACACACACACACACACATACACACACACACACACACACTCATATACACACAATTCATTCTCTCTCTCTGCTCTCTTCTTATTTAGAGCTCAGTCCTGGTTTATAACTGCATTTTGCTTCAGAATTCATATCCTGATGCTATCTATGTAAGCACTCTAGAATCAATTTCAGGCTTGAAACGACTTTTGAAAATTTGGCGCCTTCAGAGTCTAGCGTCTCGCACTTTGAAACGTGTAATAATCTCAGATTGAACGCAATAAAAATATAAGAATTGTATAAGGGCAATGGCGTTTTAGGTAGATTTTTCTAAAGACTGAAACTAATGCTCTGTTTGATTTCACCGATGGTGATGATGATGATGATGATGATGATGATGATGACGATGAAGATGATGGTGATACGTTACTTCAGTAAAGAACTGATATGCACACATTTTAATACTATTAGGATCATATTTACAAAGACAACGAAATAATAATATGACCAGCAACAACTTTGCTGAAACTTTCTTTTGCATGAAAGCAGGGTATGATGTCACACACTTTCAACTTTGGCAATTTGTTTTTAAGGTTCGACATATTATGTCTGATGTGACGCCTTATACGGGGTGCCCACTACCGATGGGATCGGCCAATCGGGTCGATCGCCCGACTCGATCGCCTCAAAAACAAACGTGTTTGTTTTCAGTTTTAGGTGCTCGAATCGGGCGATCAGCCCGATCCAGTCGTAGTGGGCACCCCGTATTAGATGTATACGTTCATGTGCTCACTCAATGCATTGACAATAACAACTGTATTCTAACGTTCTTTTCTCCCCACATTGATTCCCGACTGTCAAAAGAGTTATTACCTATTTTTTCAAACACTACTTTTATCTTAATTTTGGGGCAAAGAGCCGAATGTTTAAAAGGTGCGGGGAGGGGTGCAGTTTCCAGATCCAGACTCAAAGGGGGCTTATCTTTAAAAAGTCTTAGAATTTGAATTTTTCACTCTTTCAAGATGAAATAATTTGTTTTTCAAAAGAAAGAATCAGACACTCAGAATAAAAGTCTACCATCGACAAACCGAAGTAATTTTTCTTCTTCATAACTCCTCTGTAAATCCAGGTTTTTATTTTTCTCTACTCGTCGGTTCTTCCAATTGCTCTTTCTCTTTGTTTTTCCGCCTCTGAGTTTTTCTATCTATCTATCCATCACTTTCTCTCCCCCTCTCCCCCCCACCTCACTCTCTTTAACCCTGCCTCTATCTGTCTTTATATATTTATCTCCCCTCTCTCTTCCTCTCGCTCTAACCCTCTCTCTATCCAGTCCCCCCCCCCCCTCTCTCTTTTAACCTGCACACATCCTGCTTGCTCCACTTTTGTATTCCCCTGTGCAGTCATCATCGAGAAGAAACTTGCAATTCCCTCCTGATTTCGCCTTAAGTGCTCAAACGATCAGTTTCTTATTGAAACATTATCATCCTTTTAGGACGACTTTTTAGCCACTTTGTCGTCATCAGAGATGCACTTCAAACTTCAGGGCTCTTCCATCTCGGCAGTTTGCCGTGCTCATTCTGCAGGCTGACCTTTAGATTTTACTTGAGCACCGTGGTTAATTAGCTGATTTTTTCTTGACACTGCATAATACGCTGTCAGGTTAACGATGATGTGAACTTTTCTTCTCTATAGAGCAATGACAAAGACAGTCCCCGAACAGCGGAGAGATGTCTCTTCGCGCGTTGTACGAGTTATCTGAAGCCTATCTTTGACGATATAATAGAGAGTTGTAATGTATATTCGGATCACTGAAGTAATTTTCTTCACGATCCCACCAAAGACCGTTAAAAATCTAGGACAAGAGCTTCGCAGGCCGCAAGATGTAAGGCCAATTACTTAAAATTGCTGATAAGCCAATCAAAGTAATCAAAACACCCACGCGTGGGCAGTATTGCCTGCGATGGCAAGCACTGTCTTAGAGACGCTGAAACCTGGTGTTTTTTGGGGGGGGGGGGGCATCTAGTCCAAGGCTCATCGAAATGAGAAACAAAAACAAACAAAAAACAAAAACAAAAACAAACAAAACAAAATAGTTATCATTAAGGACATTTTTTTAAGCACATCGCGACAAGTGAAAGCTACGGTGAAGATGTTAAATAAATGGACTTTCCTCTAAAAGGAAATAAACGATTGGTTGTGTATAACATTTATTCTTCAGGAGGAAATCTTGAATCGTCAACCAATGACAGCTCTCAGATTCAGACCATACAGAAATGTGTACTATTGAGCGAGGCGCCTAAGCTCAGGCCCAAAGAGCTGGGCAAGGCGGCGATTAAAAACGGCATCGTCTGTTTGAAAACACACAAATCATGTAAATGGGATGTGAATACGTGAAAATGAATGTGGATGAATTGAATCTCGGTGATGAATACATGTGAGTGAAAATATCAATAAAGACACCTTTCTTTGCTCGTTGGCGCTTTATGGATTTGGCGATGTCATTTCCTCAGAAGTCTGAACGTGCTTACATAATGTATGATATGTATTTGTATGTATGTATGTGCATGAATCTTTGTATAATCAGAATTGCAACTAGAGTTATCAAAGAGACAAGAATCATCGCCAACAGCATAAAACTACTTGCAAGTTGTATGATATATGGAACAAAATTGTTAATGGTTGACCAATCCTCCAGGCACGAGAGTCTGTGAAAAAGGCCGAACATGATGTGGGTTCTCAGAACTAATCTTCTTCAGAACCTAAAAACCACTATAAAGTGTGAAAGAGCGTTCATTTTTCATCGCTGTTTTCTTTAGTCGAAATTTCTCTTTTTCTTGTTGGACGATATGCGACCTATCTCTCTCTCTCTCTCTCTCTCTCTCTCTCTCTCTCTCTCTCT
>NW_004797332.1:116025-117141 GCF_000002075.1 Aplysia californica | reverse complement strand
AACAAACAAACTATCAAACAAATAAGCAAAGCAAATACACCCCCTTCCAAAAATAAAATAAGAAGCAAAAACTAGCTGTACTGAAGTGAAGGAGGCTGAGAGAGAGAGAGAGAAAGAGAGAGAGAGAGAGAGAGAGAGAGAGAGAGAGAGAGAGAGAGCATAATAAGAAAAATCATTCAAATTAGTGACAAAAAAACAAAACAAAAAAAAACCCTTCTAGATAGAGCAACAACACCGCCCCCCCTCCCCAAAATTAATTAAAAACAAACAAACAAAAAACGTTTGTACCAAACATACGACATGGCAGCGGAAGTGACGCTTTTCCTCAGCCTAATGAATAATAATAATAATATTATACAAAATCGGAAGCTTACCCTCATAAACTTGAACAACGTTGTGACTTCTTTTTACGAACTTCATGCATGTGAAGCGATGCGTTCTGAGGAGGAGAAAAAAAGAAACCTCCATCAATAACACACTAAAATATAACAGGACAGTGAGCACCTGAAGTCAGAATGATCTCCTTCAGACTTGGTCTTCTTGCCTCTGTGCTGTAGTGGTTAAACGCTTCGTCGTCGCGAGCAGAAGACCTCAGTTCGGCTCTCGTGGGGGAGGGGTAGAATATTTATAGAGTATCTTGGTATATCTGCTGGGACGTTGTATCCCTCTGAGCGAGGGTTGGTCCTGAAAGGCAGGGTCGAAGCCCACTTCCTAAGTACTCTAAATCGTGCCTATTGAAACATGAAAAACACACTTACAGAAACAATGAAAAGGAAAATTTAATATCTAATAAAGACACATCACTGTTACATAACATGGAGAAGGTACTTGGATAATAAAATTAGTTAGTCAATGGCTCTACCCAATGACATTATGGTAACAGATATTCTAAAATGGTGGAATGAGACCTGACAATACAGATCTAAAGTACACCACTAAAACCTAAAAAAGCAATCTGATTTTTCACAAGAAAAAAACCCAACAACTTTCATTCGCCAGCCTTGTATACCAATGCAACTTTTAACTGAGTGATTACGTCTACTTTAAGATCCAAAATTACAATGATGATCATAATTTTCTCTCTCTCTCTCTTTCAATCCCCCCCCCTCTCTCTCT
>NW_004797332.1:111879-113972 GCF_000002075.1 Aplysia californica | reverse complement strand
CGAAAAAACATAAAAATCATTAATATACATAAAGCTATATTCTCTTCGTATAACTGACTGTTTGTGTGTTTTTTATTTGTTCCTGTATCTGCCCCGTGTGCCCCTCGTATACAGGTCTATCTATGTATCTATATGTCTCCACCACCCGTACAAACTCTATACACACACACTCACAAACACACACAAACACACACACACACACACACCACACACACACAAACACACACACAAACACACACACACACACATAGACACACACACACACATACACACCCAAAAGAGAAAGTGAAAGAAAGGAACTACAGAGAAGAAGAAAAAAGTAATTGTAAGAGATCTTACACTACGGAAATTCCCATGACAAAACAAAACAAAACTGTAACACAACCTTTTTGAGAATGTAAACTGCAGGCGTAGTTGCAAAACATCTTGCTTAGTAGTGCAACTTTCCGAGTATCTGATAGGCAGCAATTTTGGCATAGACCAGCAGTATAAGATTTAATAACTGATTTCACTAAGAATGATTTGGGTACTATTGTGCACACGGGAATATTGGTAGTCTTAGATAATTTAACTCGCTGTCTCACGAGAAGTGCAGGACTAGGTACCCATATCTTTGTTACTTGTCAAATCATCAAATCACCAAACCATTAAATCGTCAAATCTACTTTGAAAGTAATATTGATCTCCTATTTAGGTCGAAATTGGCGCATTATTGTGGTGAAATAAAGTTCTGCCATATCGCTTAATCAAAAGATTAGAGAAATCTATAATTCTCGAGTGGTTATTTTAAAGGATTCGTCTGTCTCTGTCTCTGTCTCTATCTCTGTCTCTGTTTCTCTGTCTCTCTGTCTCTGTCTCTGTCTCTGTCTCTGTCTCTGTCTCTGTCTCTGTCTCTCTCTCTCTCTCTCTCTCTCTCTCTCTCTCTCTCTCTCTCTGTCTGTCTGTCTCTTTTTTCCCTCTCCCTCTCTCTCCCTCAACTTATCGTTACAGATCAAATCAGTTTTAGTTGTGCTCTCTCTCCTTCTCTCTCTCCTTCTCTCTCTCTCTCTCTCTCTCTCTCTCTCTCTCTCTCTCTCTCTCTCTCTCCCTACCCCTCGTTTTCTCTCTCTCGATTGTTCGTTGCAGATAAGATCGGTTTTAGTTCTCGTAAAAACGCAAACCTTCAGATAAACGCTGCAAGTTAACCGATCGCCCGCCAATGCAGACAGAAATCACAAAACATGTTCACAAAACACAAAAAAGGATAATAAAACCTTCCTTTCTGGTTCTCCATCTCAATATTCGGGGTGTCGAACCAGTTCATGTGATAAAAACTCTTTAATACAGCCTGTTAATACCAGAATTAATCCACTTTGAACGAAAATGAAAAGCCCAGAAGAATATCAAATTGTATCCCCTAAGGGCGACAGGCTCAGAGCTCTGTAAGAGAAAAAAATGAAATAACGGACGAAAGAAATATTCCAAACTTTCGAGACAGCGATGGGGAAAGGGAAAATGAAACAAAAAATTAGCTAAATTTTCATCCCGTCTGAATCCCATTTTTTCATCTTCGTTTTCGGGTATCGTGAGATACATAGAGTACTGCGAGGAAACAAACGATGTCGGGTTATTAAAAGATGAATAGAGGTAGGGAGTGTGTGTGTGTGTGTGTGTGTGTGTGTGTGTGTGTGTGTGTGTGTGTGTGTGTGTGTGTGTGTGTGCTGTGTGTGAGAGAGAGAGAGAGAGAGAGAGAGAGAGAGAGAGAGAGAGAGAGAGTGTGTGTGTGTGTGTTAGTGTGTGCGCGCTTGCGTGTGCGTGTATGTGTATGCAGACAAATGTGAATGTGAGAGAGGGAGGGAGAAAGACAGAGTATGTAAAGGGGAGGGGTGTCGGAATCCTTTCTTGATTTATTATGCAACGTTGTTAAATCAACCTGATATGGATACTGTGCTCAGCCAGATTATGGTCCCTGTTGCCATGGTAGCGCCATCATTTTTAACTTTATCGTTAAAATATAGGGCAAATATCAAAATAAGTAACTCTGGCGATAGACAAGCAACCATCAAGAGGTTCTACGCTCTTTAAAAATTCAGGGGCAATATCAAAATCTGTCT
>NW_004797332.1:104733-111486 GCF_000002075.1 Aplysia californica | reverse complement strand
ATGGATAAGATTTAAGTGTCATCGCCTATTATCCCGAAAGCCCCCCCAGAACAAAAAGCAAAAAAACCCCAAACAAAACAAGACTAAAAGCAAAGTAAAACAGAAAACAACCACTCACAGTCCTCTCGTATATAATTAGAACCGAATCAACGACAGGCATTAAAACTCTTTTTTTTAGCTATTCTAAAAGAATACAAGTAATATTATTTCTTATTACGATAACTGATCACCCTCATATTTGTGCAAATAAGTGACTTCAAACTCAGTACAATAAAATATGATTTATTTACTCTCTTAAACAGGTTTCGTAAATAACCCAAGCTTGATCTCAGGACTGTTGTCGCCACAACCGTCGATAGAATTGATGTTTTCTTTGTTTCAAAAATAGAAGTTACTAGGTACAACATTGGTGCCATGCGACTCATTGTGTACAAGATGCAACTTCCTCAAAATGGCACCAAACGCTCATCTATACATATTATATTTGGGTTTTTTTCTGTTTTAGTAGATGTTTTACGGCGCTCGCAACTGCATAAGGTCATATGAGCGTCAGAAGATTAGAGCTGTTATAAGAGAGTAACAAACATTAAAAAGAAGAAGGGGAGATAAGAACGATATATGTTTGATAGAAAAGAAGAAGCAAACCACACCAGAGAACCCGCCAACCACCCACTATTACATTTGTGAAAGTCCGTCCCTTTGGCAGCCTAAAACTTCCCAAACACTTAACTTCCGATTTTGATAAAAATTGATAGTGGTTCAGAATCATTCAAAGGGTGCACCGTTTTATTGAGGAGTCTGAAGTCACTGTAGTTTTATTTTCAGTTTCTCATTGGTTTCGTTTAGATCTAATCTGGGGGAAATTCGCCTTCTAAGACGCCATTGTAAACAGGCGAGGTTTCCGTTCACTAACCGTGCCCACTGTAACCACAACTTCGAAATTCTGGAGTGTACAACCACGAAATCAGAATAGAGAATCAATCTGTTATCTATTATTTGGCAACTGGAAACACATGTTTCACTTTTCTCTCTCAAAATTTATTGTTCCATTCCAGTATAGTGCAAATATAGCAGACCAATGACTTTCAGTTGATGTTAATGCACCGATCATTCCTTTCATCGAAAGGGGGGCCCAGCTAGTTAATCTAGTTAATCATAATTGTCGTCATCGGTGTTTGCGAGGACAATCAAAACAAATAGCATCTCAAACAGAGGAGAGAAACTTTTTGTGAAGAATACTGGACGAGTTAGATACAAATAACTGGTGCCTGTGCTGCAGCGTTGAGTGCTTCCGTGCGGCACACAGAAAACCCAAGTTTGATTTCCATGTGGGGAGAATGTTTGTCGAGTATCTAGATCTTTCTGCTGATAAGTTGTATAATCCTTCTCAGCCCAGGTTGGCTCTGACAGACAGGGTCCTGACCTGCCTCCTAAATAATCTAGATGGTGTCGATGGGGATTTAAAACACCAGCATTGTAAAAAGATGTAGCATGAACTATTTTGCGACACAGCTAGATCTAGATAGATCTACGTTTTGTCTGAAAATGTCCAGGCTCAACAAACGCTTCCCATACATGTGGCGTGCACGAGACGCAGGACGAAATGACTCACACATACAAGAATGTGCTTAATAAAATAAAACATCAATATTACAAACATCCCAGTTCACACAACTATCGGGCGGCTGGAGGGTGCTCAGGTGCAGTTTGCTCCTTCTTTCGTAGAAAACAGCTATTGTCCTTGTCTCTCCTCCTTTTTGTATTTGCTACTCTCTTATCTTAACATTTTAAATCTGCAACACTTACATGACCTAATTATGTTGCAAGTGCCGTAAAACTCTTACTGAAACATAAAAAACATCACACAATTAATGTAAGCTCGTGGATTTGTCTATGTAAACAACACAGAACCCGCCTCCTAGAATATTACGAGGACTTGACAATCTTTTTACTACGCAATCTACGTCCTCCATCTCTATCACTATTGATAACACTCTCAGCACCCCCTCCCCCACCCTTTCGATCACTCCTAATAATACTCTCAGCACCCCCCCCCCCCACTCACACACACACACACTTTCTATCACTCCTTATAATGCTCCCCCCTCTCTCTCCTCTACCCACCCACTCCCACTACAGCCCTAGATATCGTTACTCACCCCTCCCCCTCCCTTCTCCACAAATAGGCCTTCACAGCTTCCTTCTCTCATTTTCAGTCCCATTTCTCCTTCCTTCACCCGGGTACCCTTCCTAGATATTCCCTCGTCCCTATGTCCCACTTTCTCCCCCACTTCCCATGTGATAATCTGATCAGCTGACGCCCGGGACTGTCATATTCCGACACTGATTCGACGCTCAAGCCTTGCCTACACAGAAAGCCGCCATGATCTATCGTGACGGATATGGCCAAGGAAGATTACTCTTCGGCGACATCGGGGTGATCGCCCTTGCGTCGTTGCAACGCTAGCCCCCCCCCAGATGAATGAATTTCTGTACTGCTAGGACTGTCTTGTCGCCTCTCACAGCAAGCCTTGAGTGATTAATCCACAGGTTTTTGCATTTAGCTTTCGTTTTCATTAAATCTTTTCGCCGTTTTTCTTATCCCTATTGTATTTTTCCTTCTCTCTGGCCTTGGCCTTATTGGGTATCTAGCCTACCGAACTTTTTTTTTTGCCGAGTGGCAGATAAAGCTGAACGGTTATACGGATTTTCTTCGAAATACTCGTTGGGGGGGAAAAAGTTGAGCTAAACATTTTGTTACCGTGCCGTGCTATCGGAACAAAATCCATTTTGCAAGCCTCATAAAAACTGAACATGCTAATACTGTAATATTATTATTGAAACGTACGGAGCAAAGCGATCCTGTAAACATTTAGAAAAATCCTTATCTTTTCGTCTGATCTTCTCCTCTTTTCTCTGTCTGTCTGTCTGTCTGTCTGTCTGTCTGTCTGTCTGTCTGTCTGTCTGTCTGTCTGTCTGTCTGTCTGTGCGCTCTCTCTCTCTCTCTCTCTCTCTCTCTCTCTCTCTCTCTCTCTCTCTCTCATAGAAACACAATCAGGGGTTCTCATGGTCGAGAAGAACGGTGTTCGCATCTCAATCAATAGGTCCCGTGTTCGAAACCTGACAGCGACGGACAATTTTTTTCTTTTAAAAAATGTCATCCTTTTACTTCATTTCCTGCTCTCTATCCATATGATGTCTACTTTCTTCTCCATTTTCTGCCCCCCCCCCCAACCCATTGCCTCCTCCTCTGGGCTCCTGACTCTTTCTGCAGCCTTTCTATAGCTACTACTCTTTTTGCAGTCTTTCTACTGCTACTGATTGGCTCTTTCTTACTGTTGTCTTTCTGCAGCACCCCTGGGAAATCTCTGAGGTCCCGTGTGCAAGTTGTGCACGTTAAAGATCCTTTGTTGGTTCTAAAATCGATAAGAGTAGGCTTCAGCCCCCATCCAGGCAAAATTTAAAATTAATTCCAACCAAACTGAAAGTACTTAATGTGCCCCGCTCCCTCATATGCCCTTATGCTGTTGCGAGTGCCGTAAAACAAAACAAAAAAAGGAAAAAAAAGAGTAATGAAAAAGAAAAACTATAAAAAACAAACAAAACAACAGCCAACAAACACACTCAGAGTCGTAACAGATATGAAGTGATTCACACAACGTCGATCGTCATGCATCCATCATCCCTTTCTATTCCCTCTGTAAAATTCTCTATAAATAAGCAAACACATAAACAAAGTGGCACACAAACCGTTCGTTCTATGCCTCTCTGCCTCCACTCCCTCCTCCACAAATCGTTCGGATCCCACTTGGAACACAGGCAGGTAACTGAATTAACATCCCCTCTTACTTTTTAAAAGAGAGGACACGAATCCTTTATGAAAAAGAAAACCGATCTTTATCTTACTCTGTTCGCATTTGTCAAAACGACGTGGTACATAATGTTAAATTGACAAAGATTGACCATGAAAGATAGCACCCAGTTAACGCAAACAAATGAATAGCAAATTATATCAACATCCCCCCCCCCCCAAAAAAAAAGGATTCATACGATTTGGATAATTATGTCCACGATTCTTGTATTACAACCATTTTTATTCTTGACAATGACAGAGCAATAGTGTTTATATCGTGAACGTCAAACTGAGAGTTTAACCTCTCCTTATTCTTCGGCTCTTATATAACCTAATTTCGTTGCTGGGCCGTAAAACTCTAATCGAAACTAAACAAAAGCTCTCCGCCATGAGTTCCAATTCATATTTTTTTTCGCGTTCAGCTACCAACAAGTTTTTCGTGAGTTCTCTAAGTATGTTGAGAGTTATTTTCGCTGGCTGGGCTTGTGAGAAGTAGACCTCTTATGAAATGACGCTAACGCTCTGTTATGTCTCAATTTCCCTTTCTACCCCGTCAACTGTGGTGAAACGGTTAGGTGCTTCGCCATCACACGAAGTAGCCGTGAGTTCGAATTCCGTATGGAGACGTCGTTTTCTTAAATCTAGTATCTCCACCAGTCTGCAGGGATATTGTATCTCTTGCAGCCTAAGTTGACCCTGCCAGGGAGAGTCAAACTAGCTCAGCACCTTAAATATCTAAATCGTGCCGATAGATGGTGGCGTAGAAACTTATACCGCAAACAAACAAACCTAACTGCAAATGGGTATTTGACAATGATGGGACACAGAAGCTGGCAGTGTTAGCATCTGAGGACCTAACAAGGTGCGACGCTGTATGCCCCCCATGGAGCTGAAATGGCCATATGTTATGAACTAGCCTGTGATTGACCAAATTGGGAAGCCTCGTGTGCCCTCTGCCAATGGTCGGAAAACGATTACAATCATTGATACTCACTTCAATTTTAGGTTAACCGCTTCGTAACTACAGTCAAATCTGGAAACGAGCATGGACAAAAGCCAGCTGCTAGTGCACTGTTGAAGAACGAACTCTGGCGAAATGTGGGATTCCGGCGGGTTCGTATTTACCCACAATGAAGTCTAAAACGTAAACTATAAAAACTTGGATAACGGCTTCCTCACTCCCGAACTTGTTGTTAGAATGACTACAGTTATCAGTGTTGATATCAATAAGACCGCAACACTTAACGAATTTACTATAACAATATGGAGAATTATAACTTTAAATCACCATTCGTGCACGGCATCATGTCGACCCCCCCCCCCTCTGTCTGCCATATATGGGGGAAGGGGGGGGGGGCGCGCAGAACCTGGATATGTGTAACATGCTTCCCGGGAAGCCAAGTATGTTTCTGTGCGTTTTAGAGTCTGCGGAAGGTTATAATAGATCTAGATTAGTTGTAAAGCGCACAGGCCATGCTGAAGAGCGTGGGCATGCGCTATGTAAAAGTAATATTATTATTAGTTGTAGTAGTAGTAGGCCAAGTAAGTTCCGAATGGAGACCTCATGTATACCTTTGTCCCCCTGCGGACACACTGCGAGACAACCGCATTTTTTAAAGTAAATGTTTTAAGCGCTCGCAATTGCATAAGGTCATATGAGCGTGCAGGACACACCAACAATTTTCATAGGAAATTTTGAATTTTGCCCGGTTGGCGGCCGAAGCCTACTCTTATCGATTTTGGACCACCAAGGGGTCTTTAACGTGCTCAACTTGCACTCAGGCCCTCCGAGACTTTTCGCCCTTGTCCGAGAAGGCTAGGTGTAGATCTTTCCTACCAGAAGATCAGGGGCGTTGCTGAAAGACAGCAGTAAAAAGGAGCCAAGGAGTAGTAGTAGAAAGGCTGCAGAAAGAGTCAGGAAGCCAGTGGAAGAGGCAAAGGAGGTGAGGGGTGGGGGAAGAAAGCAGACTACAGAATCTTGTAAGAGAGAAGGAAAGAAGGTGAAAGGAGACAATTTTAGAGAAGAAAATGTTTCGGTCCCTACCCGGATTCGAACCTGGGACCTTTGAATGAGAGGTGAACACCTTAACCTCTAGGCCACGAGAGCCCCCTACAACCACAATACGATCTCAAGCGAAAAACGAAATAATGTACGTCATATTTCGCCAAAAGTAGAGTAAAAGAAGAAGACGCAGCGATGATAAGATATCTATATTATATTTGAAAAAAAATTAATTCACTGATACTAACGGATGAATATTTTGCTCTTGGGTTTTTATTCGCCAGATCTAATATAATGAATGGATGGCTGAAATATTTATCAATGTAGAAAAAAAAAAGTTATGTTGAGTGAAAAAAAACAGCATTACTTCATGTTTCTGCGACTTGGAAATGGAGCGGGGGTGTTTGTAACTGACGATGGTTGCTGCGGTGCAATTTACGGAATTCTGAGAAAATGGTCTCTAGCTAATTGGGTATCTTTATCAACACAGATTTCCAGGATACTATATCTATATAAATAATATCCACTATCCACCTACGCTTGTTTGTCAAAGCGTCTCGCTACAGTCTATCTTTGCTTGTTATAGGAAAGGTCATTTGTTGGGCCATTGCCATTATCTCTAATGGGGCATGTATTTTTCTGTGTCGCGGTTGAAAGGTTCGACCTTGAATGCCGTGACGTCATTCAACACATATCTTTTTTTTTTCTTTAAAAATTAGATACGTACAGTCCATTTCATTTCCCCATTGTGTACTGACGTTTTGTTCCGACGAGTCAATTCATGGGCGCGGTCGGAAAGGTAACTGTCAGAAGTGTTCTACATTACAATTTGCCTAAGAGAGGATGATGGAATGATGGAGGGGATACACACACATACACACACACACACACACACACA
>NW_004797332.1:100293-102793 GCF_000002075.1 Aplysia californica | reverse complement strand
TCCAAGAAAGTTGGAAGGTTTAACTCAACATCAGAGAAATCAAGTCACCGGCATGCTGTGCGCCAATGTAAGCGTTTCTACTGGTGCCAGGACATTCAACGTCAGCAGAAAAACTAATAGCCTATTGAGACAAAGGCGAGTTTTGACTTGGTCTGTTCTAGACCGATCCAGACCAGGTAGTCCAATGGTAACAACACAAAATCAAGACTGATACATCTAGGCAGTGCACCTAAGGAATCGGTTTTGGACAGCTGCTCAAAACAGAAAACAATTTCCTAGACTTTTACTCATCAAATATGAAGTTTGTTTTTATTTTGGTATGTGTTATTTTTAATTGTCAAGAGTAATCAAGACCTTTGTACAGTTCACACGAAACATTTTGCTAGTGGAAATACATTTTTCCTTTCCGATGTGTTTGTCTGCAGTAAGGCACAAAGTAACTTTTGTTTTACTTTTTGGACCACTTTCGACAGAGGATGATTCTTTAGACGAGCCAGTTTTAATTGAGAAGGTGTAGATTTGGAGAAGCTACTGAAAGTGTTTTAGTAATTTTGGTGGGTGATAAGTATCCCCCTAGGTATTAGCAAGTGTTACTTTCATGCCCCGAAATCACGTGCGTGGGCGGAACGAAAATTCTGTCCTCTTTAAAGGTGGCCAAAGTTTGAACTGGCTATAAAGAGTTTGACAAGCACAGGTCTAGACTTTTGGATGCTAATTCCCCGTTAGTGCTGAATCAATAAAATCACACCTTTGTCAACGCACAGTAAAACTCTTTTTTTTTAAAATAAGTGTTTTACGGCGCTCGCAACTGAATAACATAATATGAACGCGCGGGACACATTAAACTTTTGCAGTTGGTATGGTATTTTGAATTTTGCCCTGGTGGCGGCCGAAGCTTACTCTAATCGATTTTTGGACCACCAAGGGATCTTTAACGTTCGCAACTTGCACACTGGACCTCCGAGATTTTTCGCCCTTAGCCAAGAAGGCTAGGTGTAGATTTTACATACCATAAGATCAGAGAGTGTAGCTGAAAGACAGCGATAAAAAGGAGCCAAGGAGTAGCAATAGAAAGGCTGCAAAAAGAGTCAGGTGCCCAGAGGAGGGGGCAAAGGGGGTGAGTGGGTGGGGGCAGAAATAGGAGACGAAAGCAGACGATAGAACATTGTTAGAGAGCAAGACAGGATGTGAAAGGAAAATATTTTAGAAAAGAAACTTTTCCCTCGCTATCCAGATTCGAACCCGGGATCATTGAATGAGATGCGAACACCTTAGCCTCTGGGCCACGAGAGCCCCCGGGTGAAACTCAGTTAAGTAAAAGCTTTCTGTTTTGCATATGTTATAATAAACAAGAATAACGTCAACGACTGCTACAACAGCAACAACAGCAACAACAGCAACAACAAAAGCAACAACAACAACAACGACAACAACAGCAACAACATGGCCACCACCACTACCCACGCCATTAAAAAACAACTATAGACAACAGTATCACCACCATCACCAACATATAGAAACAGCAACAACAACAATAACAATGACAACAACAACAAGCAACGTTTCCACTCGCAACAGCAAAAGCAACAACAAGAAGAATGAAACCAATGACAACAATATCAATCTAGCAAAAAAATCAACAACACCAACAACAACAACAACAAAAACCCCAACCCAACTCAACCAACAAACAAACAAACACTCCCCTCCCCCCGAAAAAACAGCAACAAACAACAACCATTCACGATATATAAATACTTAGACAATCGCCATTTGGTCTCTTTCCAGCTGCGGGCTCAACTCTCCCTAAACTTGTCCAAATATTCAAATTTAGGTCGTCACATAAAGCTAAAATAGAAAGCCAATTTTGCAAGAAGTTCCCGAAACAGAACACAAGAGTTCAAGATGACTTACAGTTCAACTCCAAGTCCCCCGCAGAAATTTATGACACTGACACTAAATTCCTGTTGCCTCAATGCATCTTATTTCACAACAGGAGAAGAGCATTTTCTGGAAAGCCTGTAAAAAGTTCAACTGACTCTCGAGATAAAAGGTGAAACGTATAATACATGTAGACTACCTCTTTAGAATCAATTACGACAAAAGAGCAGCGTGCCCCATGCGCCCATCTCTTTGCTTTGAAGTTGTAGAAACAGTACGATTTATGTGAAACCCCTTTTTTCTACTCCGCCCCCCACCCTCTTCCCTTTTCCTTTTATCACGGTATGATAAACAATGAAATTGGAAATCTGGGAAAGAACTGTTGCTTGTTGGATGCATTAATGGATTTCAAATTTTAGGTAAAGCTATACTGTGCAAATATTTTTTTTTTCAATTTGCGTTCTGTATTAAAGAACCAGATGTTTCATCATTCGAAGGAGCCACATATGATTTTTTTCCCCCTAGTTAATCCCGTGTGCCGAGAAATGATGGTGCTGCTCTTCTTTTTCTTCTTCTTCTTCTTCTTCTTCTTCTTCTTCTTCTTCTTCTTCTTCTTCTT
>NW_004797332.1:90152-99236 GCF_000002075.1 Aplysia californica | reverse complement strand
GGAGATCCGCATTATTTGGGCACCCATGTTACACTCATCGCCGCAAAGATTTTTCAGAGATTTAAGACCATCGGACATGATATTACCAAGCCAAGGATACTATAATTTGAGTTTTGTATCGGTCAAGAAACTAAACAGTAAATCATAGCTCTCGTTTTTTTATATTTTATAGATGTTACTCTTTTAATTACTCGTTTCAATATTATATATAAAGAGAAGATCACAACTCTAATAAATGTTATACGAAGCAAAGAAAGTAACACTGCTCTTTTAAAACTGGAGTTGTACTGTCTATTATATAGTGTAAAGCGCATAGAGCCTGCTGTTGAGCAGGGATATGCGCTATACAAATGCTATCTATTATTATTATTATTATATTCGTCTGCCTTATCTAAAATAATGTAAATGTATTATCAAAACAATTTTCTTCACCGAGTGTGCATGATTAATAAAATGCATGTCATAAACTACTTGCAAATCTCTACGTAATATACAAGGCAGGTCGGAACAGTATCATATTTCAGAGTTATCGATTCGTAGGATTAAATGTTGAGTAACTGGAGCACAGTTCGTTAAGTGCACGGCTAATTTACTTAAAATTGTTCGCTTCAAGGTATTAAACGTTTGCCTCTACTGCATGACGGACAAATGAACGGACGAACCCCTATCTTATTTTGGGCCTCTCCTGAAGATACATCTAAACCAAAAACAGGAGGAGAGCCTTGACCCGACCATCCCCACCCCTGCCCACACCTTTATACACGCACACATACACACATACACACACACACACACACACACACACAAACACACACATGCAAAAACATTCATGAATGCTCAAAGGAAGCGCTCACAATCGCATGCAGGATACAAAAAACAAACAAACAACGAAAATATGTTATTATGTATGAGATGTATCTTTACTACATTATAATAATGATTCCAAGGAAACACAGGACGCTTCGGCCTCTAAAAAGATCTTAAAGATCATTTAGGTTGTCTTAAAAATCAAACAATAAATAAATTACCCCCCCAACCCCCCCTACAAACAAACAAAAAAACAAAAACAAAAAACAAACAGAACAACAAAAAAAAAACAACAACCAAAAGCAGAACCAAAACAAAAGGAAAACCAAACGTATCTTTTAAACAACAAGCACGCTTATATATAATATTTACTCTTTGTTTGAAAACCATAAGGATGATGCTGGCTGCTATTACGTTAACCAATTCGTGAAAGCACACATATTATAAATCAGAGGTTTTACAACTCAATTCCCATCAACTCAGAGGCAACCCTCCCCACCCCCCCCCCAAACAACTAACATGAACAACAAGAAAACCCCCACAAATACCCCCCGAAACAAAAACAATAACAAACAAACAAACACGCAAACTACAATGTTCACATCTTTCTTCATAGAAAGCAAACGACGGCCAGGCAGATGTTCACAATATTATGTCCTGTGCCCAACATCCAGAAAATAAAAGATTTTCAGAACATTTTCGTAATCTATGGTATCGGTTGCATGTGCTCGGGACATATTGTTGAATTTCAAACTTCAAATGTAGAAGAAAATAAGACAAGATTATTATAATGCAGATGCAGTTTTTAAAAGAATGACACCTTTTTTCCCTTGTCCTGGGATATTTTGCTTTCTAGGCTTAGAACAGTAATGCAACTTGCCGACAAGAAGCAAATTCCGTCCCTTCCCTCGTATATCATAGTTACTGAGGAGTTCACTGGTCAATTTGTTCATTCGCAAGGCTACCTCAGAATTTCTGTCTGCTCAGTACCTAGTTTTAAGAAATTTGACGTCAAGCATTTTGAGTTTCTCGTGTCTTTTCCAGATGCAATTTTTTAAAAATGTCTTGATTATGACTCCGAATAATCTAACAATTTTGATAGAGAAGATAGGCAATTTATTGGTTTCTGACCCCATGATCTTAGTAACTCCAAACGGCCAAAATGTCAGATAAGACTTCATCATTCTGAGGTGTCATTGCGCTCCGTCCTTTATAGCGTCTCAAAGCCAAATGAGTACCACGGTTGTAATTTTAATGATAGTATTTCCTTACTTGCGTTTGCCATCATTTTAGAACGCATTTCGTTATACTTCCAGGGAAGCTGAGAAGGTTTCTCAGTGATCTGAGTCTGCTGGGTTAATAATATAGATTATAAAACACATAAAGGTTTCTGCTGTGAGAAGAAATGCACTATATTCATGACATACCCGTGTGGCACGGCAGTGTTGGACCCGACCGTTTATTTTGGAAGGCCCACCTTTTAAATATCTTCACCAAGCTGAAAGTGCTGTAATACCTACAATAATATACTACACAAGTCCAAAACTGACGTAAGCGGGGAAATTGCTAGGCTCCCACTGTTTCATGCAAAAGACATGGTGCGATTCCTAAGTGGGAAAGTTAAAGTATCTAATCAAGTATAAATTATACGTTTGTTGAGCAGAAGCTGTATCCCATTTATCCACGTGTTTTTTCTGACTGGCAATCTGTCAAGCCCGCATCCTTTCTGATCTAAATTGTGTCATGGACTAAATGTACAATATTTCTTTTTAAAAAAGAACATCCCAAAGTTTAAAATGACCAGAAAAATACAGTAGCAAAACAGGCGAGAGGAGGATTTTAATAATGGCTGTAACACCTCGATATTAGGGACTCATAGGCGCCAGAGAATACTCTGTAGTTCCCCCACTTCTCTCTTTCTCTCTACCCCTCTTCATTCTCACTTTCACCCTCCCTCTTTTTTCTCTTTCTGTCTCTCTTACATAAAGATATTTCTGTGACCTATATTTGGTACTTCCATTTTTCTGTAGCTATTTCTATGGAGATGGTTGTGCCAGCTAAAAGGTGGGCAAAGACAAAGGAGGTTGTTCCAGAATTGACACTGGCCAACATAATAGGTCGTGGGGTTAGTATGCCTTTCGACGTTGTGTTCTATGCTTATATTCGGACCTCCTATGTTATGGTCCACTTTTAAGTAAGTGGGTAAACTTTGAAAACTCCATAAACGTTACAAGTTCAAATATGCCTCTTTGTCGATTAAAACCACTGTTAGCCGCTACTAAATTTCATCGTTATACTAACTGTCGTAATAGTGCACTCTGTACAGCTCGCTCCTAGAAGGAGAGTGTTTATTTTATCTTCACTCAATACCCACAAATGTATTTTCAGATTTAGAGCCTTCAAACTAACCCCCCTCCGTTTATTAAAAATAAATGAACAGCAACCCAATTTTACCCCCCCCCCTCCCGCCCCCATCTCCATCCCCGGCAGGATCTCAAACAGATTCGAATCGAGTCTCCCATACCGTGGCCCAGTGTGGTAAGAAAATAAGACTGGGTAACTACATTTTGTACATTAATCTACCTTATTCTTGGATCTCTAGTTCTAAGGTATCTCTACCCTTCCTTCACTCCCCACGAGGGTAACGGCTAAAGATCTGTTTGAACTGAGCACGATATGTGGAACTCATACTGTAATATACGAAAATGTTTACGCTAGAATTGACCACAGACAATAAACTAGCGACTGACCACACCACACCGTGCCAGTTGGCGTAACGACCCATCACAGACAGCTCTGGCACGATGGACGCCGCGATCAGATTTGCCACACCAGGGCCTGAAGACACGATCAAGATGACTGAGATAAAGACGACCATGCGTACCAGCCGAGCCTCCCTTGTCGACAGTCCGCCACTCTTCTCCTTCTTCGTCTCACCACCGAAAGCGGAAGTGCTTGAACGCCATTTTGCCTGTTTCCTCAATCGAACAATCATGAAGGAAGTAAAAAATACAACTAAGATGAAGGAGACGCATTGGATCGTGTTACCGTATGAAAACGCTACTTTGCGTCTGGCGTTTCTGAGGCCATTGTCAAAAACGTGGAGAAGTGTTCTGTTGGTGTTCTTCTCTTTGGCCCACGCGAAGTCGACCCCGGTGTAGAGAATGCTCCACGAGCTCACGACAGTGGCAAAAATGAATATCATGGCGAGTGAAGTGGTTCTACGAGTGATCAGACGCTTGATTCTTAAAGGTGCAACAATGCAGAGACATCTCTCTATGGTGATAAAGGCTGTGATACAGCCAGTGATCCTCGTGAAGCAGACACTGGACCAAGCCATGGCAAACATCAGAGATGACCGTGTGAAGAGCATCGCGTCAGACTTCAGGAAAATCGGGTTGTAGCAAATGGCGAGAAATATCCAGGTCAACAGGACGCCAATGTCTGAAATCGCCAAAGCAGTAAGACTTATGTTGATGGTTTCGCGAAAACCTTGGCGTAGGAAGACCAGCAGATTGATGCAGTTGGCCACAACACCCATTACGCCAATAACAGTACTGAGGATAGCCACCAGGACCACTTCCACCATCTCCCTTGTGTGGGTGCTCAGCATACCTGTACTATCCGCGGAGCCGCTAGGGGTATGTTGATCGGCAGCGCTTGCGCTCATCAGACTGAAGTTGCTGCTGTCGCTCTGCCCTGTTGCCACCTCCATAGTGAAACAAATTGCTGTCTGCTTGTTTCACGTATCCAGACTCAACTGTTTATCTGTTTGTACGATCTCCACTCTATTTTTTTTTAGATGATGTTTAAGACAAAATGGCCGCAGAATTTGAACTTTAAAATTGGATTATAAAATATTGTAACTTTAGATTACGGTATCTGAAAATCGTTTTTTTTCGCAAACAAAGGTTTGGCTACGTTCCGTTTTCTGTTTCGGCGGAGTGCAGACAAATCTAAGATTTATTGAAATATTTCTCTACCGTTTTAAAGAACTTTAGCTACAAAGACTTTTCCCTTTACTTTTAAATAAATCCGTGAGATGTGACAGTTGTCAGTATTATTCACACTGTTTACGGTATTTGACTTGCACATTCAATGATTTCATTAAACAACAATGATCTTCAATTTTGCCGTTTTCATGGAAGCATTTAAAATTAGCAATGACGTCTAAGAGCGTCCCAATCTAAATATCCAATGTTGCAGCACTAAATAGTTAATTTTACATGTGACAGGTCGACGACCCAAGCAGGTTTGGCAGAATCTATTGTTCAGAATCTAAACTTTTATTTACCTTTCAAATTCTAGACCGCCTTGAAATCATTGTTTTTACTCGCTAAAAATGTCATGTCATACCGCCCCACTTTGTCCCTTTTCAAGTTTAAGGTTACTGATTGCAGTAATAATATAATTTTGTGAGAGTTTATTTCGCATAAGCGCTTGGTAGGGTCGGAATGTCTATAAACTATTTCGAAGACCAGTTCGACATACGTTATTTAAAAAGCACTTTTAGTCAAACACTTTATTGGTTACAAGAAGTCGAACAAGCCCTTTATGATTATTTGCGTCACAATTTTCAAAGTGACATCAATGGCTGTCATCCATTCAATATCCGTTTAGAAACTCTGGCCAAACAACATTAACCCTTTCATACCAAACTTTGTATTTTATATTTTAGAATAGGTATGCCTAGAAATCCTTTCAGAACACTGTTACTTAAAAAGAAAAACACTAAAGTAATAACTCTATGACTGATTGCAATATTGAACACGAAACTCTAGTTTTAGACAAATAACCAGTTTGGAAACATACCTATATGCGTCCACATCGTAATAGAAGGGTTAAGAAAAACTTTCTTTACTTTGCAGTCAATTTTCTAAAACCTCAAGGATGTTTATGCAGCAATCACTTTTAGCTGATAAATTCACTCCAGAAGAAATAATAACGGTGACAGGATAATAACGGCAGTAATAGCAGTAAAGGCGAGAGACAGGCAGCCCGGTGGTTTGTACATGCTCCCCTGATGGGAGGACGCTCGCTCGTTATCTCATCATGGGAAAATGGACGGAAATCTGCGCCGAGTGATTCAACTGATGAAAGCTCATCGATGTTAGAACGGGAAAGAAACTTTCAACTGATGGATTGCTCGTCCATCCTGTTAAAGCTTGTATTTCACCTCGGCAGTGAAAGCGAGTGGGAGAAAGGTCAATCTTTTCCTCCTGTTTTGTTATCGGCCACCGTAGATAGGAATCCGAGGATGCAATGAACGAGTGTTGAGGCGCTCTTTCATGGTTTACTAGCTCCATGATCACGTGTCTTGACGTGCGTACATAAATAAGGTGCAAAAGTTGGGCTGTGTCAAGTTCAACACTCTTTGTTCGCCCTTTTACTCTCTGTTTGTAATGCACTTACATTTGTAATATATCATAATCTATCATAGACAGAGAGGAGCTGTTTTAACATCCTTTCTGTGTGTCTACGAAGTGAAAACAGATTGAAAGAGTGGAGTAAAACCCTCAACGATGCTCCACCTTTTCTTTTTATTGGACTTTTCATCATCAACATTTAAAGTGAAACAAAGTAAGGCCATACTATGAAACACGCTGTGAGTTGGTCTGTTTTCAGGAGAAAGCATGTCAACCAAGGAGATTAAATAAAATAGCCACGATGCGAATAATCTGGGTTTATGCCTTGATTCTGATATTGCTTTTCTTGCTTTATATCAATCCATTGGTGCGCATTGTCATTATAAGACATCAGTTCAGTTCAACCAACAATGAACAATGGTGTGACAACATACTATCAAGCAATATTTATGTGACGATGCTTTTTGGATTTATAGAACAGTGTTCAAACGGGAATCAAGCTTAAAATTAATTCTTTAAAGTGTGTGCTGTTTTTTTCTGGTTGTGAGGCGCACTGCTAGCCCAGCTGTTTTCTTGAGGACTGCAGCGAGGGTGACTTTTGTCCTCTACCACATTCTCACAAGCAAAATGTTTCTTGATCTTTTTAATGTTTGCGGAGTTTTCACGGCTCTTCCAAAAAGTGGACTTTAAGGCGATCGTCGATAAATGAGAAGCCAAGTCATTTTCCCAAAGCTTTTCTGTGTTGAAAAGAGCGTATTTCCCATACAAATACGATCTTTATGTCGCTCTATATCGGTGCTTGTCAGCTAGGGTGATATCATCGCCCCTTAGAGAGCGATTTGATAATTTTGGCGGGCAGTGGGGATCACTCGAGTATAGTGATATGCATTATTTATTACCCTGCTTACAAATAGCAGGGACCTGTTTATGAGTGGTAGGAATTTTAGCCTTTTAAATGTTGCAACGTAAACGCTGGCTGTAAACATGTTGACAAGTACTAATCTAATAATTATACTCAATTTACCTTGACATAGATGTCTTGTTTCTCTGCCCATTCTGGGGCGTGGCGGAGGTAGAGCCACCACATCCGGGTCGTCCAGGGTCGAAGGTCACCGCCTTCTGGAGCGCTCTGTAGGAAGTCAGGGAAGTGGCACGTCTCTCGAGACACTGTCGACAGCACAGATGGATGAGAATGTAAGGTGAAAGGTTACAGGTCAGGGAACAAAACCATTATGTACATGTTTGTAAAACAAAAAGCAGTACTACAAGTAAATTGCTACGAATTATTCTTTTTGGTAAGTGTATTTTTGAGTGTGTATTTGCCTTTGTGTGTGTAAGTGTGTAAGTGTGTGTGTGTGTGTGTGTGTGTGTGTGTGTGTGTGTGTGTGTGTGTGTGTGTGTGTGTGTCTGATACGTCTCTCGTTTGTCTAGGACGTCACCCACAATGCATAAGAGCAAGAATTTTTTACACTTTGTCACAATAATAATGTTGGCCTTTCTCCCAGCTTATGTTTTTCTAAGGCAAAGGGTTACTGAGCGACTACCAGGACTCAGGGCGCAGGTTTTTTTAAAGTTAGCTGCACGTGATGTAGTGACGTAAACTGTTGGGATCCTTATACGCCGGGAAGGTGGGGAAGGGTTGGGAGAGTCGAACAGCAATTACATTTCTTTAGATCGGAATCAGGGGTGGGCAGTTACAATCGTATTTAGATCTATGTAAAATTGAAACCTTTTAAGATTTTTTTAAAACTTTAACGATTCCATCAAATCCATAATTGTTGACAGCACTTTGATTTCCCGGCTTTCTCCCCTATATTTTCATTTTCATGGTGTTTTCCCGACCAGAAAATCTGAAAATGAAATTCCTGGCTTTTCCCTGTTTCCTGGTTGATTGGGAACCCTGTTTTATATATATTGACCAATAAGCACAAAACAGGCTTCTCTCAAGTAGAAAGTTTCTATTGCCGCAGTATATATTTTGTACACCGAGACTTCAGACCAACGTCTCGTCAGATTTCACACATGAACCTGTCCATGCTCAACAGATGGCACAGTGCTAACAGGCACAGGGTTGAGAGGTTGTCTTGCCTGAAGAGAAAGAGAGCACTGCCCACTCCCCAGTGACCATCCACTGGCTGCTCTCCTTCTCTGCCACTTCTGCCTGACCCTTTTTCAGACCAGTTACTGAATTACTCTTCAGTGCCCTAAGTGCACACAGAGGAGCTGGTAGAAATCCCCTTAAACTCGTCTGGAAATCGGTTGTATAATCCCACTTCAAATCTCCTACAAGTTTTCTGTAGTTCAAGTCTCCTTTAAATATAACGAGGTCTGCTTGGGAAAGTTGTTGATAGAGGGCAGGGTTCAGTTCTTCCATCTGAGCATAGTCATTAGGCATGGTCCAGTAGTTGTCCACCTCTATGATCCAGGTCTTATCATTGAGGCGCTGCTTCCACTTTTGTGCCAGCTGGCTCATAGCAATGTGGTTCATGGCAGACATCTGGTGAAGAGTCCAATTGAAGTCTTTTTCTGTGACATCAGAGACAAACCAAGGCATAGCTTTGATATGAAAATGAACTGATGTTGCTAGTCCAGAACTCAACAAAAATTCTGCCAGGCACCAGTCTGATAGGAGTTCAAAGCCAGCATTATCCATGACAATGTCAACTCGTCCTGAAAAAGAGATATAAAGGCATGACTCCACAGGAAAAAACATGACAGTATTCATTACAGTTAAACCCAGTGAAACCGCCATCTCTCTCCCCAACCCTGTTATTACAATAATAATAATAATAACTGCATTTATATTGCGCACCTCCCGTTCTACAGCAAGCTCTATGCGCTTTAGAACGATTATTACCCCAGGAGACCTGAGAACATTCAAAAACATTCTCGACTTCCCGGGAAGCACACA
>NW_004797332.1:88054-90052 GCF_000002075.1 Aplysia californica | reverse complement strand
GGGGGGGCTGTGTTTAAAACAAAATAGAATACGTTATGTGAATCTGAAGCAGATGCGCAAGATACTGCCGTTTGGAGTGATTTTTTAACTTTGCGCGTTGCCTCAATGTTAGTTGTGGAACATGTCAATGCAAGTTGCTCGTGGGCTTTTCCAAAACCAGCATTTAAATTTGAGCATTTTTGTTTGAGGTGTCTACAAATCCAGTGGCTCGGGGCTTCAGGTTTTATTGATTTTCGTGCACCTTACTGCCGGAGATACATCCGGTTTTGGGCAATTTGGATCTTTGGATCGTCTGATTGGAAAAATAACAGATAAATCTGGATTTTGCTGGGTTCTTACGAATTGTCTCAGCAAAACCATAAACATCACAAACAGAGACATGGAGAGAAATGAAGACGTGAGAGCAACTGCTGGCATGGAGTTATGCCTGCATTTCATAAAAAAAAAGCGGAGAATAAAATAGTTTGGCCACCTATAAGGAATGTCATCTAGTCAGCCAGCCCTAAGAGCCTAAAACGCAAAATAATAAGACTGCAAAGAAACAGCAGACCCTACAAAAGATGGATTTAGGGCGTAAATGGTATACTGAGAAACTACATCTCAATTGAAATGGCGGCAGAGTTGGCCTGCCATAGAAAACAGCATCTTCCCACGACGCTCAACGGCAACAGAGGACTAACATGTAAAAAAGTAAATACGAAGAGTTATCAAGATAGCAGCCAAGTAACAAAGGAAATAATATACTACTTTATACTGTTAACCCAGCTTTCCCTCCAACCCACCACTTCCCCATTCTTCTGTCTCTTGATTGTCTTCCCTTTTCTGAGCCTGTATGAGCCATAGACTTGTATTATAATGTCCTAGACTGTGCATCCTAACTTAATTCTGGTTCACCGGGGGTGCGCTGTGTGACAATATTTGAAACTAAATAAAGGGCAAAAGGGAGAAGGTGCCTCTCGCACTCGGCTAAAGCGAGACTTGTATTTTGCCATTCATTTGACCGTCCATTGCGCTCACCAGCTTTTCAAGAAAAGCGGCGGCCATGACATATCTCAGTCTATGATACTACTATTCTATCAAAGTCTATGGTTTGAGTAAAGAACAACAAACTGACATAGTGACGGTCATTTTAGGCATGAATAGAGAGACAGACAGACAGACAGGCAGACAGACAGACAGAGGGCGAGAAAAGAAGTACACCATACTAGAGGCACTGTGGCAAATCTCAGAAGCAGAGATTTCACTGATATAATTAAGTCGAGAAACGGATGAATTCGGATCATCAACAAGTACGTAGAACATTCAGCAAGTCACAAGATTGTTGATCAAAATCGCAAGTTGAAAAGCACAAATATTAGACCAATACGCGAAGGCAGAAAAGTGAATCATTTCAAGAAACTGGATATCTGATTCAGGGTTTTTGGACGTATGCACACCATCAGCACACCCGGGCACTCTCACCGCTCAGCAAAAACTAAACTTGTGAACTCCAATAAAACGAAATGTCGGAGATATTTGAAAGCGGAAGTCATGCACTGTATTTTGGGTAGGGTGTTTGTTGACAAAATAATATTTGTTTCAGTTTAACGTCCGACCACATAAAAATACGTCTTTTCAAAAGCAAAGCAGAAATGCCCTCGCTTGACTCACATAATTTGAGTGCGTGGGTGTCTCATGGTCTTCGAATTAGCTTTTATTTGTACCCCAAGAATACGTTCATTGGCAAAGACGGAAGTGGGAAAACACACCCTAACCCAGGGGGCACGATCTGTTCAAATGTTGGGATTAAAAGGGGTTTCATCCACCATTTCCAAAATAAGACAGAGTGTACGAAAATAGCTGTATCCCAATCCCTGTATCAGGGCTGTAAATCGTTTCATTACCGCAAAAAAAGCCCCACCGAAACAACCACCGAAAACAACCACCAAAAGCATTAAGAAGAAGAAGAAGAAGAAGAAGAAGAAGAAGAAGAAGAAGAAGAAGAAGAAGAAGAAGAAG
>NW_004797332.1:86838-87954 GCF_000002075.1 Aplysia californica | reverse complement strand
GAAATCAAAACCAAATGAAAAAAAAAGAAGAAGAAGAAGAAGAAGAACAACAACAACAACAACAACAACAACAACAACAACAGCAGCACCAGCAGCAGAAGCAAAAACAACAGCAACTACAACAATAACAATACTACCAAAACAACAAAACAGCCCAAACAAAACACAAAACAAATAAAAACTCTTTCCACAAAACCCACCCCCATATTTCCTGAAAGGTGAAGGTGAAATGTGAAAAAATATAACAAACAACCCCATCGCCTCCTTGAACGGCAGCAAATTCCTACTTGGTCAACTCCGCGAATTCACCCCATTCAAAAATCACATTGGTTCTTGAAAACTATATATACATGTTTGTAGGAGTGTTGTATCTCGGAAGGATGGAAGGCGAATGGAAACTAATTTGTTTTCTAAGTGTTGTCCGAGGCCTCGCAGACAGGCCATCGCCAGGAGGGAGCTGCTTGAACAGACTCTTATGATAGGAATAATTTGAGGCTGACCGCTACAGAACGGTGGTGGATGAGGTTGTTAAAGGGTGAAAGCAAGGGGTGACAGGAAAGGGTGACGGCAAGGGGTGAAGGGAAGAGGTCAAAGGAAGGGGTGACGGGAAGGGGGGAAGAGAAGGGGTAACGGGAAGGGATGAAGGCAAGGGGTGAAGGGAAGGGGTGAAGGGAAGGTGTGAAGGGAAGGGGTGAAGGCAAGGGGTGAAGGGAAGAGGTGAAAGGAAGGGGTGACGGGAAGGAACAAAGGGAAAAAGTGAAGGGAAAGGGTGAAGGGAAAGGGTGACGGGAAGGGATGAAGGGAAAGGGGGAAGGGGAGGAAAGGGGTGGAGGGAAGGGGGGAAGAGAAGGGGGGAAGGGAAGGGGCGAAGGGAAGGGGTGAAGGGAAAGGGGGAATAGAAGGGTGAAGGGAAATGGTGATGGGAAGGGGTTAGGGGAAGGGGTCAAGGGAAAGGGGGAAGAGAAGGGGGGAAGGGGGGAAGGGAAGCGGGGAAGGTAGGTGGGAAGGGAAGAGGTGAAGGCTAGGGGTTGAAGCGAAGGGCGGTACGTCTTATGTGTGCGTGGGTGTAGGGTTTGGGGATCGGGAGGGAGGAGGGTGTCTGTATATATATATATA
>NW_004797332.1:77648-85714 GCF_000002075.1 Aplysia californica | reverse complement strand
CGCGCGCGCGCGCGCGCGTGTGTGTGTGTGTGTGTGTGTGCGTGCATGTATACAAGTGTGTGTATGTGTGTGTGTGCACGAGTGCGTGCGTGCGTGCCTGTGTGCGTGCGCTTGCGCGTTTGTGTGTATGTGTGTGCTTGTGTGTGTGTTTGTATGTGTGTATGTGGGCGTGTGCGTGTTTATGTGTGTGTGTATTATTGTGTGTAAATTTGTACTTGCGTGCACGCGCATGTGAATGCATGTGCACAGGTACATTTTGAAAATATACTGACTTGTCTTTTGTATTATAAAATAAAATAGTTCAGAATATCGATCTTCTCCGACCTTCCGCAACATTTTCTCGGATATTCTTCGGCTCTAGAACGTAAGTTCATATTGGCAGCAACATAATGGTTATAACTGATTTGAAGGTATGCAATAATACTTCTTGTCAAGGGCCCCCACGCTACTTTTTGCTGTTAACCTTAACAATCAAGAAGCCAACCAACCTTGCCAATCAACCGATCAATCAATCATTAATCAATCAATCATTAATCAATCAATCAATCAGTCTGTTTATTTGAGATTTAAGCCAAACCGTGTTTAGGCCTACATGAGTTGTACAAATCGTCACAAAATGTATACCAATGAACACAATTAATCCATAAAGTAATTTATAACGATGTTATATATTCCTATATTAACCTTCAAAGCAAACCTGCTTCACATACACACACGCACAAACACACACACAAACACACACACACACAAACACACATTCACACATGCATATACACATATACACACATACACACACACACATACAAACAACATGCACACACATACACACAACACGCACACACTCACACACACACACACGAACACCCCCCTACCCACACACACAAACACATGTACACCCACGTAAGGACACACAATAAGCACCAACATCTTTACCTATACCAGAGGCAGCGAGATCTAATTCCACCTTTCTCGCAGCCTCCTCGTAAATCTACATTACAGCCCTGCAGTCACAGTGTTCTGTGTGTGCTCAGTTCGCTTGGTTCAACCCATTCTTATTTCCCTGATATTTAGTCCCCGGCAAGACTTGCACGGCCCTGGTAATCATACTTCAAAGGCGGATCTGACCACGGGGGTTTGGCTTAGAGGCATCGCTTTTGATCTGATCCATTAGGAGGCCTCCCCCCTTCCCCCTCCCCCCCCAACACACTTTCCTCCTCCCTCTCCCCGCCCCTATCCTGCACCGTCCTAATTTTTTTCCAGCTTTCTCCTCCACTGACCTAAAATGGATGACTGAAAACAAACAAACAAAAACAAAACAAAACAAAAACAAAAACAAACAACGACAAACAAATCAAAACAACCCCCAAAAACAACAACAAAAAGAAAGCAAAACAAAACAAATAAAAATTAACTAGAAAAAAACAGCAACTCTCCTTTTTGAAGTGCTGCACGCTATGGAAAACAAACAAGGTTTTTGTTTAGTTTTGGAGTGAGTTGAATGCCCTGCTACACACGCTAAGATTAATTTGTCCTATGAAAGGCAGAGAGCGTAAACGGTCGCTTTTTAGCACAAGGGGGCTGTCCCGAAAAATGCTGTTTTGAGAAAAGCTAAAGTAAAGTTCTTGGACCCTTGTTCAGTTTCTTTAGAAGACAAGGAGCGTTTTCTCTATAACTAAACAAATATACACTCCAATGAAACCAAACGTATCCTATAGGTAGGGCAAAGCTCACTTTTGGTGTAGGTCAAGATTTCTGGAAAGCCCCGAAATCTGGGTTAGCCCACTTGTCCTTAAAAGCGACCAGTCAGGTGATAACATTATTAATAGAGGAGATAAGAAGGCGGTAACAAAAAATGCAAGAGGAGATACTACGTATGCAAGTAATGTGAGGACAGGTCTATGGGCGTACTATTCGACAATTTGACGGTGAGCAGTGGGCCTGGTATAATGTGTCACCCGCTTCCCGTGTACCCCACACTTTAATTGGAATAAGTGACGATCTCTTTCTTCGAGGGGGTAGGGGGAGTGAAGTCTTAATTATCTTAAAATAAAGACGTACACACGTGATTTGCACAAAAAGTAACAGCAATAATTTAATTTTAAAAAATAGGTCAGCCACTCAAACAACGTCTATGGGAAAAAAACGGTAGCAAAATGATCTAAGTAGACGGTTGTGAGGGGGCTCTTGTGGTTGAAAGGTTACGGTGTTCGCCTCTCATTCAACAGGTCCAGGGATCGAATCCGGACAGCAACGGGAATTGTTTTTCTCTAAAATTTTCTCCTTTCACTTCCTTTCCTGCTTTCTTTCAATATTCTGTTGTCTGCTTTCGTCTCCACTTTCTGCCCCCACACTCTCACCTACTTTGCCCCCGCCCCTGGGCTCCGGACTCTTTCTGCAGCCTTTCTACTGCTTCTCCATGGCTCTTTGGTACAACTGTCTTTCAGCCACACCCCTGATATTATGGAAGGTAAGATCTAACACCTAGCTTTCTTGGAAAAGGGCGAAAATCTCGGAGGTCCCGTGTGCAAATTGCGCACGTTAAATATCCTTTTGTGGTTCAAAATTGACAAGAGTAGGTTTCGCCACCCCCCGAGCAAAATTCAAAATGAGCTTCTACCAAACTACAAATGTTGAATGTGTCCCGCGCGCTCATATAACATTATGCAGTTGCGAGCACCGTAAAACACCGAAAAAAAAAGAAAAGAAAAAAGACTTGTGATTTTCGAGACACGAAGGGATCAAGAGTTGACGACAAATATTTTTGGCATACAGAATGGTCACGTGAGACCAGAAAAAGAAATCGCAGCGAATTTGGAAAGCTGTATAGTAAGAACACGTCGATTGCACTCTTCTACTTAAATTCCAATTGCGTCCTCTTTCTGCCTCCCCCTCTCTCTCATACACTTTCTTCCTTTGTTTCTTTCTTTCTTTCTTGCTGTCCTGCCTTCTTTCTTTTTTTCTTTCTTTCTTTCTTTCTTTCTTTCTTTCTTTCTTTCTTTCTTTCTTTCTTTCTTTCCTTCTTTCTGTCTTTCTTTCTTTCTATCTTCTCCTTCCCCCTCTCACTCTTCTTTCTTTCTTTCTTTCTCTTTCTCTTTCTCTTTCTTTCTTTCTTTCCTTCTTCTTTCTTTCTTTCTTTCTTTCTCCCTTTCTTTCTTTCTTTCTTTCTTTCTTTCTCTCTCTCTCTCTTTCTTTCTCTCTCTCTCTCTCTCTCTCTCTTTCTTTCACCGACCTCACCCCTTCTCTCTCTTTCTCTTTCTAGTTCCCATGACTGATTACTTAATAGCCAAATTTCGCCCAGTGCCCGAGGTATGGCAATGTCTTCCCCCGTATCTCATCACACTCCTTCAGAGCTTGCGACTCCCTTTTCCACTAAAACCGCAAGCCCGAAGGCAGCTTAAAACATGGCGACAGAGGCAAGGTGGACGTGTGAAAAATGGGCAAGGGCGAAGGGGGAGGGGGGTACATGACTTTGATTATCCCTAATCTTAAAGGACTCGGTTGTTTAAAGCGAAACAGGGCCGTTCTTCTTTTTAAAAAGTATTCAAAAGTGTCACGGTTTGGAGTAGAGATACAACGTCTTTTCTCTCTCTCGCTCTCTCTCTCTCTCTCTCTCTCTCTCTCTCTCTCTCTCTCTCTCTGTCTGTCTGTCTTCCCTCTCCTTCTTTCCTGTTTCTTTTTGCCCTCGAGGGATGTTCTGAAAAGCCTCCTAGTTTTGTCTGCTTCTGTCAAAATGATAGGCCTAGAATTATGGGGAGAAGCAACGAGAGAGAGAGTAATAGATCTGAGGACGTGCGGAGGACGAAGTTAATTTGGAACGGATTGTCGCTGAGCTGGGGTTTCGCTGTCCGAGAGTTTCTTGCCTGGCCTGTGTAATATATATATATATATATATATATATATATATATATATATATATATTATATGATCTCGAGATTTTATTACGGTTCTGAAGGTACATTTTGTTAGAGTTTGTTTAAGTTTTAATAAGAATTTAACGGCACTTACGAGTACTTGACAATACGGTTATATAAGTGCCGAAGATAAGAGGTATTAATAGAGGGTAACATACATAAAAAAAGAAGGAGGAGATATAAGGATGATACATGTTTGGTGGGGGGAAAAGAAGCAAAGCACACCAGAGCACCCACGAACCACCCACATTTGTCAGATTTATAATTTTATCAAGGCATTACTGTCCTTAACACTCTTGCGGGGTACTCTCCTATTTTGTAAAATGATCAACTACGCCGGCTACAAAATCCTTCTGAAAAATAAATAGTGATTCCATATTATTTTGTTCACAGTGATTGTTGCATATCCAATTTCGGAATTTATTTTAAAAAATAGCTGTAAGCATACTACGCTGAAACGAACTTAAATAGATCGTTCGTTTACTGTTAATTTTCCAATGGTTCCTTTCAACGCAGGGTCTGCCGATGGACGGAAGGACAGGCGAACAAAGAGACAAAATGATGATTGATTAATTAATCACACACACATAAACACACACACACATACACACACACGCAAACGCACACGCGAACACGCAAACACACACACACACACACACACACACACACATACACAAGCACACAGAGACACACACACACATACTAACATATTCATAACCGATCCTCAATTCATTGTAACAGAAATAACCGTAGTGACATCAGTGCCTATTACATTGTTGAAGAAAAAAGCAGAATGAATTGAGAAAATAATGTTAACTTTCTTTAAGTGAACGGCAGGTGGATGGCAATTCAGGTCCAAGTAACAAACAGGAATGTGTGAAACAATCGTAAAACAAATATTATAGAGTTTCTGATAATTGAAAAAACCCAAATAATCAAGACTCGTTCCGCTTCTTGTCTACATGACAACAAATATTACAAGTTTCAAGAATAGTTCAGCTTTTATCGACGACCCACCAGCTCAATAATCGCTTGCTGCACAATGCAGAGTATCTTTGACACCTTCCTCTTTCTCCCCCTTCTCCCTATATTCCCTTCTCTTTATTCCCCTATCTCCCTTGCAAGCATCCACACGCTCACATACATTTGCAAAACGGCGATATCTCATAGCTTCCGGCAGTCATGCGCACAGGCTCCACCGTCGCAGATCTCGGGACGAGTCAGCCGCCATATTTGATTTGACAGAAGGGCCGGATGAAGGACAAACAAGCCACGGCAAATCAGAACCAAATTAGATCTTCTTTGTCGCGGCAGGCGTGCTTTGAGCGGCCAGGAGAGAGGCCTGGGGGGCACGGGCTGATATGACAGATGATAAATTTATTTGCTCGCGAGAAGCGAAAATGATGATAAAAAAGCCGGATATCTGCCTAGACTAATTTAGACTAATTGTTGTTTTATATCATGGCGTGTGCGGGTCAGACAGGGAAGAGGGGAATGGTTCTCGATTGTGTTAGAGAAGTCTAACAGGATTTCAGTGGGGAGTGTTTCGTTAAACGATAAAAAGGTTGATGACAATGGTATTGTGGCATGTTAGATTGCTGCGGACAAGTTGTTTAATTTGGGAGAATCACAAATTCAAACAAAAACCGTACTAGGACGAAACAAAACCCCAGTTCAAATATTTTTGTTATGATATAGTGTCTGGGAAGTATTCAGAGATGAACACCGCTTTAACTGTTTTTCTACACCTGCTGAGATCTTTGTGGTTCAAATTGAATTGATTCACAACAGGTTAATTTCTTTGGAGGACAACGTGAAATTTGAAAAAAAAGAAAACCCAACCCCAAACAAACAAAAAACACAAAAAGGGAAGGAGAAATGTAGGACCAGCAAATTTCCAAACTTCTGAACTCTAAGACGTTTGAACGTCTACCAGACGTTTCATTCTTGTATTTTTTAAATATTGTTTTCTTCAATAATCAAATCTGCTTGCCTGTACAATTGTATCAAGACATATCAAATTTTCATTTTCTTCCCTTAAGATATGGAGGGCAATTTACAATCATAGCTTGAGACCTATTATCTCTTTATACTGAAAATGCGACTGTTTACATGTCACATTCAAAGCTAAACGAGCTGTGACAAGGCAAGGAACAAACTTACGGGTTATCCGAGTTAGGCGTCGTCAAAACGTGGCAGAAATACCGAACACGGTAAACAGCGTCGTAGTTATTGAAAAAAATAATAAATTTCAGTTTAAACGTTTTCTCTGTTCATGTTGTTTGGTCATCAGGCGCTGCTCTCCCAAAGTGCACATAAAAAGAAAGGCCACGGTGCCGTAAAAGGCTGTGAAGGATGACACTGTATACAATGTATAATGTATAAGCCGTCTTTGAACTGCTCAATTCACATAACTATCTTGCCAATGGTATGATATTGCTTGGAAACTGTTTATTATGTTATGTGCAATAGTTATATAGTAATAAGAAAATAAATCCCCCTACGTGAATCTGTAACAGCGAATTCTTTTATTCACAAATAACGACCACCTGTCCAAGACAATCACCTGCAGTACAAGTGCCCACTTTGTTTTTTATTAACATTATAAGGACATTGTCTAAAAGTACTCTTGCCTAAGACAACGGCTTTCTTCTAGACAACAAATGGCCGTCTTGGACAATTTAGACTGTACTTTTTTTCTTGTTTCTCTTTCCTCTTTTCTTCCTTGTTTTTCCAAGGTGAAATCAAAACCAAATGAAAAAAAAAAAAAAAAAGAAGTTAAAATCAGTAGAAGGTGTTAGGCGTGATTCAGACTGTCTGGACAAGACACTGAGAGTAGGGTCAGATAGGTCAAGTAGTCTGGGGAGATTGAAATGTTGTTAGAGAAGTTTTATTTTTCTGGTTGTTTTTTTTTTCTCTCGAGTCCTCTTACTAGACAAAGTGAAGGTAATTTCTAAAACGTGTCCCTAACGTTGCCCCGTCAGAGCTCCAGCCTCTGCAATGTTCGTCTAGAAACGGTCAAAGCGAGCCTTATCCAACTCAAGTTGGAACCTCAATTGTCTGTATATTATGAATCAAAATCGAGTCCGCTGCAACTACGTAAAATGGAACAGACGTCTACGGTGTTGCAGTTAGGTGCCTCGTTGTTGCACGCAGAAGACGTTTGTTCAATTCGCGAGTGGCGAGATTTTTTGTTCTTATCGAGATTCCCTGTTTCTCTACTCGAATATGCATCTCTCTCTCTCTCTCTCTCTCTCTCTCTCTCTCTCTCTCTCTCTCTCTCTGAGTCTCTCTGTGTGTCTCTCTTTGTCTCTCTGTCTCTCTGTCTCCCTCTCTCTCTCTTCTTAGGTTGGCCCTGACAGGCAGGGTTGAGCAGCTCACCTCATAAAGAATCAAAATCGTGTGGATTGGAGCGTAAAACACATTAACGGGTAGGAGGGCGGTACGAAAAGTTTATCCTCTTAAAGGCAGCAAAAATGGGTTCGGGCGATAAAAAGGTAGACAAGCACCACCTTACTGTGGTGGTGCAAACAAACACATAATTTTACAGGCTGTGTCCGTGCAAAAAGGCTGCAGTTGATCTGACCAAGTCTCAGAATGAAGAGAACATTCTCGACTATAGTAGAACTTAGAATTTTTTCCGTTTCCAAGGTTTCTGGAGAGTTGGAAATGTTAGTTTCTACTTCCGATATGAGCTCAAAGTCTAAAATGTGGTTTGAATAATATACGCCTTTTACTTTCAGGTGTTTCACTCATATCATGGTGTCACGAACAAACTGAGCTTAGCTATGCTTTCATCAGGAAATATCCACTTCACTATGACATTAAACCACTCAAGATTAGTAAAGAAAAAGTCTTACAACTCCCCTGGCCGTCACATTTTGAAAATAAATTTAATCAGTGTCACACGACGAGGTGGCCAATCGTTCAACAAGAAAGCAAAAGCGGGCGCATACACGTATCTTGGGGAACAATCTCGAAACTTTTGCTCACATTCAATTAATGTCTCATCCAATTGAAACGTTTAGTGTCACACAACAAAGGATAACACAGGAGAGCAAAAGTGTCACCCAACGGTTAATAGATCTATCATGTTGGTTGGCACACACAATACAGTGTGAATGTGTGCATGAGTGAATGTTTGTATATATATAT
>NW_004797332.1:74936-76703 GCF_000002075.1 Aplysia californica | reverse complement strand
CTGTCTGTCTGTCTGTCTGTCTGTCTGTCTGTCTGTCTGTCTGTCTGTCTGTCTGTCTCAGTTTCTTTCTATTTTTCTGTTGTACCTGTTGTTCACACTACACTTTCTGGCTCAGTTGTTTAAGCAGATTCAAGTGGTTTCCGAAATTAAAAAAAAATGATTCGGTGTCCATGTTCTGGGGATTTTGCCACAGTCAAAAACCCTGAGAGACGCCCTGAATGCCAGATACGGATATAGTTTGAAAAAGATTTTTAGACACAATAGTGGCAACCTTGCCACTGTCTTGGGAGGGGTTAACACAGATTCTTAGATCACCGTCAGCCAATGTGGCATTCCTAAAGTAGACCAGCTTGGGTGGCAAGCAATTTTTTTCCTTAGTGCTTTCACTCTAAAATCAATGTGGCCCACAGACACAATTTGCCCCCGACGCCAAGTCGAAGGCGGAGTAATTTCCTTTGGTTTAAGTTTGGAATTAGATTTGTGGAAAACCTGGCTTAACCCACTGCGGCGGGAGTTTGGTGGTTTTCTAGAGTTAGTGTACGACGAAGTCATTCCAAGGCTGGAGAAAAACCTGGGGATTGGGTATAAGGAATTAAGGACAAAAGAAAGACGCTGAAAGTATGACAAAGGATGTACAAGTTTTGTTTCTAACGAATAAAATCGAGCAACTTGAATCTCTATGGGAAGGAAAGGCTTTCGGTGGCAACACGAACGATTTAAAACTGAAATTCAACTGTGGGGAGAAAAAAATGATAAAGGCTATCAAAAAGAGGGGGAATACTATGACAGGCAGGGCAAGAGAGGAAGGAGACTCTTACGGTATTAGTCGCTCACCCCCCCCCCCCCGTGTTCGGAATTTCGTCGTCCACAGGGAAGTGAAAGGGTATGTGGACTGCAAAATTGGTTGGAAGCTGAGGAATATCCTGTAGAGGCGTCATTCCACTTTGAAATTAAGCCGGTGGCCAAAAAAGTGCCATTGCATACCGCAGGGAGATAAGGGACATTCTTATGTCAAAAGCAGAATGCTTGACTTTGAATGCATTAAAGCTTGTTTGTTTTAGTACGAGTAATTGTATTACGGTACTTCAAACACAATACGGTCATAGAAGCGCCGAAGATTTGAGGTATTACAAGAGAGTAGCAAACACAAAAAAAAGAAGAAGGGGAGACAAAGACGACAGATGTCTGAAAGGAAACAAGAAGCAAACTACACTACACTAGAGCACCCGCCAACGACCGCACATCGAAACTCGAACTTCTTTAAGCTGGCACTCAGGTGTCTTTTCTGAAAAACTAGACGGCTCACGACGGTTGCCTTGTCATTTCGATGCAGCACCTAATTTATGCACCAAAAAGCGTTGTGAGCAAATCTTGCTAAAATCGTATGAAATTTTTGAAGCGGTTAGAAGCTGAATAACTTAAGATACCAGTGCCTGTGGTGCAACAGTTAGGTGCTTTGCTGTTACTCGCAGAGGACCTGGGTTCAATTCCCAAGTGGGGAGAATTCTAATCAAGTATCTCCGTCTTTCTGCTGGAATGCTGTATCAATTTCAGTCCTGGTCGGATCTGACAGGGAAAGTCGAAACTCGCTCCGTAAACGATCTAAATTGTTTTGATGGGGGCGAGAAAAGAAATATCTCAGAACAAAAAATGTTTTGGTTTCTTGAGTAATGCTGATATGCCCTTAAAGACGCCCACCCCCCAAGTTGACTTCTTGTACTGTGTCATTATGATGTGTTATAAAATATATCAAGAAAAAAAGGTGGG